>NW_004955502.1:6585930-6600254 GCF_000276665.1 Chinchilla lanigera
CTGATGGAGTTGTTTCTTTACTTCCATTGCAATGATTTCAGCAATTTCAGTGTATGTTTACCACGATCTCCTATGTAGATGTCTTCCGGACTTGTTCTGAGTGGGGTGAATATCTGAGATTGCATTTTAGTTCTTCGTCTTGTCATGTTTGATACCAGATGCAGAAAGTTCAGTCTCCCTCTTCCCTGGTAGCTCAACAAAGGTCACTAGTGTCCCTAGTTTTCCTGGTAGTCAGGCTTGCCCCTCAGTGTCTGCTTAGATGCACTGCTTTGTCTGGGGTTTTCTAGCAGATAGTGAAGTGTATCTAGTTCTTCCAGGTCTCAGATGTGGACCTTGATGTCAGCTGATGGCAGTCCATCTGATCCAGCATCCCCTTACAGTTCAGGGCACTTGTATGACCCAGAATTGGTTTGCAATGGTAGTGCAACCCCAGACCAGTGGACCTGTGTCCTCCGGCAGTTCAGGGTACACACAAACCCAGACACAAACTTCAGGCTCAACAGTTTATGGACCACTGATTCTGTGGCTCCAGGCAGCTCAAGATGTACACAGGAGCTAGACACTAGCTGCACTGGCAGTGATCATGGACAGCCTGTGTCTGTGACCTCCAGGAGGTCAGGGTGCAAGTAAAGTCCAGACCCAAACTCTGGAGCCAGCAGCTCATGGAGCGCACACTCCAGTATCTCACTCAGTGCTGGGCACACACTGAGAGGGCCCACATGTAAACCCTGGTGACAGCAGTTTGCATGCCTTCTGAGTGGGGATCTCCTGTCTGCACTGGGGCACAGAGGGCGGAGACTCAGACTGTAATGGTGGTAGGGTCGTGAGTCACCTGCTCTGCCCCCAGGAAATAGCTGGGAAATACCTGTTTCTCTCAGCAGCATTCAGCTGGGAACCATGATATCAGCAGGTCCCAGCCATTCTGATTCTGCATCTTCAGTCAGTTCAGGATGCACAGAGGAGCCAGACATGGACTGCACCAAAAGCAATCACAGACTGCCTGTGTCTGTGACCTCCAGGAAGTCTGAGCACAAGTAAAGCCCAACCCGAACCGTGGCACCAGGAACTTGTGGAGTGCCCACTCCAGTACCTCACTCAGCACTGGGCACATGCAGAGAGGGCCCACACACGAACCCTGGTGAGGGCAGTTCACGGGCCTTCTGAGTGAGGGTCTCCTGTCTGCACCGGGCATATGGAGGGCAGAGACTAGCTTCACTTTCATTACTAAGTTTCTCTAGCTCCATGAAATGAGCTCACTCCTCAAAATCCTCATGTCTTCTCCTAGACAGATGTCCACACACCCACCAGTTTGTCAGACAAGGGTTATGGGTTTATAGTGTAGGCATGCATTAACCCTATAGTGTAGATCTACATTGAACTGCATTTTGCTTGCCCACCCCCTTTACACCTGCCATAATGCACTTTAGACTGTGGTCAATTGAAAGGTCAAATTCTGTAACTCATCGTTATGTCTTCAATTAACCTCATCACAGCAATTCACAAACAATAAGAACTAAAAACCTGAAGAATTAATGATAAAATGCAACAGTAATTTTCATCTTTATTTATTTGTCATCACTTTCACATATAACCCTTCCAAGTTGGAGTGCCTCTTTAGAGTGTCTTCTGTGTACAAATGGTATGTTGAGAATACAAATAAAACTAAATACCAATAAGCCTTTCCCAAATTTTATTTCAGAATGTTTTACTACTGTTACAGGAAAGTATCATATTGTACCACTGGTTTCCATAAAATCAGAGTCTATCTAAAGGAAACTGAAAGGCCAAGGGATTTTGTGTTTCAAAGGTTTGTTCTATTTTTTTTAAATGAGGCATTTAAATTTACATAAACAAATGCATATAAGATATTTGCATAGAGACAGATCTTTATTTCCTATGCTTTGCAGCCTCTAGTTTTAGGCTCTTTTGGAAAGAAATAAGGTAGAAAATGGCATATACTCAAGAAGTTTCACTTTGGGGTGAGATTTCTCATGATTCTGCAGAGTGGTAATGTTCTCTGGGTGAACATTTCCATATTAAGTATTACTAGTGTGACCCCAAGGTACTCACAATATCCAGGTTTGGAGAATATGACATAAGGAGAAGAAAAAAGAAACAAATGTTTACAAGCTGAGGTTACTGGACGGCTTTCTGTATTAAACAAAATTTGTAAAAAACAAAAAACAATCTTGCATGTTCTGTGCAAGACACTGAATTAAAAAATATTTGTTTAGTCTTATGGTTTCCATCTTCATTAAAAATGTAAAAGACCAAAAGATAAAATGTTGTATGGCTTCACTGTGATGATGTGACTGCACCATGCATTCCATTACTCTCATTAAATGCACCGAACAGTCAATGGCTGATCATTACTATAGTCAATATTTCCCCTAATTGAGTCACCATTATATTAAGATTTTTGTCCTTTGCCATGAAAATAGAAAGAAATCAAGTTATGCTCATAGGTGTGGTAGAGACTGCTAAATATCTCTCAATACTCACATTCACCATTTTCCTATTTGTACACTAATTATATTTTAAGGTATTTCCATCTGACATAAAAAGTATATTTTCCACCTCTTTGAAAAATAGATGGCCATATTTTATTTTATTTCTATATATTGAATTTGAATCAATGCAAAATCATTTTTCTCCAAACCTTTAGATTTTTTCTTCTTGACTATTTTGGTAAAATACAATATAATATCTTACCTTCTTGAAGCTGCCATTCCAAGTTGCCAGGACAGTCACTGTAATGTCTTCTGGTTGCTTACTTTGTGCTCTACTTTTTTTCTCCAGGGCAATTTTGACATTTCATACATCCATAAGTAGGAACACCTTGGTTTATGAGGGGAACCCAACACATGTGCCCATGGGAAAAATATCGTATGTGAGAGTAAGGTTGAAAATGGCTAAGACAAAATGGCAAAAAGGCAATTTAGAACATGCAGACATGAACTGGTGGGAGTCGGGGGATTATGGTCAGTACCATAAGTGCTGAGAAGGCAGAAAGTGAAGATAAAGTACACCTACAGACTTGCGACTATAGACAATAAGAAAGCAGACGTCAACTGAATCATTTGCCCTAGGGTTCAATAACTAATAAAAAATGTTTAAAGGATGCATATTCACCAGGCATGCTGGTGCATCCTTCTAATCCCAGCACTCAGGAGGCTGAGGCAGGAGAACAGTTGCAAGTTCAAGGTCAGCCTGGGCTACAAAGTGAGCTCAAGCCCAGCCTGAACTATATAGCAATACCCTGTCTCACAAAGACAATAAATAAATAATAAATAAATAAATAAATAAATAATAAAATAAAGGATACATATCCAATAAGAAATCAAAGTGATTTAGATGGCAATCAGAAACATAAATTGATAGATACAATTAAACTAACCATTTTATTTGGACAAGTTAATTTGATATGTGTTCAGATTACAGGCCTTCCTTCCTTGTTAGATTGGTCAGTGTGTAAATGCTATAAATGTTGTACTATGTTCTTTGCTTTGCTAAAACCACTACAACTACCCAAAATCATTCTCTGCCCAAGACTTTCCTTTAATCTTGCTTCACCAGAAATGGAAATCATTGCAATATATAAAGGCCTCACCTAAATAGCAGAAAACTTTCCAAATGTAGGAAAAGTTAAATATACACATAAATGAGCATACAGAACCCCAAACTGCCACAGTCAAAAGAGAAGCTCTATGTATCACACCACATTCAAAACCCCAGAATTCCAACACAGGCACCTAATCTTAAAAGCTGTTAGAGAAAAGCAACAAATCATTTATAAAGGGAAACTCATCAGAATTACAGACTTCTCAAAACAAAACATAAAGGCTGGGGAGTTCAAAATGAAGTATTTCAAGCCCTAAAACAAAACACTTTCCAACCTTAATTTATGTATCCTGAAAAGCACTTCGAGAAATGGATGCCCACCAAACCATCACTCCAAAAAGTTCTTGAAGCTGTCCTAGGAAGAAACAATACAGCCAGTAATGCCAAAAAGTTTAATAGAATAAATACACCAGGCAAGATGAACAGATAAACAGAAAAAGAAAAAATAAATAAATAAGCAACATAAAAATAATTTAATGAGAAGAATAAATTAGTACCTTTCAGTAAAGCCTCTCAGTGTGAATGGTTTCAGTTCCCTAATCAAAATATATAGATAGGCAGACTAGATCAAGAAATGAACTTCAACAGAGTTTTGTGTACAGGAAACACATTTAATCTAAAAAGAAATTCATACATTAAAAATCAAAGGGTGTATATATAGACAAAATAGCTAAGATAATTGTACTACTACTTTCTATTTGTTCATTGAAAAGGACATTAGTTATTAGTTAATTAGTGCTTATACTGTTAGATCAATTTTGCATGCCTGTATCTGGTGATCTGAGCAACTACTTTCAAGATAACAATATGCAATATAATGACCATTATCAATTTCATATCTTGTTTTGAAATTCTGTATCATTTTATTGTTTTTTTCTCTTTAAAATAAAAATAAAATAAAGTTTTAAAAATAAAAATAAGGGCCTCACCTAAAGCACTATCTCTAAAAAGTAGAAAGTATGGTAGCATAGCCCTTAAGGGGAAATTTTGAGCAAAGTAATTTTAATGGAAATAAGACCTATGTTCAGCCTTGATTAACCCTTACCAAGCTGAACAACATAATTTGGTAGAAATGTGAAGGACATGCTCAAAACCTAGTTGCAGATTAAAGGAATATAATGCATAGAGGAAGAGCTTCTCAAATTTTCAAATACTGCTTAGAAATTTTTAAACTGTTGAATAATAATTTTATCATGAATATGTCTCAAAGCCAATCTAGTACTCTCCAAAGTGTGTTCTCAAAATGAGTTCAGGGGCTAGAAATTTACAACGTGTGAGCCAATCCAGTTGTGGCCTGCACAGTAAATGTAAATTTACTGGAACACATCCATACTAGTTGGTTTTTTGATTGTTTGTGACTCCTTTCCCCAGACAATCTTGCTATAGTGACAGAGTTTGAGTGGTCCCGACAGAGATCACATGGCCAGCAAAAGATGGAACATATTTTTAGTTTTATTTTTGACTGATGTGTAATAATTACACATATTTAACAGGTACAATGATATATGTATAAATTGTATGATGATCAAATCAGGATAATTAGTATATTCATTGCCTTAAATATTTTTCTTTTCTTTGTGATGAGAACATTCAAAATCACTTCTTGCTCTTTTGAAATACATGACATTTTATTAAGGTGGTCACTCACTGTGCTGTGGAACTTACTTAATTGTAACCTTATACCAACTAAGCAATCTCTCCCCAGTTCCTCTTCCTGACCCCACCCACCCAGCATTTAGTAACCATCATTTTACTCTCCACCTCTGTGATACCAAATTTTTTATATGCCACATATATGTGAGACCATGAAGTAGTTGTCTTTTTGTGCCTGGCTTATTTCATTTAATATCAGATTCTCCAGGTTCATACACATTATTGCAGATGACAAGATTTCAGTCTTTTATGGCTGAATGGTATTGCATTGTGTATATTTATTGTGTTTTCTATATCCATTCATCCCCTGATACTTATTTAGTCTTTCATAGAAAATGTATATCAACTCTGCTTTAATTCTTTGGGACATTAATAGTTATAACCTAATTTAAAAAGCTTGGGAAACTTAAGTAAAATTAGGATTTCCTGTAAGTTTTTGTCTTTAAACAAAAAGTCCCCAAGAAGCTGCTGGTGTTATTTAACATCCTACACATGTGAGTCAGTTAAATCATGGAATATATTGAGGGGTTCATTTTTCATAGAAGCTTCTTGCATGCTACAATGTTCACACAATTAAGAGGCACACTAATGGAGTATCAACTAAATGCTAAGCTTTAGAGTTCAAAGATGAATAAGATATCAACCACCTTTGCTCTCAAAGAGCTCACTATTATAAATTCCAGTGTTGAAATATTAATTGCAGTGCTAATTGGGGTGCTAATCTGGGATGCAGAAAATGATCAGTACTAGTTCAAAGGAAAGGAAAAAATCAACCTGAGGCTGAGGGTTGAAAAAAAATAAGGATATAGAGAAGATTCTCGAATCATGCATTAAGGAATGTACAGAATTTCCATGCAGAAAATATATATGTAATGTCATTCTAGACAGATCAATATTTCTACCAAATAGAATTTTTGTTTAAAAAATATAAGGAATTTGTCTTTAGAAGTCAAGAATATATGTGGTTAGAAGAATAAACAGAGTTCATATCCCTAACCTGAACACACATAAAGAATCTGTACCAAATAGAATCACTGGCAAAGATAGACATGACCTCACATACTTCTACACTGGCACTGTATAAAATGACAAAAAATCAGCAATGTTTTTATTTCCAATAAAAGAACTCAAAAATTAAAATGTAACAGAATTCAGAGATAACAGGGACCATTTAAATGATAATTACAGCTTCATTTGTGCAATAATTTTCTACTTAGCTTTTAGACAATGAATAGTGAAATAATTTGAATGTATAGGTGCTTACCAAGTGTAGAGGGAGTTGCAACTTTAGAAAAAGAATGGAAATTTCATGGTGGAGAGATATTTTCAATCTTTCAGTCAAGCTACAAATTTCCAGTGTTGGCTTGAGTACATTTGGAAGCCCAACAAACAAAAATGCCTGGCACAGAGATTGGAATGATACAAAACTAGAGGAAAAAAAAATATTTTAAAAGAAACTACTTTGGAAAGCACAGATAAGCCAACATAACTCTGATAAATGTTGGCTATCAATTTATTGAGCATTTTGTGTTTCAGAATGGTAACAAAGACTTCAGTAAGACTGTATGGGAAAGATCTAAAAACACAACAACCACACTTTCTGTTCACAATTTTCAATTTCTGCCTTAATTTTAAAAATGTTTTCCCCCCTTTGGTTTCATTCCTCTTTCTTCTGTGACCTTCCTACACATCCTATCTGATCTCTAAAGTGTCTGCTCCTTGGTTTTTCTAAAAGGTGCTCCTCACACAGCTGGTAGCAGTCACTCGCCTGAGATGACAAAGGTTCTCTGAGATGTCCAAACTTTCTCCCCTCTACCCCAAACACTCTGAGTTTTTTCCGATTTTCTCTTCTTTTTTTGTCTGAAAGAAGAAATCCTATTAATACTTTCCAAAACGGACTTTTCAACATATTATTTGTTTTATCTCAATTGACTTCCAGAATTTGCCTCTGAACTACTTTTGTTTTACAACTTTTGATTTTAACCTCTATGTTACTCCTTCCTTCATCTACAAATATGCTAAAAGTTCTCCAGTTCTAAACAACTTGATCCTCAATTCTGCCTTTTGATTTTATAAACCCTCACAGAAGTACTTCTTCCTCAAACCCTCTATTCTACTGCTTACCTCATTTTATCTTCTAATCTAGCTTCTATCTATATTACTTTTCTAAAATTACTAGTACTAGCTTCACCATACCTACAAGTTTTGACTATTTACCTATCCATTTTCTAAGAAGCATATAACGGTATTAAACATGGACTCCTTCATGAGACTTCACTCTTTCTGTTCCTTTTCCTAATCCTCTCCCAACCAAGCATGTCCACTTTTAGTTCTCCTCTCCTCTTTCTCTTCTATGCCCTGTTTTTCTCCTATGCACCTGTTTAGACCTGCATTCCCTCACACTGGACTATCCTGGTAACACCAAATTTCACTTTTCTGGGATCTTCTCATTTATCTTATTCATCCTTTAAACTGGCCCATGTAAAACGAATGTCACAGTATGGAGCTATAACACTCAGAGTCTGTAGAGAACTATATAGTTTTCCAAGTGCCTTTACAATGACTACTAGCTGGATAATACCTACTATGCTGTCAGTAGTGTACAATTATGTTACAAGCTAATACATTCAGGCTCTGAGACTGTCAAGGAGTTTCCTAGGATCTTATCCTTCATAAGAGAGAGGGTTATATTTTGATTTGTGACTTTCATAATATTCCCACATTCAAGCTTCTCCCCTCCTACCAACCCTTAATCTAGAGCACAGTCTCATCCCACACTTCTCTGTACACACAAGATGTAATCACAACATACAGCAAACATTCAAGTGGAAAAAAGTATTAAAATAAAAATATGCTGTCCCCCCTTCTTTCTTTTTTCCTTTCCCTCTTCCCAGTTGTTCTTTATATATAGACACACAAGATAGCTAAGATAATTGTACTACTAATTTCTACTGGTTTATTGAAAGGAACAGTTAATACCTAATTGTTTGATGAATTGTGCATACCTGTATCTGGTAATCTGAACAACTACTTTGAAGATAACAATATGCAATACAAGAGCCATTGCTGATTTCCTACCATCTGCTTTTGAAATTCTGTATCATTTTTAATGTTTTTTTTTACTTTTTATTCTCTTTAAAATTAAAAAAAAAAAAAACTTCAAAAAATACATTGTCTGCCAGGCATAGTGCTGCATTCCTGTAATCCCAGCACTCAGGAGGCTGAGGCGGGAAGATTGCTGCAAGTTTGAGACCAGCCTGGGCTACATGGTGAGTTCAAGGCCAGCCTGAACTGCTTGGCAAGATCCTGTCTCAAAACAAACAAACAAGCAAAAAAAAAATTGTCATTAATACCCCTAAAAATACCTCCTCTCACTTCAAATATATTAATCACATCTTTTGTGATGGCCTCTATCAGGTATGATCAAAACTACAATAAATTCTCTTGCCAAGTGTCATCCAACAGAAGTGCAGGTTCATGAAAACATTATGGTGTCCTCGTCCACTTCATTTGCAAACTTGAAGTGAGTCAACATGACCATGAAATGGAACTGTTTTGAATCAATTCAGGACATGGAGGCAGCCCTGATAGCACAAATGAAGACATCCCTGAAGGGGGACTTCCACAACTGCCCCAGAAAGTGGAAAGAAAAAGGGGATAGCTGTGTCTCAAGTGAGGGAGAGCATTCTGAGCAGGATAAATGGCAGTGGCTTTTACTGCAACAAATTGCTTTAATCTGAACATTCACCATGTTTGCAATCACACCTCACTTTAGTATATATAAAGTTCTGAAATTCCTCACACAAAAGAAGCATTTCACAAAGTTTGTTATTATCTCTATTGCCATTTTTCTCATCTTTCCATGATCTTCATAGCTTCATACCCTCACCCATACCATTCCTTCCTTGCCCTTCCTCACTTTCTGCATCCGTGTAAAAGATTCTACTTGATCATCCACCCAACGCACAGAAAATGCAACTCTTCCATACCCACGAGCTCTCCCACAGGCCTCATCCTGTCATATATCTTCTGGACTGTGCGCTTTCATTTCTTAAGCAGGTTGTGATTGTTCACATTCTGCTGTCTGCCTTTGTCTCCCACTCTACCTGGCACGTACATGTTCTGTGTGTGAAAAATGCACCTGTTGATATAAACGTTATCATCCCTACTTTACAAGTTCATACCTGTTCTGAGATAGGCATGCAAGTTACCTAAAATCTAATAGCCTTCTCAAAGGTTAGGGAATCAGAATTGATGTGGTGCCCTCTCCAGAAATAATCCAACTTGTGCAAGGCAAAAGGAGAAGTTGGTAATGCACAGATGTAAATGATCTTTTATGCCAATCCCAGACATCTTTTCATTTTCAAATTGTAATGATGGAGTCCATGATATTAATACTTTACCATTTCTGTGTTACATTTTCCATTTTAATTACAAAATCATTATCATTCATATTTATTTTTTATTTTAAAGATAAGGAAAAAACAATGATACAGAATTTCAGATACCCATTTTTGAATTAGGTCTTTGAATATGGGGGGCCTGATTTTTTATTTCACTTCTTTATATGTTCTGGATAGAAGTCCTTTGTCTGAAAGACAGTTGGCTAAATTTTTTTCCCATTCTATGGGTTTTCTTTTCACTCTGTTGGTGAGTTCTTTTGATTTGAAAAAGCTTTTTTAATAAGATGAGACCCTGGTTGTTGATTCTTTGAAGTATTTCCTGTGCAGTTTGGTTTTTGTTCATGAACTCTCTGACTATCCCTAAGTCTTCAAGATTCATTCATATTTACTTTAGCACTCCTCTTTCATATATTTTCCATTTTTGACTGTCCTAATTTACACATAAATAATACAATCATTATTATAAATATATAAAGGACACTAATAACATTATGATACTAAAACTACTATGCTTTCTCATTGCTGACATTTTAGAGTATGCAAAAAGAAGAAAATAAAGATTCTCATCCAAAATGGATGTAGTGAACTAGCCTAAAATAAGCAAAACATAGTATAGTGACCTAAAATAAACAAAACCCAACATTTCTCTGAGAAAAAAAAAAGATTCTCTATATTTACACCACCTCTAAAATAATGATTTTTAGTAATTTAATACATTACAATCCTGTTTTATATACATATAATAAAAAGATCATTGAATAAATGATTTTTGCATGTTATCTTATGCCACTATTTTTAATAGTATTCATGATATTATATCACATATAGCATGACCTCATGCCATAATTGTAATGTCCTCAAAGCATTCCATCATGGATGCATCATATTTTATTTACTCCTTTTAAAAAAATTTTTGGTTTTTAAAATTATTTTCCATTGTTAGTATTACAAATAACACTGAGAGGAATCATACTTTGATTCTGCTTTGCTTACAATGTCACTAAAAGCCATAGGCCATAAGTCACAGCAGTATTTAGTAAGAAACCTTAAGAGTAAAAGCATGTGAGAATATTAGGCAATCTATTGATTTCAACATAAAGAATATTGAAGAATTTTACAAATCAGCTGCTGTTATGGTTTGTGTCTGGATGTCCCCCCAAAGCCACATCAGTCATGGGGTGGGATTCTAGCGCTTATGATTGATTCATGGTCCAATGCTGGGATTATGGATGTAAGTGCTACACCTGCCCTGGGGCAGGTAGTTTGCATACAATGTAAGGGAAGGAAAGAGGCTGCTTGCTGCTGCTCCTCCCTTGTGCTCTTGTTGCTTTTGCTAGCTTCTGCTGCCATGAACTGTTGCCCTCTGCCATGTGCCAGTCTGCCTTGGAGCCAGCCAGTTGAGTATGGACTAAAACTTCCACAAACAGTGAGCTCAATAAACCTTTCCTTCCTTAATTTGGGGCCTTGGGTATTTTGTCTCAGAAACAAGAGAAAAGTAACCAAGACAGAAATTGGTACCAGAGAAGTGGGGTCATTGCTGTGACTGTACCTGACCATGTGGTTCAAGAGCTTTTGGGAATGGCGTGTGGGAAAAGTTTGGAAAGGTTCAGAGATGTCACCTGGAAGAGTAAAGCTGAAATGCCTTAGGTTGTTCTGAATGGGAGATTCTGGCCAGAGCTCAGAAGACCAGAAGGCTGATAGAAATCCTGCCAGTAAAAGCCAGGTTTGGGAGGTTTCTGCTGAGCAGAAGGACTGCGTTGGGTGCTGGACTCCAGACAATGTGTGTTATAGCTTGGCAGAAAGTTTGTCTGCAGTTTGCTCATGTCCAGAGATTTTGCCTAAGACTGAGATTAAGGCCAGTGGACTAATTAACCTGGCAGAAGAAATTATAGCACTTAATGTTTGCCCTCCTGGATGTTGGACTAGCTCTGTTCCCAATGCTTTGTATTCTCCTGTTTGTACATGTTGGAATGATAATGTTTGTCTTGTGCTATTGAATACTGGAAGTGTTTCATTTTGTTTCAGGAGCTCATAGCTAAGAATTTGCCTTACATCTCAGAGGAGACTTGGGACTTTGACTTTTCAGCAATTCTGAAACTGTTAGGATTTTAGCAACTCTTAGAGATGGACTAGAATGTCTTTTCCATAATGGGATGTGCATGAGTCTTTGGGGGACCATGGGTGGAATGTTATGGTTTGTGTCTGAATGTCCCCTCAAAGCCTCATGCAGTCATGGGTATGAGTGCTATACTTGCCTTGGGGCGGGTAGGTTGCATACAATGTAAGGGAGAGAAAGAGGCTGCTTGCCACCACTCCTCCCTTTTTCTCTTGCTGCTTTTACTATCTTCCACTGCCATAAACTGTTGGTCTCTGCCATGTGCCACTCTGCCTTGGAGCCAGCTGAGTATGGACTGAAACCTCCACAAATACTGAGCTAAATAAACCTTTCCTTCCTTAATTTTGGGTATTGTGTATTCTGTCTCAGCAATGAGAGAAAACCAAGACACATGCCTAGAAAAGACCATTAGCAGCTTAGGATGTATAAAAGTTATATTTTTACTAGATCTTTACCTATGTTGTATCTTGTCATCATGAAATTGAATTTATCTAGTTTGTTCAGACAAAAACTTCTGTAATACTCTATTTTAAGTTCAGATATTCTTTGTTATCACTTACTGAATACAGCAATTGTCTTTAAGGGAGTAAATCAGTGTTTAAATGTTTATTTTAAGGCACTGAATTTATTCAGTGTATACTTGTTATAGCAAATTGTATTTATTACAACATGTTTGCTGTAGAAAGTTTAATTTAGTTTCTTACGGTATAATACACACACCAGCACAGTAGTAGCTGACTCATTTTCTGTACTATCATGAATTTTATTCTAGTTTTGCAAATGGCATGAATTTTCTAAAATTTAAAACCTTCTGCCTTTGCCTTCTTCATTACTGCTTGAGAAAAATTAATTAGTAATTCCAACAACTTCACTCCTAATAAATGCACAAAAAGTATTTCAAGGTACATTTCTAAAACTTGGAATTAATAATACTAATATTTCAAGGTTCTTTCTACATATTTCCAAAGATATTTATATAAAAGTTCGTTTATTTACAGAATCCTATTAAGCATAGATTATTCAAGGTCCTGCCCTGGTTACTATGGTTACAGTCCTACATGAACACAACAGGTCACGATCCCCACAGCATTAAAGAGGGGACCAAAGGCATTGTGCCTTCGCTAACACTAATCATTATTCAGACCTTGAGAAACACATCTACAAACTGAAGCACCAAGGGATTCAACATGGCTGAGCAGAGGAGGATCCATACTGGAGCTCACATTGGAGTTAGACAAAATCAACTAAAAACACAGGTAACTGAAAGAAAAGGAGGACCTACATCCTGATGCCAAAATGAATCTGAAATAAGAGGTTTGTAGATATAACAAAACATGGACCTTATAAAATGGCAATCCAGCCCACAGTGCTGCCAGGGGCACTCCCATCTGCATGCTGAACAAGAATCATGATACTGGGAAATCTCCAAGAGACTGATGGGCTGCAAAAGTGTGGCTAACTCAAGTCAAACAGAATAGATTTGGGCTAGAAGTCCCCTTGGTTCTTTTGCCTTCTTCCACACAGACATTGCGGGATCCTGTCAGCAAATTTCACTGTCAGTGTGCCCTCTCCTAAAGGGCCATTAGCTTCTTTTTGGCAGATGACCCCAGTAGATAACTGGAACCCCTAACAACAACAAGGTTAGGGACTGCATGAGGCAGGACACATCCCTTCCTGCCGTGGGATGGTGGCTTAAGGGGCATGATGAAGACACACAGGACTTACACAGCTGTAGCACTCCTTCTGTAGGAAAAGAGACTGAAGACAGACTGAGCAGATTTGGGCTTTCTCTACAGTAAGTGGCAGAAGCAGTGATTCAGTAAGGTTAGCGACCACAGTGGCAGTTACACTACTGCAACCATGGTGAAGGTAGTGAGTGGAACAAAACAAACCCTCCTGCCCTCAACCAGTGGAATGAGAGAATATAAGCAACCTTGCCCCTCAGCATAACAGTGATTGGAAGGTTGGCACTTCCCCCATGGCAGAGGAGATCCAGGTGGGGCCAGTGGTCTCTGCAACAGCAGCAGGAGCAGAGAGCCAGCCCACAACACCCACCACCCCATGCAACAAGTGGTGCTAGAGGACAGAGACTCATCAGTGGAAATGGCACAGAGAGAGCTGGTCTGACTGGGAGCCAACTATACACACTGAGAGGAGCCTCAGGCTGTCTCTGTCTGAGGTTACCATGGTAACTGGTAGAGTGACACAGAGACATATAGGTTTTTTTCCTAGGTTCTTTAGGTATTTACCTTTATTCTTGTTCTGTTGTATTTATCTTTCTCTTTCCTCAACTCTCTCTCTAGATTTTCTATTTCCCTCATGTGAATGAACACTCTCACTAGTTTTTCAGATTCACTTTGATAATCTTTTGCTTTCTCTTTCACAAGGTCTCACCTGCTCCCTCCTCTAGTTTCACAAAGTTTGTGTGACCATCCTTTGTCCTCCAGCCTTGTCTCAACTATATTTCTCTTCATTTACCTCTCTGTTTTGTCTCCACCCCTCTTAAATTTCCCCACAACAGGGTAAAATCA
>NW_004955502.1:6600354-6602953 GCF_000276665.1 Chinchilla lanigera
TTGTGCTATTATTATTGTTAACTGTACTACTTTAGGCAGGATGTCACATCTGTTGTAATCAGTTTTTCTCCCTTGTACAAAAACACTATATTTTTCTGGGGTCATAACCATCACCAGAATCCAGTACCAAAGGACTAAGTGCTGTCCCAAATAGATAGCAACTTTAACCTTAATAAATTGAGAAGGCAGGACCTTGGGACAGACAAAAAGACCCTGAACCACCTACACCTAGAAGATATATCTGAGGAACAGACATTTCCTAGAGAACTCTCAATACTAGTAATAAAGCTCTATACTAAAAGAAATTTACAAGCATCAACACAGAAAACAAAATAAAATTTAAAAATAGAAAATGACAAGATGCAGAAGCAAAATGCAAAGCCAGACCTCCAGCCCTTTAGAACAAACCCAGGGGACAATAAGATAGAGGAAATCATAAGCAACCCACCTGAATTTCTAGAATGATGGCAACAGCAGGAAAGAAAAGCAAATGTATGGTGCTATAGAGGAAATTAGAGAATAAATAATCTCTTAGGTAAAAAAAGAGAAAGATGACAACCATAATGAAAGACTTGCTCAGGGACTTTACAGTAGACATAGATTAAAAAAAAAATAGAGGAACATAGGAAAATGATGGAAAACATGAATGCCCTACATAGGAAAGAAATGAAATCCGTGAAACAGATTGAAACAGATATCCAGAATATAAAAGTATCATTGAAAGTTTGCAAAATCAAATGAACAAAAGGGAAGATAGAACATCAGATCTAGGAGACAGGATTTCAGTTAGTGAACCTGAAAAGAGAAGCTCTTAAAAATAGGAAGAGACAATGGAAAAACAATCCAAAGCTGTGAGATAATGCAAAGAACAATACAAGAATGATTGGAGCCAATGAAAACGGAGGAGTCAGCACAAAGTATAAAAAAATAAAAATATCTGTTCACAAAAGTAATGGCAGATAACTTCCCAAGCATGGAAAAATAAAATTACATACATAGAAGTAAGGCAGATAGAACCCAAATTAGTCATGAAGAAAATAAATCTACACCAAGGTATATAATAATCAATACTCCAGAAATTCAGCAAAAAAGCAGAATACTAAAACCTGTTAGAGATAAGAAACAAATCATCTATAAAGGGAAGCCCATTAGAATCACAGCAGACTTCTCAACACAAATCCTTAAGTCAAGGAGAGCTTGGAATAAAGTATTTCAAGTTCCAAAAGAAGACAACTTCCAACTCAGATTAATGTACCCTGCAAAACTATCTTTCAGAATTAACAGAGACATAAGATACCTCCATGACAAAGAACAACTGAAGAAATTCACAGCCACCAAATCAGTACTACAAAGTGTTCTGAAAGATATTGTAGAAAAAGATGACAAAGATCACAGTGGTAAGAACACCAATAGAAAGAAATCATCAGGCAGGCAAGAAATTAAACAGAGGGGAAAGACAGGGAACCAACAGCAGGAAACTAATATGACAAGGATAGGCCAGTACATATCCATTATAACCATCAATTTAAATGGTCTCAGTTTACCAATCAAAAAAAAAATGAGACTGGTTGAATGGATAAAGAAACAAGATCTAATAATATGTTGTATACATGAAACACATTCGTAAAACTCATCTGGAACAGCATAGCAACAGAATAGCAAAGTCAATTCCAGGCAACAAAAGCAAGTCAGACAACATTATAATCCATGACTTCAAATTATACTTCAGAGCAACTGTAATTTTTAAAAATTCATGGTAGTGACCAAGAGAAAAGATCGAGGATCAATAGAACAAATTAGGAGATGTGGAAACAACTCCAAACACACTCAGCCACCTTATCTTCGACAAAGAGTCTAAACATGTTCCCTGGAAAAAAAGATAACCTCCTTAATAAACAGTACTGGGAAAACTGGCTTTCCACATGCTGAAGACTAAAACTAAACCCATGTCTATCACCATGCACTGAATTAAAGTCAAAATGGATCAAAGTTCTAAATATTAAAAAAAGAAACACTGAATCTGCTGGAAGATAGAGTAGGTAGAACTCTTGAAGACATATGGGTAGGCAAAGACTTCATGAGCAAAACCCCTATTGCACGGAAATACTACAAAGATTTAACACCTTGGATCTCATCTTATTAAAAAGCACTTGCACAACAATAGAAACAGAATGGGAAAAATTTCTAACCAATTGTTCCTCAGACAGAGGACTCCTATTTAGAACATATCAAGAATTGAAAAACTCAGAACCCCCTAAATTTAAAGACACAATCCAAAAATGGGCATCTGAGATGAAGAAGTACAAACACCAAATAAATATATGAAAAATGTTCATATCTGGTCATCCAAGAGATCTAAATTAGACAGCATTGAGATTTCATCTCACTCCTGAAACTATGGCTATTATCAAGAAATCAACCAATAACAAATGCTGGAGGGGCTGTGAGGGAAAAGGAACCCTTCTTCACTGTTGGTGGAAATGTAGACTGGTACAACTACTGTGGAAATCAGTGTGGAAAGTCCAAAGATTATAACTGGTGGTCCCATTTGACCCAGCTCTTCCTTTCTTGGTATCTTCCCAAAAGAATTAAAAGCATC
>NW_004955502.1:6603478-6605060 GCF_000276665.1 Chinchilla lanigera
TGATCATTATGTGTATCTAAATTGTGCCAATAAACTTAATAAAAACAAAATGAGGCATAGAATTTTATTAATTTGCTCATTTATTATCATTGATGCTAAAATTTTTATTTCTATTTTTACTCATATTTGATTCACTTATTTCATTTATTCATTTTTTAAAAATTTAACTTAGTCATAAGAACATGTTTTATATTAAGGATGTCTACTCTATAGTTTATATTATTTATCATACATTTTTATCAACTGCATACATTATATACTTTACATATAGGAGAATTTATTTCTGTCATTTTTTCTTTTTGATGTTTCCCACTGTTCTTCCCATCCCCAAACTACATGTTCATTCATATTTTCTTCTATTTCTCTTGTTTTTTCCTCACACTAAATCTTTAATCCTTTAGGAATTAACTTTTGTGTATATTATAAGAAAATAACTAAATTTAGAAACTGTCTACCAAACAACTTGTTCGCTCTTTCATTTCTCTCAACTATGCTACTTAGCATTTTTTGCATGGCTAAGGATGTCATATAGGTATTATAAATATATTGATATTTGTGTTTTCCAGTGCAAGAATCCTAAGATTCTTAGCCATGTATATTATATTTACTACAAGTTTGAGATCCATTATTTACTCCACTCTCCTCATAATGCTATCCATTCCAGAAAGGTGATTGCTGATTGCTTGTCATCTTGTGAGTACTAAGGAATACTCACAATTCTTTTCAGTTTTTTTGTTTCCTTAGTGCCATGTTTCAGTCCTAAACATTTCTTAGTGAAAACACAATCATCATTTCAGACTGCAGCCATAATGACCACGGCAGAACTTTTCTCTTTTATTGTATCATTTTTCATGGTAGCACTTACCTAAGCAAAGGCAGATAAAGATAATGCTATATATTTGTCTCCAAAATGCAAGGACTGTAATTAATTTCTATTTAGAACTTCCAGTGCACCACAGAGGAAAAGCCTCAATCAATTTTTTGCTCACTCACTCACCTTCCTGAAGTTTGCTTTTGATTCATTTATGTGAACTCAGAAACACCAGGATGGGGACAGGGAAATGTGCTAGGATAGAGTGTGTCCTGACCAGCATGATGTTATTCAACCCCTTTGAATTCTCTGTGCATCTCCTGTTCCCATCCGAAAGGTTTGGTTTAGCCTCCTGACCCCGTGACTGGCAGGGATGCTCCACTCTGTCCTCTAGACTCCTCAGTTCATTCTGTTGCCTGCCATCACTCTGGGCTCATGGAATTCTGTAAGTCTAGGCTAGCCCACCTCTCTGATACCACAGTGTGGAACACATCTGGAGGTGCCATTTTCATGGAAGGCAGTGTGAGCATCATCCTCATCCTTATAATGTAATGTCCCAAATATACCACTATGCTGACTGTACTCTGGTGTGCCTTGTTCACTGGTGCATTAGTCACTTTCTCTTCATTGAGTCACAATACCCAACACCCACAATTTAAGGTTTTCTTAATTAAAAAAGTAACAAAACAACAATGAAGACAAAATCAAAACAACAAAAATGATACATGACCTCAAAACAAAATGATAGGAATTTACAATGGTTGCTATATT
>NW_004955502.1:6607170-6622472 GCF_000276665.1 Chinchilla lanigera
TTTCACTGTATAGATCTTTTACTTCTTTTGTTAGATTAATTCCTATGTCAGTTTTTTGAATGCTATTGTGAGAGGTATGGTTTCACTTATTTCTTTCTTAGTATGTTTGTTATTTGTATATAGGAATGCTATTAATTTTTGAGTGTTAACTTTGTATCCAGCTATGCTACTGAATTTGTTGATTAATTCTAGGAGTTCTTTGGTGGAATTTTTGGGGTCTTCCATATAAAGTATCATGTCATCTGTGAACAAAGATAATTTCCCTTCTTCCTTTCCTATCTTTATTACTTTTATTTCTCTCTCTTGTATAATTGCTCTGGCTAGTGTCTCCAGAACTATGTTGAATAGGAGTGGTTATTGGAGGCCACCACAAAGTGGCTCTCGGCAGGATTTAATATCAACCAATTGGCTTTCCATGTTTATTTGTGAGTTGTCTGAAGCCTAGGCACCTTCTCTGAAGATAGGCAGTAGACTCATAGTAAGTAAACCTCTGTGAGTCACTGGTCACTGCTGAGGACTGTATTGGCCTGTGAAGCTGTGACACCTCAAAAGAGAAGATAAAGTCATAGCTGAGGACTTCTGGCTCCAACCCCAATTAATTTAAAGGAGACTGCAGCTGCAGGCATCTCAGGTCTGCTGTGAAAGACTTCCTGGAGATAACATAGTTCTCCTAAATTAACATACTGTATTACTTGGAAAAGTTCTGCCCAGATCCCCATCTTTTCTTGAGTATCCCCCTCCTTTGTTTGTAAAATAAATAAATACAAGCTGCCCACAGAAGTCTTTGTCTAAACTCAGAGAACATCGAAGGTGTAAGAGAGTTAGTCCCTCCTGGAGCCCTGAAATCATTTCAATTGTCTCATTTATTTAAGCCTTCACATCCACTTGCTTGGGAGGTTGTGCACCTCATCAGGCTGCAATAACTAAGGGTTATTTAACCCAATTAGTGGTGACAGTGGACATTCTTGTCTTGTTCCTGATTTTCAAGGGAAAGCTTCCAGTTTTTGTCCATTTAGTATGATGTTGGCTCTTGGTTTGTCATAAATGGCTTTTATCAGATTGAAGTAAGGTCCATCTATGCCAAATTTCTGTAGGGTTTTTATCATGAATAAGTGTTGGACTTTATCAAAAGCCTTGTCTGCATCTATTGAGATGGTTATGTGGTCTGTGTTGAGAAGTCTACCATGATTCTAATGGGCTTTCCTCATAGATGATCTGTTTCTTTTCTCTAACAGCTTTTAATATCCTGTCCTTTTGCTCACTTTCTGGGATCTTGATTATTATGTGTCTGGGTGCAGATTTATTTTGGCTATGGCTAATTGGCATTCTATATGCCTCACTTATGTGTATATAAGTTTCTTGTCCTATGCTTGGGAAATTTTTTGGTTTTACTGCTTCAAATAGTCTTTTATGTCATTCACGTTGTCTCCTGCTCTTTCATTAACACCTATCAGTCTTATGTTGCTTTTCTTTGCCTCATCTTACAGCTGTTGAGTTGTTATTTGCTGCTCCTTTGCTATTTTTAAGAGATCTTTTCTTTCACTGTCACTAGCTGCAATGCTGTCTTCAAGGTCTGAGAGACTATATTCCATTTCATTCAAGCAGTTCTTTCAGCTTTGAGTGGAATTTTTAATTTCCTGAGGTCTCTTTGAATCTCTTCCATGCATTCTAATTCTTTTCTATACTGGTCATTCAAGGTTTCCATCATTTTTCTGTGCTCCTCTATTTTTTTATCTACACCTTCTTTTTGATATGCCCAGCAAGTCTTTAATTATGAGTGCCATGTCTTTTTTTACCTGAGCAATTATTTCTGATCTGATTTCCTCTATAGTCTATTCTTTACTTCAGTTGCTATCATTTCAGAAATTTCAGGTGTGTGACTTTCATGTTCTTCCATGTTGATGTTTCCTAGACTTGTTCTGGGTGGGGTGTTTGGCTGAGACTTCATTTTGCTTCTTCTCTTTGTCATTTTCAGATCTCCCAAGGCTCTCCAAGTCCAAGGCCACTCCTATGGTAGCAGCAGTGGTCAGAGCTGAAGGATCCAGTTCACCACGCAGCTGACTGAGGCTTCTGGAGTTCAAAGCCCCTCCCACCACACCCACAATTTAAAGGAGGAGAGGTCTATTTTGTTGACTGTTTAAGCCCATGATCCATAAGGTCCAAAGCAGAGACATCATGGCAGAAGGGGATGGTGGAATAAAGCTGCTTAGTTAAAGGCAGCCATGAAATAGAGCATGGGAAGAGTGCCAGAGAGGAAGGGACCAGGAGTCAGACATAGACTCCAGGACCACACTTCCATGACCCTCCCAGACACACCCAGAAGTGTACTCCACCAAGCCCTGTGATGGATCCCAAAGCCAATCAAGTTGAAATTCTACCCTAACCATATCAACTGGTTTCCTCTGTTCTCAAATTCCTAAACCTTCATTCAAGTTCAGTCATAATCCAAAATATGCACATGTATGAATACACACAAATAGTTTATGGTTGTGTGAGATGTTTGAAGTTTGATATATTGTATGGAGACTTTACTGGGGTGTATGCACACAATGCTTCCTTTCATTTTTCTTTAGGCCTGCCAAATTTGCCTAATATTTGACCACAGATGGTAGTTGAAAGGCTAAGTCTAACTCACCAAGTCTTCTCCTAAATTTTGAGTTTTCTTAGGTGGGATTTTTAACCTCTGAAAGCTTTACTCATTTTTATGAGTAAAAGTTCTATCATATCTATACTCTAGCTTGAGGGAAATCAGTAATGATCACCTTCCTTTATATCCACTTTCATTTGCTTATCTCTCAATTCTTGTCCAGCCATATCCAGTTGAGCTTTCTTAAAAAGATGACCAAAAAATAACCACACAACAGCCAAGAATAGTTAGAACCAAAAAGATGGCAGAGGGTGAAGGGATTCAAGTTGATTAAGATATTTTATGTGCATTTGCCAGAGAAAGGTGGAGGAAAGGAAAGGAGAAAAAGAAGAAAAAGAGGAAGGAAGGAAGGAAGGAAGGAAGGAAGGAAGGAAGGAAGGAAGGAAGGAAGGAAGGAAGGAACCCAGCAAAATAGTGGAGTAGGAACTGAATAGAGAGGCTTTCCACAGAAGGGAGAGACCCAAGTGTACTTGCTTTCTAGACGTAAGAAGAAAGACCTTTTGGGAATAGATCTTTGAGAAGGAGAGATTAATAATGTAGAAAAGCATATAGCCCCCCTAAGGGTGATCCTGTGTAAACTAAAATAGGTGACTCAAATCTCATGTGAGGAGTCACTGGCTCAAGACTTGAAAGGGGAAAATGAATTGCTCTGGGTTGTTTTCTCTTTTCCAACTGCAGGCAGATAAACAGACTTCTCAGGTATAAGCCTTTGTGATAGACTTTACTCCACTAACATTCCTGACCTGGGGTATAATTACAAAGGGCCTCATCTTAAAAGAGATTTCTGATGTTCCACACCCCTATCTCGAGCATCTAGAACCTACTGAAGAAAAATTGGAAGAGGAAAATCAGTATTTCCAGCTAACTTATTCAAGTCAAAGACAGAAATCAAAAGGGCTACAAGGAAATGGTCAAATTGTCCTGAAACAATTTCTTAGGGTAGATTTCCCCCTTTTATGAGTTTCATACAGGCATAAATGCTCAAAGGCAAAGAAGAGAAGCACTCTCATTGTCCCCAGAGTGGTCTGTTCTACAAGGCAATGAAAGAAAAAGGGAGTAAGTTGAAAAAATTCAAAGAGAAGCACTACTCCTTCAAACCCAACCTTGGGCCAAATTCCCCAGAAGTAGATCCTTAATTGCCTATGTGAGAAACTGGGACAATAAGCAAAGCTGTGGTTTTAGCTGAAATCTAGCCTCAGTCTGATAACATGTAGAACTCTGAGGTAAAAATGGCCTCATCAGATTTCCACCTGGCATTCAAGTTACTTGTATGAGTGTATGTTTTCAATTCTCCAGGATATATACCTAAAAGAGGAATTACTGGGCTATATGAAAGTTCTAATTTTAACTGTCAGTGGTTTTCCACAGTGGCTGCACCATTTTATATTCCCACCAGAAGTGTATGAGGGCTCAATTTTTTCTAAAACACTTGTAAATTGGTTTTTAAAGCTATAGTATAGCTATTCTAGTAGATGTGAAATGGTATCTTGTGGTTTTGATGTGTATGGCCAAAATGTTGAATGGGAGCTGGGCCCTAACAGCAACAGAGCACTAAAAAGACACAAGGAAGAAACCAGCAGCACCAACTGTGGACATTAAGTCAGGGCCAGGTTTTTTATCATATTCAATTTGTATTTGTACTGAAAATATGCAAATCTTATCAAGGAAAATATTTCATGCCCAGAATACTAATGTCAAAATGATGGAAGAAAGATGAGAAGTACCTAATCACTTGTTCTATTCAATTTTCCAGAAATACTATAATAAATTCTTTTTAATGGATTGGCAAAATGATTTAAGACATATTTTGATATTCCAAAGGTAATTGCCATTGTAGCTAGATTTTGTACAATTGCACACAATCAAACCCAAGACCAAGTTAGAGACTATCAATAATCTCTAAAAAAAGAATAAAAGAAATCATTACTATGAAAGTAAACAGTGTTCGTACAAGGCATCCTTGTCAGTAAGTTGTGCTGTACTGAGGGGGGAAAACAAACCATCTTCTACGTTTACTTGGTTTGTTTTTTTGTTTTGTTTTGGGGAGGTTTTTTTCTTTTGGTTTTTTTCCAGTACCAGGAATTGAACTCACAACCTTGCACTTGCCAGGCAGGCACTGTGCCACTGAGCTAAATCCCCAGCCCCTCTACTTTTACTTGGGAAAAAAATCAATGCCAGGTAGAAGAGGAAAGAAGGTTGGCAATTTTAATTGATATAGATTATCTGTACTGCAAAACTCTTTCCCTGATGCTTTGTAACTGCAAATCAAGTTTCAAAATACATTGATGTTTTATAGTAGGCAATGTGGATCTGACAAATAAGTGCCTGATGTAATTTATGCTAGTGCAATAAATGAGTGGCAATTTACCTTCATTAACATGAGCTCACACTGTGCTCCTATAAACCTGGAATTTTCTCTAACTGTTGTGTTCTAAGTAGGTAAAACTTGAGCCTTTCTGGTTGGATCTCTTTACTATGCAGCATTTGATACATATGAGTGAGATACATAACATATATTTCGAATTATCAGTTGTGGGCTGGAGCGAGACTGGCTGGGTTGGCATCCCTACTCTGCTGCTTATTAGATATGTGACTCTAGTCAAGTAACTTCATCCCTCTAGGCTTCCATTTACTGCCCTATAAAGTGCAAATAATAATAGTCTCTACCTAATAAAGCTTTGTGAAGATTGAACAATGCATTTTAAATAAAGTGGTGAGGACAGCACTTTGACTGAAGTAGATGCTAAGCGTTGGCTATTAATAGTAAGACTATTTCCACTAGTAGTAAAATTGAAGACCCAATAACCTGACTTCTAACTTAAAATTATCCAATCTTTGTAATTCTTTCCATGTCATTTCCATTTCCCTCACTCCTGCTGTTCTCCATTATGTTGATTTTTCTCCAGCAATTTATTTTTTTTTAAGTATAGCCTGCTTGGATTGGTAGCACACACCATTATCCTAGAATTTAGAAGCCTGAGGCAGGAGGATCACTGCAAATTTGAGGCTAGCCTGGGCTACAAAGTGAGTTCAAGACTAGCCTGAACTACATGTGAGATCTTGTCTTAAAAAAACAAAAAATAAAAATATAACCCATGTATTTGAACACACAAAATATATTTTGGTTTTTCTTGATTTCTTGATGCAAAAGAGTTTCTCTGGTATTATTCTTAGGAGTAGAATAAAAAAAGACACATCAGACAAATGTTAAGATTTGCATAACAAGTAACCTCTCCTCCTAGTTCTATATCTTCACTACAGTTGGTATTGGTGAACTTCACATCTTTTGCCCAATTTAGATGAAAATATATTTCTTTCTGATCTCAATTTTTGTTTTTCTAGTTATTAATGAGTTTAAGTATATTTTCATCTTAGACATTTATATTTCATCTTTAGCAAAATGTTCTTCATACTATTTTGTCATTTCTCCATAAAGCTATTTATCTTACATGGAGTTCTTCAAATAGTCAACAGGTAGTAGAGGTCCTCACACATAGTAGACACTAATAATTGCCAATTTTATATTCAGTAGACTGGATATGAAATGTGAAATAAGGTGATCATACTTCTTTTCCAACTGAGTCCTTAAACCCATTGGCATGTTATTTTATATAAGATCTATTTCCTACTAAGCCACTTGAGTTTCAATTACAATTTAAGGCATCCTACCTACTGTACCTGCACTGAAGTCCAGGGAACAAGACATAAATATCTACAGGAAACTGGATAAAATTCTTAATTTTATTTTGAGAACTTGGCACAAGTAAGACAGAAGGATCAAAGGAGAAGGTTATCTCAGGAACATAGAAGAGAAAAGATGACACAGTTAGTACTTCAGTGAGAAACTTAAATATTTTGATCTTTGTTGTAGTCAAGCTAGGAAAATATGTTTGTTAAAATGGAATATATATATGGTAACTGCACTTAATTCCCTTTGCATATCCAAAAATGAATATGCATGTAACCTCTGGGTTGGACCTCACCCTCATGAAGGATCATTTTCCCTTCCATTAATTCTCTAGTAAACAATGAAAATAAATAGAAGTTTCTGGGGAAAATTTTTTGAGAAAGGGAGCAAAATGAAATTCCCACATGCTAAATACTAGATACCTGTGTATATGTTATACATGGAACTGTATTCCAAACACTGAAAAACTTCATTCCACAAACCAATACAATTTCTACTTTCACAGCACTCAGAACAAATTTCTACTTTCCCAGGACAATTCATAATTACTGGTAACTTTGGTTTTTTCTCATTCAAAATAAAACATCAGTATGTAAATCAGCAAAGAGTAACATTATTCTGAAAATAGACATGAATCCATTGAAATTTATTTAAAAAGCAGATTATTCAGAAAACTAAGTATTTATCTAGAACAAATTATCTGCCATATATATCACACATGAACATGACATACCAGTGCATAAAGTAACTGAAAACTATTTCTTTATGTCAAATAAGTTTTGATCGTAGGAAAAGACTGAAGGTAATCCATAATCACAAATATCTCCCACTAAGAGAGGAAAAATGATTGGCTCTGGTCACTGAAAAATGTCATAACAGCACTTATATATGGTTTAATAAATCATTAAAAATAAATGAAGAAATATGGATTTCCCCCATTATTTTTTGACAGGAAATTTCTTCTAAAATTGCGTATTTTGTTGTTTCTTCTTTATTGCTATTTAAAGCATGTCTTTGGCATTCCTAACTGTGGTGCCAAGGAGAGAGAGGGCTTTAATGTGGAACAATGATGCTCTGGGACAGAGGGGATGTGAGAAGGGAGGAAATCCTGGCCAATGGCAGTGAAGAGACGATGCATCATGGAAAAAAGGAGGGAAGGGGACAGCCCCCAGAGGTAAGGATCTCCGTGGCATGGTCAGGAGGCAACTAGAACACAGCTAATGGGCAGTGAGATGTGCACAGCCACTGAGACAGAGAGTCAGGAGAGAAAAGAGAATTTAAAGATGTCTCCTTGTAGGTAACAAATTAACCATCTTTAGAGTCTTCAGAAGAGAAGAAATAAAATGTGGGATTCGGTTTACTTTCCGTGGTGAATTGTTTTTCTTTTAAGCCCCAGGATTACTTCTTGTGTGTGTTTATTCAGGCAGTCAAATATTGACTTACTGAACAAATACATATTGAGTGTCTACTATGTGCCAGATTCTGTTCTTGGCCTCGAGGATACAATGATGAATAAAACAAACAAAAACTTCCAGCCCCAGAGGAACGAACATCTTACTGGAGAGAAACAGACAATACACAAATGTCAGAGAAGTTTTTCAGTATGTCAGATAGTGGTGATATTATAACACTATAGAGCTTGGAAAAAATAAAACAGGAAAGGGTACAGGGAGCACTGAGAAGGTTGCAAAATTAGGCAGGGTGTGAAGGGAAGCCTGGCAAAGGCCTTCTTGAGGAGGTTTCCATTAAGCAAAGACCTGAAGGAAGTGAGTTTGCTAACTGCACCCACAGTTTGAGATCATTCTGAGGGGATCGGGTCAAAGCCCTTCAGGTGAGAGATTGCCTGGTGCATCACGTTAGAGTCCAGGCTTTCCTTTTGTCTTTGGTAAAACAAATATCCTCTCTGGTGAGTGACACTAGAAGATCCAAGTTAACCTGATAGCCTTCAAATGGTGGGTTGCTACCCACTAATTGGTTAAGCAATTAATCTCATTAACATCAACATTTTTAAAATGAAATAGAATAAATTAGAACATAACATAACTGAAAAGATCGTGATTTTTTGCAATTATTTATTTCAACAACATGTATTTGTGTGTGAGGAGATAAATGTATGGGGAGTGGGCTATCATGTAAAATATCTCTTGCTGTGGATCCCAGTCAAAATGCTTGAGAAATGTGGAGATGGACTGTCCTTCCCTGCGGTCCTTAGTTTTGCTCCTATCTTCAGAACAGTGCTTCTCAATCAAAGTGTAGTTCACAGACAGGAAAAAATGAAATTTCAGAATCATTTGGACATACTTTCCCCAGCACCCTCCCATTTCTTATACCTCCTCATTCTGACAAAGAAGCTTTATTTTAGTGATCCATCACCACTTCAGTAATCCACCACTAATCCTGAAAGCCATTTACTTTATCTCCTAGTAAGCAGATGCTTCATCACTCAAGACAGCCTAGTGACTGTCTGGGTAAGTCTAGTTTGACATTACAAAAATTGCCAGTGATAGCCAGAGCCTACTGACAAGGCTGTGGCCCAGGCACACACCAGATGGTGATGAACACCACTCCCAGTAACCTGGACCATGTGGGCCACCGTCCTGATCTCTGGAATGTATGCTTGCACAGTGCAGTCTCCACTGGTCATTGCCTCTGTCTGAAGACTGGAGCACACCTCACTCGGGAAAGGAGGAGTATTCAGAAAAACCACAGGCACAGAAATACTACATTCATTTGATGTTGAAATTGTACAGAAATTTCATTTGCAAGCACATTTCTTGTTCCCAGAACAATTAATAACAATCTTTCCCACTAAATTTTCTTGTATTTCTTTGCTATAAATTAAAATGTTCATCCTACTTGTCCTAGTACCTGCAGGCTTTGTGAACTCTTACCTACTACCAGCTTCACAGTTTATGCTAACCACTCAACTTTACTTTCTGCTTCACTAATATATCACTGAGCAGTCTTTTCATAGGTAGCAATTTTCAATGACAGCTTTAGCTCTAATTAGATAGTGTTTAGTATTTTTATCAGTGAAATGTAAGTAATAATATTATCCTGGGCATAGTCATACATTCTCAAACCACAGGCTCTGTATCAACATTGGTTTATACCTTGCAAATTTCTTGAAATTGTATATATCATCAACATCTATAGACCAACATTTTCTACTTCCTTATACCTTTCCAAGAATATCTAATAAATACCAACTAGTAATTATTTCCATATATTACTTTGCTAGGCAAAAGTAAAGGTAATGAGTCCAGTCTCTTGGAACTGTTCCATTCTACAAAAATAAATCTGCTTGCACTGGCAACTTTACATCATTGCTAGATTATACTGGAAGAAAAACAATCCCAAACATATGCTACTAAAATATCAATAAACAGTCTCATAAAATGCAGCTGTCATTGTAAATAATCAACTAATGTATGCTTGCATAGTTTAATTAAGTAATTCTACTAATTTTGTAGATTTAGATTTAATTACTTTATATTACATACAACATAATTTTACCTTCTAAATCTAGAAAACAAATATGAGGAACATGATAGCGTAAAGCTTCAGACACTGAGAGACAAATATCAGCTACGTTAAATAGAGAAATCCTTCATCCATCACCTAGTTTTATCATATAAAATAAATTTAGTGATAAAGAAAGGTTTGAAATAAAAACCTATACATGAAAATCAATGATACTAAATGTATGGAAGTACTCACTAAATCTTATGATCATGTGGATGAAAGATTTATTTGCTGATTTATCCTTTCTGTGAATCAACAATAAATGCTTTGGTTAGACTATTATGTCACTTAATAAAAGACATATTTATGTTTGAGAAGCCATATTTCCACTTGCATTCAAAAAAATCAAATAAAGCTTTGTAAATACATTTCTCCAGCCTTGTAGATCCAGGTATTCAGTGTTACAGGGCTTCATCTAAACAAGAAAATGTAACAGGAGAAAGGTTGTGGGGGATGTAAGTCAAAAGTTTCTTAAAACCTGAAATTGTGGCACACATTTCACAACCAGTGCAACCTATTTAATAAGAAAAATAGTGTGTGTTTTACCTTCTGGCACAATTTTCTTATTACTTAGGCTGATCATTAAAGAATTCCTAAGGTTTACTTGAAATATTTTTAAGATATGGACAATATACCAGTGTGCTTGTCAGCTTTCTTTCACTATGACAAAATGCCTAAGAAAATCAGCTTGAAGAACAGTTTTATTTTGCCTCATGATGTCATGGATTTCAGTCCATGGTTAGCTGGTTCATTTGCTTTGGGACTGAAGCAAGGCAGAAATAGCATGACTGGAGAGGGGTGGTAGAGCAAAGCTGCTCACCTCTTGGTGGTCAGAAGAAGGGGAAGGGAAGGCAAGGACAGAGAGAGGGAGAGAGGAAGATGGAAAGCTGTGCTTCACAGGCTCCCTCTTTCTGCTTTTGTTCCACCTAGGTCCCCACAGTATTTGATGTTGTTGCTAACTTTCAGGGTAGATTGTCCCTCAGTTTGCCCCCCCAAATGACAACTGTCTCTGGAAATACCCTTATCAACACACCCAGAAGTGGTTTTAATAATTACCTGGTCACTTACAATCCAGTCAAGTTGACAATCAAGATTAACCATCACATCCAGTATCCGGGAGAAAAATGGAGTGACAACATAGCATATTTTTACTCACAATGCCCTTGAAATCATGATGCCTCAGATATATAGTTTCTGCCAGTTTAGACAGCCATATACAAAGGCTCTTTTCTTGGGTTGGGGGATGTAACTCAGTAGCAGAGTGCTTATGAGACCCCAGTTCTGACCCTCAGAACTGAAGGAAAATAAAACAAAAACCTTCTATTCTTAAGCTTTATCTTACCTTAAAACAAAACCAATGTACACCCCTTTGAGGTCTAAACTCTATCCAACACATGCATAATATGTTCACCCAATAAAATATGTATATTGTCAATCAGATCATATAGTGTTAAGATTTACAAATACAATCTGGCCTCAGGTATTAATATACCTTTCAAATTGAAAAAAAAAAAAAACAGAGAAAGATATGTATGTATACTCAAAACCCACTAAATTATCAGCAGAATCTTTCACTAAGAATTGCCCTAGCCCAGGGGAATTCATTGTTCCTTTGTCAGCCAAGTCCGAAGAAACTATCTGCTTACAAAGACAAGCAGAAGGGACAACTTCAGGAATTCCAGTGAGCCACCTCAGGCCTCTCTGAGCAGTGTGCAAGGCAGGCACTTTTTGGGCCTTAGTAGCCACTCTCTGCAACACTAGCATGACTGCAGGTGCTGGGCTGAACCTCAGACATCTTCAGGAACCCCAGTGAGCCACCACCACACCTCCCTGACCAGTGTGCGAGGCAAGGAGAGCCCTGAACAGTGTTTGGGGCCTCTGTGGCCACTCCCTGCAGCCCTAGTGAGTCTGTGGGCACCAGACTGAATCCAAGACATCTTCAGGAACCCCGGTGAGCCACCCCCATACCTCCCCAGCCAGCATGCAAGGCAGGCAGACCTGGGTCAATTTCTGGGGCCTCAGTAGCCACTCCTCACAATCCTAGTGTGACTGCAGGTGCTGGGCTGAACCTTGGATATCGTCATGAACACTGATTAGCTGCTCCACACCTCCCCCACTCATGTGTGAGGAAGGTAGAGCCCTGAACACCTTCTGGGGCTCCAGTGGTCACTCCCAGTATGACCCACACTCCTATGGGAGCCCAGCTGAAAACAGGACAGAGTCAGCAGCCTCTTGAACTCCACAATCAACCCTCCCCTGCCTGTGTGGGAAATGAGCTGGGTCCTGGGCAGCATCTAAAGCCTCAAGGACCACAACCTGCACCCCCACTCTTGTGAAAGGTGGGCTGAACCCCAGACAGCTTCAGGAACTCCAATGAGCCTGCTCTAAAACCCCCTCATTGGCCTGGGAGAAAACTGAATGCACGAAAGTTTTCTGAGCATCTGGGACCCCACCTTGCCACCACAGAGCAGCACAGGAGCCACACTGAGCACTGGGGAGCTTTCGATCCTTGCTCTGCGACTCACACAATCCTGGGAGTGAGGACAAGCACCAGGGAATCTCTGCATCTTCAAAAATGACAAAATTAAGGACCAAAATGTAATCTCAGACCTCTACACCACCCAGAACAAGTCCAGGAGGCATTAACACAGAAGGGCCTCAAAGTCATACACGTGAAATTTCTGAAATGATAGCAACTAAAGTAAAGAAACAACTCTTCAGGCCATAGAAGACACCAGATCAGAAATAATCTCTCAGGTAAAAAAAGATCTGACAACAATAATGAAAGAATTGTTCAGCATATCCAAAGACACTGACAAGAAAATACAGGAGTATAGAAAATTCATGGAAACTGAAAATGAACAATATAGAAAAGAACTGGAATGCATGAAACAGATTCAAATAGATATCCAGGAAATTAAAAATTCCATCAAAAGCTGGCAAAACTGCCTGAACGAAGCTGAAGATAAACTTTCAGACTTTGAAGACAGCATTGCCACTAACAAACGTGAAAGGAGGGATCTCTTAAAAACAACAAGGAACTAGGAAATAACAATTCAACAACTGTAAGATGAAGCAAAGGAAAACATTGTCAGATTAATAGGTATCAACAAAACAGCAGGTGTCAACACAACTGACATAAAAAGAATATTTGCAGAAATAATAGCAGAAAATTTTCCAGGCATGGAAAAAGAATCGGACATACAGGTAACTGAAGCATATAGAACTCCAGGTAATTATAACCAAAGTAAATCTACACCCAGACATGTAGTGATCAAGATCCCAGAAGCTCAACAAAAGATCACACAATTACAAGACATTAGAGAAAAGAAACAAATCACCTATAAAGGAAAGCCCATCAAGATCACAGCAGATTTCTCAACACAGACCATCAAGTCAAGAAGAACTTGAAGTGAAGTATTTCAGGTACTGAAAGAAAACAACTTACAACCAAAATTGATGTACACTGCAAAACTAACATTCAAATTCAATGGAGAAATAAAATATTTTCATGATAAAGAACAACTGAAGACATTCATGAGACCAAACCAGTCCTACAAAGAGTACTAAAAGTTATTCTAGAAAGAGATAAAACAGACTACAACTTCAAGAACAACAACAGAAAGGAACCACCAAGCAGAGCAAGCAACTAAACAGAGGGGCAAAGGAGTATCCATCAGCAGGAAAATAACATGACAAAGATAAGCCAGTACATATCAGTTATAACCATCAATGTAAATGATCTCAATGCACCAACCAAAAGAAGCAGACTAGCAGAGTGGATTAAGAAACAAAATCCAACTATATGCTGTATACAAGAAATACGTTTAACACAAAAGGAAATACATAGACTGAAAATTAAAGGATAGAAAACAATACTCAATGGGGCAGGAACCCAGAAAAAAGGGGTGTTGCTATTCTGTTTGCAGACAATGTGAACTTCAAACCAAGAACAATCAAAAGAGATAAAGAAGGTCACTACATACTTGAGAGGGGAAAACTTCCAGAGGAAGAGATAACAATCATAAACGTCTATGCACCAAATACAGGAGCACCCAACTATATAAGATAAATTTCAACAGACATGAAAAATGAAATAAGCAGCAAGACAATCATAACAGTGGACTTTAACACACCATTGTCGCAAAGAGATAAATCAATTAGGCCAAAAATCAGCAAAGAAATAATAGAATGTAACCAAACTTGTGAACATATGGACTTAGTAGACTTTTACAGAATGTTCCATCAAACAGCATCAGAATACACATTCTTCTCAGCTGCACATGGGACATTCTCTAAAATAGACCATATGCTAGCACATAGAACATGTTTAAGTAAATGCAAAGGAAATGAAATTATCCCATGTATACTATTGTACCATAGTGAGAAATTGGAAATTAATGACAAAAGAAATCACAAAAACTCCATAAAAACATGCAAATTAAATAACACCCTTCTGAAAAACCAATGGATCACAGATGAAATCAAAGTGGAAATTAAACACTATCTACAATCAAATGAAATTGTAGATAAAATTTTAAGGAACCTTTGGATGCAATAAAAGCAGTCCTAGAGGGAAACTTATAGCAGTGAATTCCCACCTCAGGAAAACAGAACAAGCACAAATAATCTTATGCTGTACATCAAGGTCCTAGAAAAAGAAGATCAAGTCAACCCCAAAGCCCAAAGAAGAAAGGAAATTATAGAGCTCAAGGCCAAAATTAATGCAATGAAGACTAACAAGAAATACAAAGAATTAATGAATTAAAGAGTTGGTTCTTTGAAAGAATGAATAAAACAGATAAACCTCTAGTCAGTCTTATCAAAAAAGGAAAGAAAAAAACAAATACATACAATAAGGAATGAAAGGGATGAAATCACTACAGATCCTATAGAAATTCAGAAGTTCATCAATACCTACATTGAAAATCTTTACTCTCACAAGATGAAAAACACAGAGGAAATGGACAGATTTCTAGATACATATGAATTACCAAAGCTAAATGAAGAAGACATGATAATCCTGAATAACTCAATATCAGCCAGTGAAATTGAGAATGTAATTAAAAACTTGCCAATGAAGAAAAGCCCAGGTCCTGATGGATTCACAGCTGAATTCTACAAGAAATTTAGAGAATACTTAACACCAATTCTTCTCAAATTCTTTAAAGAAATTGAAAAGTAAAGAATTCTTCCCAACTTATTCCTGGAGGCAAGTATTATCCTGATGCCAAAACCAGAGAAAGACCCACCAAAAAAAAGAACTACAGGCCAATCTCCCTAATGAATATAGATGCAAAAATTCTTAATAAAATACTAGCACAGAATACAACAAATCATCAAGAAGATTATACACTATGACCAAGTGGGATTCATACCAGGAATGCAGGATGGTTCAATATACACAAATCAATTAATCTAATACACCATGTCAAAAGAGCC
>NW_004955502.1:6625042-6626810 GCF_000276665.1 Chinchilla lanigera
TCTATGCTGAAAGAAACTGTCAATGAGTCTTTGGTTGACCAGTATTGCATGTCTGTATCTGTTTTCATGAGAAGCCACTTTGAAGATATCAATATGTAATACAACCATTGCTAATTCCCTACCACTTTGTTTGTAACTCTGTATTGTCTGTACTGTGCTTGTGATGTTGTAAAATGTTATATGTCTGTTAATGTTTCCCTCCTTTTATCTTTAAAATAAAAAAATTATCATTCTTTGCAGATTGCATGATACTCTACATAGAAGACCCCAAAAACTCCATCAAAAGTTATAGATTTAAAAACCAAATTCACTAGCATAGCTGGATACAAAGTCACAATAGCATCTAAAAAGATGAAATACTTAGGAATCAATCTAACAAAATAAGAAAATATCTCTATAGTGAAAATTATACTGCTCTGAAAAAAAGAGATCAAAGAGGATATCACAAAGTGGAAAGATATTCCCTGCTCATGGAAAGGAAGAACTAACAATGTGAAAAAAGCCAAACTCACAAAATTGTTCTACAGATGCAATGCAATCCCAATTAAAATACAATTAGTATACCTCACAGATCTAGAGAAAATATTCCTAAAGTTCATCTGGAACCAGAAAAGGCCTATAATTGCTTAAGAAATCCTGGGAAACAAAATAAAGGCAGGAGGCATCACAATTCCTGACTTAAAATTATATTACAAAGCTACTGTGATAAAATCAGCATGGTAGTGGCACAAAAACAGACCTAAAGATCAATGGAACAGATTAGAAGACACAGACATAACTACAAACACATACAGTCACCTTATCTTCAAAAAAGGGGCCAAACATGTTCACTGGAAAAAAAAGACTCTTTAATAAATGGTGCTGGAAAAATTGGCTTTCCACGTGCTAAAGACTAAAACTAGACCCATGTCTTTCATCATGCACTAAATTAAAGTCAAAATGGGTCAAAGATCTAAGTATCAAAACAGAAATACTAAATTTTAATGGAAGAGAAAGTAGTTAAAATTCTTGAAGACATAGGAGTAGGCAGAGAGTTCATGGCAGAGAGTTCAAAAACCAAACTGCATGGGAATTACTTCAAAGAACCAATGACTGGGATCTCATCTTATTGAAAAGTTTTTGCACATTTAATGAAATCACCAATAGAGTAAAAAGAAAACCCACAAATTGGGAAAAAATTTAGCCAACTGCCCCTCATATAAAGGACTTCTATCTAGGACATATGAAGAATTTTAAAAAATCAGGCTCCCAAAATTCACAGACAGAATCCAAAAATGTGTATCTAAGATGAATATACACTTCTCAAATGAAGAAATACTAATGCCGAATAAATACATGAAAAAAATGTTCAACATCACTAGTCATTCAAGAAATGCAAATTAAAACAACACTGAAATGCCATCTCACCCCAGAAAGAATGGCTATCACCAAGAAATCAACCAATAACAAATGCTGGAGAGGCTGTGGGGAGAAAGGAACCCTACTGCATTGTTGGTGGGAGTTTAGATTGGTGAAAACACTGTGGAAATCACTTTGGAGATTCCTCACAAAACTAAGATTGGAAGTCCCACTCAACCCAGCTATTCCCCTTTTGGACAGTTTCACAGAAAAATTAAAAACATCATACCACAGCAATATATGTGCACCCATTTTAATAGCAGCACAATTTGTCATAGCTAAATCTTGGAAACAACACAAATGCCCATCCACTGAGGAATGGATAAAAAAGATGTGGTATTTTTATACAATGGAGTATTACTCAGCTATA
>NW_004955502.1:6627265-6670513 GCF_000276665.1 Chinchilla lanigera
TATCTAATAATTATTTTTTATTCTCTTTAATGGCTTGAACAATCTTCCATTCTTACATCTGGTAATCTGAGCAACGTAGTTGAAGATAACAGTATGTAATATAATAGCCACTGTTAATTTGTATTATTTTGTCTTGAAATCCTGTATCACTTTAAATGTTCTTGCTTTGGTTTGTTTCTGTTTGTGATGCTTGTGTTCTGCTATTGTTCTTTTATTTTTTTCTTTTTCTCTCACTGACTACTCTCTTTAAAATAAAATTTAAAAAAGAAAAAATATAATTGAGACAATACATCAAGAGAAAATAGACAATATTTATGACAAAAACTGTGTTAATATTTGTCTACTTACACAGTAGCTTACATCATAATGCTTTCAATTTATCAGTACCTCTACTCAAATGACCATAATTAAGTTTATTGAATGATTCACAAACAATTAGTTGTGAACTAATCCATACAAATAACTAGATAGAAAAATTCCAGAGCTTGCCCAAGGTTTGTCATTTTCTCTTTTCATGAGATCTCTCAAAATTCAGAGACTCATTTGCTTTTAATAAAACATATATAATGAAAATGCTCCAGAATGAGAGAATTGAAGTTGACAGAGAACTGAGAGTATGGCTAAATTTGATTGGAGTAAAGAGGAAATATTACTGTAACAGCATAGCAAGAAAAAATACAGAGGAATGATTGTAGTTAACAAAAGTAGAATCAATTAACTTGATAGGAAGTTTTCAAGTGAAACAATTTTAATTACAGCAAACAAGCATCAAGAAAAAGACAGATATGATAGAAGGCAAAAGAGAGAAAACAAAGTTTAAGAATCTTTCATTCATAATAAAATATTCAAAATATCATACTAATCCTTTATTTGGTACAATATAAATGAGAATGTATTATGATTAAAACTAAGTCTTTGACATTTTAAGAAGTTTATGAACTCTGCTCAAAAAATTCACGTCAAAGAAGAGATAATATAAAAATAGTAATTCAAAGAATTAAAAGGGCTTAGGTAAATTTTATATGAAAAGTAATTTTGTTGAATAAAATATATACTCATATAATATATAGAATTAAACAACTACTAATATCTCAGAAGCTTGCAAAGATCAAATAATATCTTCATTGATTTAAACTCTCCCTCATGGTATCTCAAAGTATATTATTGCATGGTAAAATTCATTTATTAAACCTTATCTTTGACAATGGATATTATGCATATTTGGTAAAGGAAATTCACCAGATTTTTAAGACTACTGCAACTGAAAAAGTCAAATCAAGGAAGAAAGTTATGGCCTCAAGCCAGATGACTCAGTTCACCAGTTCTTTTCTCTCCTTCCTTCCAATAACTAAAATTAATATAATATTGAACCACGTACTTAAATTTTACCTAATGTTTCTATATGCCACCATAAAATCAATGAAGTGAAAAATGTAAACATACAAGTCAAATTCTGCATTTCACCTTCAACTCAAGTTAACATGTAGAAGGAACATATACAAATTTTTGTCGAATTGAATTTGATATATTCAATTTTATTAATAGTTTCATATACATAAATAATTTTGAACTCTGCAATACAACATGGAAAAGGACAGACATACTTGAAAAAAAATCAGATTGTTTTGAAAAGTCTTGCCCTTCCTAGAAAAACTAGCAGAAAGTCACGTGTTGCTTCTTTTTATTCTCCTTAGATTTCCAAAAACATCCTCAGCACCTCAGGTACATCACATAATACTAAATGATTACCTGAGAAGCTTGCCAAACATCCAAAGCTTCAGCTTGTTCCAATCCAGGCAGTCTAAGGGCCCAAATTTTAAAAAGCTCTTCATCTAGGGGTTTAGAAGCCAGTTTTAAAAACAAGAAAAGGCAAGAACAACTCACAGACAGAGAAAAGAAATAAATCACCTATAAAGGAAAGCCCATCAGAATCATGGCAGATTTCTCAACACAAACCATCAAGTCAAGAAGAGCTTGGAGTCAAGTATTTCAGGTTCTGAAAGAAAACAACTTCCAACTCAAATGGATGTACCTTGCAAAACTATCTTTCAAAGTTAATGGAGAAATAAGATAACTCCCTGACAAAGAACAACTGAAGAAATTCATGACCACCAAACAAACCTTAGAAAGAGTACTACAGGATATTCTAGAAAGAGATAAAACTGACCACAACTTCAAGAACAAAAGAAAGAATCACCAAGTAGAGCAAGCAATTAAACAGAGTGGTAAAGTGGAGAACCAACAGCAGGAAAATAACATGATGAACATAAGCCAGTACATATCTTTTATAACCATCAATGTAAATGGCCTCAATTCACCAATCAAAAGAAGCAGACTGGCAGAGTGGCTCAAGAAACAAAATCCAACAGTATGCTGTACACAAGAAAAACATTTGACTCAAAAGGAAATTCATAGAATGAAAGCCAAAGGATGGAAAACAATACTCAATGCAACAGAAACCCAGAAAAAAGCAGGGGTAGCTATTCTGTTTGCAGACAATATGAACTTCAAACCAAGAATGATCAGAAGAGATAAAAAAGGTCACAACATGCTTGTCAGGGGAAAGAGGAAGAGATAATCATAAATACAAATGCACCAAATGCAGGAGCACCCAAATATATGACAAATATTAACAGACATGAAAAATTAAATGAGCAATAAAACAATTGAAATGGGGGACTTTAACACCTCATTGTCAACAAGCACTAAAATAAAGTCAAATGGATTAAAGATCTAAATATTAAAACAGAAACATTAAATCTACTGGAGAAGAAAGTAGATAGAAATCTCAAAAACATAGGGAAAGGCAGAGATTTCATGAACAAAAACCAAACTGCACCAGAAATACTTCAAAGAATCAACAATTGGGATCTCATCTTATTGAAAAGTTTTTGCACATCAAAACAAATCACCAACAGAGTAAAAAGAAAATCCACCAATTGGGAAAAAATTTTCTCTGACTGACCCTCAGACAAAGGACTTTTATCTAGAACATATACAGACTTTTTAAAAAATCAGACTCCCAAAATTTAAAGACCCAGTCCAAAAATGGGCATCTAAGATGAATATACTTCTCAGATAAAGAAATACAAATGGCAAATAAATATATGAAAAAATGTTCAACATCATTGGTTATTTGAGAAATGCAAATTAAAACATGGAGATTTCATCTCACCCCAGAAAGAATGGCTATCATCAAGAAATCAACCAATAACAAATGCTGGAGGGGCTGTGGGAAAAAAGAAACACTTCTCCACTGCTGGTAGGAGTGTAGACTGCTGGTACAACCAGTATGGAAATCAGTATGGAGATTCCTCTGAAAAGTAGGATTAGAGATTCCATTCAACCCAGCTATTCCCCTCCTAGGTATTTTTCAAAGAGAACTGAACACATCATACCACAGCAATATATGTGCACCCATTTTAATAGCAGTGCAATTTGTCATAGCTAAATCTTGGAAACAACCCAAATGTCTATCAACTGAGGAACAGATTAAAAAAAGATGTGGTATTTTTATACAATAGAGTATTACTCAGCTATAAAAAAGATAAACTAGAGGCTTTTATAGATAAATGTATGCAACTAGAGATACTCATAAGTGAAATAAATCAGACTCGACTGTGTAACCATCACATTGTCTCCCTACTGTAGGAACCTGAAAGAGTAAATAAAACCTGAAAGGTATGATAGATACTGTGAAAGGGAAAAAAATTGCTCAAATGAAGAAACAACTGGGATGAGGGAAAAGAGAAAAGAAAGAAGGAAAGGAAAAAAATATATATGGTACACAAGGATAGCTGGGATAATTGTACTGCTGATGTCTATTGGTTTATTGAAAGGAACAGTTAATGCTTAAATTTTTTGACCTACTTTGCATGCTTATATCTGGTAATCTGAAAAACTAATTTGAAGACAGCAACATGTAATATAACAACCATTGTTGAATTCCTACCATTTTGGTTAGTGAAACTCTATATCATATCTAATGTTTTTTAAATGTTTTTTATTCTCTTTAATTGTCTGATCAACCTTGCATTCTTATATCTGGTAATCTGAGCAACTTCATTGAAGATAACAATATGTAATATAACAACCATTGTTAATTACTTATCTTGTTTTGAAATCTCTATCTTTTTTACTGTTTTTGTGTTGTTTGTTTTTATCTTTGTTGTTGTTTTGCTTTCTTTCCTCTTAAAATAAAAAGATTAAAACAATATAACCTGTCTTATGTAAAGAACTTTTAGAAATTAATTAGCTAAAGATGAGTTATCTCTCCTAAAAATATGCCTACAATCTCAAAAATATGCTAGACTATGAATTATAAAATTAACTATTAAATTTGGTGTACTATAGAACTATCAATTAGAAAACAATAAGATACATATTTTGATTATCAAATTAGCAAATATACAAAAATGACAGAAGTCACTGTGAGAGAATGAGAAATGAGTTTGCATTAAACATAAATTAGAACTGAATATAAATCCATCTAAATTGAGGAAGGAGATTTTTAACAAAGTTTTTTATATCTTTTCAATAAATATTTTGCATTTCCTTTCATTCTAAGAAATAATCATTAAAATGTTCCTAATTATAAAAATCTATATCTCAACATTGTTTACAATATAGATGATTGATAAGTTATACTAATTTGTAAGAAACTTATAAACAAAGTTTAATGACTTAAAAATTTATACATTAAAATATATATATGGAAAAAATAGTCCATAATATGTATATATGACTTTGTATTTTTAAAAAAAGCAGAGGCTGAAAAATGTTCAGTGGATAAACCTCACTAATAAAATTATAAAAGTTTCCTTTATATTCAAAGGTTTTCTTCCATAAGCAGACATGACAGATATTCGCTAATTATTATGAAAATAAGGGTTCATACTCTGGGGTCTGATGCAGAAGAATAAAAAAGGGCTGACCATGGCTGAAAACAAAGTATGCTATGCAAGGAAGCACTTATATTGATTGTGTGGGTAAATGAGTTGAAAGAAAGGTGAGTAAAAATGAATAAACATCTCTCATTTCCTGCATTGCAGACCAAAACTCAAACATGACCTTGCTGTTGTCAACTGATGAACAGATTTAAAACAAACCACAATGCATGTACTGAGCCTTCTGAGGCAGTTTAGTAAACTTGCAGTTCCTGACATGCTGGGATAGTCTATTCCTGGGAGAGTGACCACTAAAATGAAACCTTGGCAACAGTGGGGTATAAAGCTTTTGAAAAACATCATCCCCTCCACTATCGAACCATGTTAAATCAGCAACATCCTGAATGCACTTAATAAGCCACATTGTCAGCTGAGAGTCCCGCAGATGATGCCGTCTGTGGTAAGAAAGCAGAAGATGGACTTGGCCATGGCCTCAATGAGATTGACGGAGGTTTTTCTCAGATGATTATTCAGCCAAAAGTAAACATAGTCTCCAAGTAAAGAGCTATCTGCTCCTCTGTCAAACTTCAAAACTCCAAGCACAGTGCTGTACTTGGCAGTATTCCTGTACCAGAAAAGGTCCCCTCAGCCAGTATACTTCAGTTTCTTAGCTGCTCAGGTGATAGTTCCTCTTCCAGTTCTGGTTGCTCCTGTCTCTTAGAAACAGCTGGTCTCTGTGATGCACAGCTGGTCACTATGATGCACACTGTATAAACCAACCCCCAATTAACAAGCCATTCTGCCTCTATACTTCCTGCTTGCTTATCCTATATCCGCCCTAGACCACCAGAGACCAGGGCCTGATATTCCGGGAATGATCAGTGCCCACCAATGTAAACAAATCTGCCTCCAAATTCTGATTGTATGTTTAAAAACTTCAACGAAGGATTTCCTGAGATTAGATACCTAAAATGAAACCAAATTGCTCAAAAAAAAAGAGAAAAACACCTCTAGCTTCACTCCCCACTTCTAATGTGTCTACTTCCAGCTAACTGAACTGGTTATAACTAGCCATTACCTGCATTTGTGTAGGGACTCTCAGTGTACCCCAGGGAGTAATGGCAATAGGAATGAGGAAAAGACAGACAAGAGACAAAAGCTGGGTCAGGTGGAGGCCTCTTCACCAGATGGGAAAAGAGAACTGAATAACACCAGGGGCATTTATTTATACCTTGTAAAGTTAGTATCATAAGACACAAAGTTGCCTAGTGACTAATGACTGAATTGTCCAGGCAGGATGCTTTTCTCAAGACTGAGGTAGCTTGACTGCTTTAGGCCCCCTGGCTGTGTCCTGCCCTCACACATATGACCAGTTTCCAGCTTCAGCCACTCCCAACACATTTGGCCACAGAGGCCTTCCCTCCAGAGCCTTCTGCTCACACACCTGTCCTGGTCAGGTGGCATCATCTAACACCCACCTGAGATGACAGTCAGAAATTCTTTCTAAATTCTACATTTGACCGAGGAAAAATTGGACTGTCAGGCTTGACAAATGAATTGTGCCCTGTCAGGTCTAAATAAATAGGACAGACTGTGCTCTATCAAATTGGGCCCCTGAGAGCCCACAGTCATTACAAAAATCGCAAGTAAACCTGTGACTTTCCTGATAGAAAATGGAACAGAACTATCAGCCTTCAAAAATTCTCTCTGTCAAAAAGTTACCATAACCAGTGCACCTGGGACTCTTGCCTCTTGCCCCTTCCGCCAGACACAAACTTACAGCCTGGGAGGGCATCTCCTTCACACCAAGCCAGTCAGCCTCCCTCTCATTTAACCTTGCACTTTGCACTTTGACTGTTGCCTGAGAGAAAGATGATGCCTGCACCAGCCTGAGACAGATAACTGCAATCCTGAAGTTCTGAAAATTCTCCTCCCGGAGGTATGAGCCAAGACTCACCTCTGGGTCTGGCCATCAACCATCTTGCCTCACTGCAACACCCTCCCCCATTATTGTCAGATATCTTAGGAAGCACAAACAGGCATCCAGCCACATATCAGCCCAATAGACTGTTAATCACCTTGGGTGAGATCTCCGTGCCATCAACAACCAAGCCATCACCTTGCACTGTGGTTTCCAACCCACATACCCTTTTTGGACTGTTCTAGATTTAAAAGATGCCTTCCTCTGCTTGCAAGTTGCTCCCAGGAGCCCTTTCAACTGGGAAGATCAATCACCACAATGGGTTAAGAAATTTTCCACTATTCTGGGGAGGGTCTAATAACAGATTTGGCCAAGCCACCAGCACCATTTCTCCAAGGTTTCTCTAGCCCTTCCAGCTCCATCACAGTCCCCTGAGCAAACAGCATAGACTGTCAATCTGCTAACGTACAACTCTCCTCCCTGTAAGGCCAGTTCAAGATCTCCAAGCTGCCAATGCTGCTGCAATTGCCATCCATATACATTACCTCAATCTTCTTCTACCCACAGCCTGCTGGTACACCTGCCTGGACCTAAAAAATGCCTTCTTATACCTTCAATTGGTTCCTGTCAGCCAATCCCTCTTCACAGCTGACCTGCACTCAACCTCTTAGAGGTTCAAAAACTTGTTCCTTCTTTAAGAAGCACTTCTGATAGTTAATATAGTTGTGCTGTTGATTTCTTTCAGTTCATTGAAGGGATAGGTTTGTACTAATATTGTTTGGACAATTAAATGACAATTATCATACTCTGAGTAACTGATTCAAATGTAACAATATGCAATGTGTTGACCATTGTTACCCTCCTATCATATTGTTTTGGAAATTTGGTTTTTTGTTTGTTTTTGCTTTTTGGTTTCTTTTTCTTTAAAATAAAAATTTAAAACAAAACACTTCTGATTAATGACACTTCCAAGCTGTCTTCAGGAAAGACACAAAAGCTCTTGTGCAATATCTGTCAGAAACGGTCTCCAAGAAAACAAACTGCAAATTTCTTGGAGCTTCTGTAAAATCTGGATCCTTGGGTTCACAAAACAATGATGCTTACTCAGATTGTCAGCGCCTGTGAGTTCTCAGTAGCCTATCTGTGCAAATACGTGGATTCAGCCTCTCAGGGCTTCCTTTGCCCTTTGCCTCCATGCTCTAACAGCTACTGTCCTTCGGATCAAGAAAGCTTATAAATTCACCTTAGCCCGAGACCTAACTGTCCAGGTGCCACATGCTGTACCAGGATGAACTATTCTAAAAAATGGACCCATTGACAGATACTGAGTACACTTTGTTTACAGATGGAAATTGCTCTGTTAAGAATGGAGTCTGATAGGTTAGATATGCTGTGGTCACCTTGGACAAAACTATTTTGGCCAAAACTCTCCTGCAGGGGTGATCTGCACAGTAAATTGCTCCTTGCTGCTATTTGGAAACCTGCCACCAATGACACAAAATAATCTGGTCCAGTGGCCTAAGCCCCTCCAGGGACCCAACTGACTGAAACATCAACCCCAGCCAGAAACACTTTACCCAGTATTCCAGAAAGGAACCAGACATGGGATTGCCCCATACCTATTCCCTCTGATTCTTGTGTCTTTTCAGGATGCTTACCCTAGTCCTTGTTCCCCTGTCCTGTGCTAGCTGTGGTTTTTGCCTTAAATTCTATAAATGGTTGCCCCAAGAAAATAAGATAATCAATCAAACACTTGACAAAACAGACAAGACTAAATTCTACTTGGGCCTTGTCTCAAAAGATCACATATAACCAGCAAAGATTTGTGGGGAAAACTAAAAGAGGGGAGAAATGTAGAAGAAAATGCCCCCCTCAACCAGTATACTTCAATTTGTCAGTTGCCCAGATAACAGTTTCTGTTCTAGTTTGGCTTACTCCTGTCTCTTAGAAATGGCTGGTCCCTGTAATGCATAGCTGGTCACTATGATGCACATTATATAAACCAACCCCTGCCTCTGTACTTCCTGCTTGCTTATCTCATATAAATCCTAGACCATCAAAGATCAGGACCTGATATTCTGAGAATGATCCCAATCAGTGCCCAATAATGTAAATAAATCTGCCTCCAAATCCTGAGTGTTGTTTTGGTGTTTCTGTTTGCTGTTGCATTCCCACCACAATTCATAAAAAATCTGTTTTTCTCTACAAAAAAATTAAAGACTTAATTTTGAAGGTGGTTTTTCCATGTTCCTGGTAAGTGTTTGTACTGTTGTCATTTCACTGTGTATATTTCCCTGTTTGGAAGTCTTTTTGTTTTGTTTTGTCTTTGTTTTTTGTTTTTTGGGTTTTTTTGGTACCAGGGATCGAACTCACAGCCATCTTGTTTGGAGGTTTAGAAGAAATAAGTATGTAGGGCTTTCTTTGCTTTTCCTTCATAGATTGGTAGGCTCTCCTTCCCAACCCCATCTGAACTCTCACAAAGCACAAGGATGGTAGCATTCTGGGCAATTATGCATTGATGGCTTCTCAACTTGCAAACTGTCCCAGCTTCATTGCAGCGCTCAGATTGGCTGGTGTGCTTAGGCATGGAAACTCACACATTCACTTTAATTTATTTAACCAAAGGATAGAGGATACTTTACACTTCATGGTAGAGAGTTAAGTACACTCCGTTGTGAGAGACTCTACCAAAAATCAGGCAATTCTTTATTTTCTCAGTGGTTTTCTTAATGTCTACCATTTCATTATGACATGGTTCTCTTTAATTTTGTTCTCTTTTCATCTAGTATTAAAGAGGGATCAAAAAAAGAGTTAAGTTCAATGAGGGTTTTTTTCCTTTTTTGTTTTAAAAGTGCCAAATTTCTAAGTCTCATTGAATCTGATCTCCACTGGGGCTAGATTAACACCATTAAGTTGTAATTTCAATTTTTATTGGCTCATAGAAGAATGGAGTTGGAAGGAGTCTTAAAGTACACAAATGACTATCCTCAACATAGAAATTTACCCACCAGTTTTTCTAATGAATTATCACCAAGGCTCTATTTGACCATAACCAGCCATAAGAAATTCACTGTGTGTGATGAGCACTAATTTGCCACCTCCCCCCTCAGCAGAGGACTTTTGTACACACTCAGTGCTACCAGAAAACAGCCCTCTCTGGTGACTACCCCAGCTGCATAGGACAGCCTTATTCAGTGCCCCAATGACCTGCCTCTTCCAACCAGGCTCCCCCTTTGAGAGCAAGTTGGCTACAGGCCCACATGATCCAGTCACCTTCTGAAAGTCTGCCTATGAACGCTTGATCTACACCATAACATGCCCCACCCACTCACTGTTGGCTTCAGTTTTCTCCTATTTGGCCCAAAATATGCTTCTGCTAGTCTCACTTAGTAATCTATCTCAGAAACAACAAAAAGAGGAATATTCTGATATTATTGGAAAATTTCTTTAAATACTGGTGGGGATTTTTTGAAACATAAAAATTTAATGTTATGACAGTAGTAACTAGATCAGTATTTACATTAACATGTAATTTTTAAATTTTTCTCCAAGGAATAAAACAAAAATTCATTAAGAATTGTTTAGAAAGTAATTAAGGTTTTCTAAAATATTTATAACGTTATAAGAAATATTTCACCATTTGGATCCTCCTTTTCCAAGATGGATGCCCCAAAAATTCATTTTACTAGAATTAATATTGGTTTTTTGTTGCTATTATTAAATATTTAGACCAAAGACACAAGAATAGGAAAGTGCTACGCTGTGCTCCTAATTCACCCTCACCCTCTCTCTGGCTGGAGGTTTGGGATGATAGTCTAGTAGCAACAGCAGCATAAGAGAGGAAGCTGGGGAGGTTGACACTTTGATATCTAAGCAAGTGTCTGTTAATCCTTACTGCCTTGAGCTCCAGTAGTGCCTGGAGTGGAGGATGTAGCTTTCTCTCTTCCTGCAAGTCTGACACCAATGTGGCATCTTACTATTTTTTGATTGCTGAAGAAAAGTAAGAACTAGATAGGAAAACCAACATGCTCGAGCAGGCTCTGAGTTCAGTCACTCATTCAAACTCATAGAAGAGAGAGAACCATGCATTGATACATGAACCTTCTTTAAGAAACAGTAATTCTACCTATAGCAGAATTATGTCTAGAAAATGGGATGATCCAGATGAAATTATTTTACCCCTGAAGGAAGACTGTCTGGAAGATAAAGATGTGATCTGAATTTTCACATCATTCTCTACCTGCCACTGTCTTGGAATATGAAGGTATATGCCAAAAGAATCTCTGCTGAGTGTTTACTTTAATAAAGATCCCTCCTCTCAAATATGTGCCTTCTAACTTCTAAATACATGGCATGTATTTTTCCCTCCATGTTAAATGATTTAAATTTATAAATGTAGGTTTAAAATTAAGTGTCACACCTATCACCCATATAGTCCTTGACAAGGGAGCTAAACTCTTGTAGTCTTTGTATTCAAGTCATAAAAATGGAGATAATAAAAATAACTTCTACCCCATAAGTACATTATGAGGAATAAATAACCTATCCACAAACTGTCGTTGTGGTTAAGAGCTCGGAGTCAGATGTCTGCATTTTAAATTCAGTGAAGTTACTTAACCTTGAAAGGTATCATTTTTCCCATACATAAATTGGATAATAATAGTATTTCCTTTATAGCCTCTCCATGGGGACTGAAAAGAAATAATCTGCATAAATCTTTTAGCATAATAATCACTCGACCATTATTAGCTATGATTATTATTTAAGAACCCAAATGCAGCAGGCATTCACCAATTGGTGCTGTTCCTGCCTCACCACCCTCCCTTTACCTTTAACCACCATCCACAGAAAATACATATGTCCTGTTACTACTGTGTCCTTGTCAGTGACAATGGGTAGGGGATTCATGCCCTTGTTTTGGTTGTTGTTATTGTCTGTGTGTGTGTGTGTGTGTGTGTGTGTGTGTGTGTGTGTGTGTGTGTGTGTGTTTTGGTAAAAATCCTAATCTAGAAGCCTTTGAAGCTTTAGGGCATCTTTTGAGGGTTTTTTTTTTTTAAAAAAAAAAGAACCTTATTGAATGAAGGACAAACATTGATGCTAAATCTGGGACCCAATGTAGATGCATAGATAAATATGTTTCATATTTGTTGCCTTAGGCACTTTACCATAGGTGGTACATATAATACTTTACTTAGCATAACCTTGAACTATCTCTTTCTAAGCAAAGTGTAAATATCTTTGGACAGGCATAATGTTTAAAAGGCATAATCATAATGGGAGATAGCTTAACGTCCCTCAGATAGCACAGTGGGATGTGAGAGGAAGAATGTCCTTCTGATCCAACTTTATCTCTCAAGGCTCATCAGAGTTTTTATTGGGTCATTTTCTTTAACTCAGATGCATATTAAAGTTCCTTTTGTTTTCTTAATGAGTTACTGTTACACAAAATTGGACAGCCAGTCATGCACTTTTAAAGAGTATGCTCCATTTCCAAGATACAAGATTACAAAAGGACAATTAGTCAGTCCTAAAAATGTTAGCACTTTTATCTAAACCTAGTGTGACATATGTATTAAATTTACTATTAGTTATAAATGTTCTCATTATTCATGGTGCACCAGTAGGCACTATAGAAATAAATCAAATATCACTTGTTTAAATCCACTTAAATTCAGTAATGCTTTAACTTCATAAGAGTTTTTCAAAACTAAAAAGGATGAGTCTGAACTAAAATTTAAGTCTTTATTTTCCCATCATGTCAAAATGTTTTAAATTATTTCACTCTAAATAGCAACACAAGAGGTATTAACAGGGGAAGGGACAGGGAAATGGGGAGAAAGGAAAGGGCAAGAGAGGCTAGAATGGAGGGTGGATACAATCAAAGCATGACATATGTGTATATGGCAAGCCACTGTGAAACTTACTAGTCTGTATAGTTCGTATGTGTTAATAATGATAATTCAATATGTAAATTATAGGACATTAACTTTAAAGACTCAAGTGCCCTATAAAATCCATAACAGCAATACTAATTAATATTTCTAACAGGATAAATTGAGATCAATTTGTTCAGAAGTAGAATTATTGTATTTATTTATATGGTAATATAATTTAATTATAGTGCTTAAATTTTTTAAAAAATTATTACAGTAAAAGACACAATGCCATTAATTCTGCCCAAATACTCTCCCTTGCTTTAAGTACACTTATCCCATTGCTCTTGCTGCTTTCTGAAGCAGTTTTGGAAGTATTCTTTCATGAATGTCTTTAGTTGTGCTGTCATGGTTGCCTTCATGTCCCAAGTCAATTTGAAACATTTATCCTCATGGTCATTTGGACTTTGGGAAAGAACCAGAAGTCACATGGTCCCAGATCTGCTGGATAAGGTAGATGACGACACAACTGTAATGTTTTTGTGAGTCTGTCTTTACCCTGGATGGCACTCGGCAGCAGCGTTCACCATATTTTTATCATAGTTCTAAACACACTCAGGAACAAGAACTTCCAGAACTGCACTCTGTTTGCCAGTATGTTATTGAGGATTTTTGCATCTATATTCTTTAAGGAGATAGGCCTGCAGTTCTCTTTTTTGGTAGGATCCTTCTCTGGTTTTGGTATCACAGTAATATTTGCTTCCAGAAATAACTTTGGGAGTATTGCTTCCCTTTCATGGTGACAGAGGAAAGAAGGACTGGCAGGATTATGTCACAGAAGTCACTATGGCATAGAGTCCAACTGAGTGCATTCCCAATGGCCAAAGCTAGAACCATATAAGTAACAAATAAAGTAGTGTTTGATTACAATCCAGGTATAAATTAAATATTATGAGCCCATTCTAATATAAATAAATGATTAATAAATTGAAGGAAGAGACAAAACCCCTTTGCAAAAGAGTTAAAAATAAATCTATACAGTTATTCTACCCTAAAAAAGGGTCTTTCACCTTCATTTCTTGAGTATGGGCTGTGCGTTGACTTCCTTACAATGACTACACTATTTTAAAAAGTGGAGAAAGACGGGTTGGGGATTTAGCTCAGCGGCAAAGCGCCTGCCTGGCAAGCGCAAGGTCGTGAGTTCAGTTCCCGGTACCAGAGAAAAACCAAAAAAAAAAAAAAAAAAAAGTGGAGAGAGGAGTAACTTTAAAGTGGAGAAAATCACTGTGTTCAGCCAGATTATCAAGGTCAACAGCAGTAGCTACAAATCATGTTGACACTATGTACCGTGTGCATTGTTTGATAAAAATGACACTTTACCTCTGTGGTAATCCATCCCCAGACCTATAACTCCAGTGTAATAATGAGGAAAAAAAATCACAAAATTCCAATAAAGAGCATCCTGCAATGTATCTGCAAGTACTCCTACAAATTGTCAGTGTCATCAAAACAGGGAAAATCTGAGAAACTCACAGGCAAAAGGAGGCATGGTAATTAAACGTAGTGTAGTAATTTGGATGTAATCCTGGGACATAATAAAAAGCCCTTTAATAAGAATAGGGAAATAAGAAATAAGGAAAGATGAATGAATTGCAGACTTTGGTTAAGAACAATGTATTAAAACAGTTGATTGTAACAAATATAACAGTAATATATTTTAATAGAAAAATAGTATACAAATGGAGTGTATTTGAACAGTAATATCTGCTCAATATGTCTATAAATCTAAACTTGTCCTCAAAATTTAAGTCTATTAGGTTTTAAAAATTTTTAAAGGAACACTCCTTTACAAAGCTTCTAGAAACCCCAGGAACAAAGAGAAAAAGTCAATAAGCCTTTGAAAGTGGATGATTTTCAAGTTAATAACATTCACAGTATTATAAAGCTTCTTATCAGCAGCATTGTGTGCTAGACTAAAAATGGGAAAATGTTTTTGAAGTTCTGAGAAAAAAATTATTATTATTATTAAAAATTATTATGAGCCAATAAATAAATAATTTTGAACCCAGCCAACCTGACACTCAAATCACTGGCAAAATAACAACAATTTTCAAACTTTTGAAGGCTCAGAAAACTCACATGGTCTCCCTCAAAGAATTGTTAAAAGATTTTACTTAAGAAAATAAAAAGAAGCAGAAGAAGGAGGAAAGAACAGAAACTGAAACACAAAAATAGTGAACCAACCCCAGGGGCACAGTACATTGCTTGCAATAAATTATTTGCAATTCTTCTGCAAGTTTGGGATGACTAGGATATTGCAGGATGCGAAGGAACATGATACAAAGTAGAACTGAGTGTCAGAAGCTTTGAGAACATAATTTTGACAAAAAAAATAGTTTTCTATAGTTTTCTATAACTGCAAAAGAATGCAGTTCTGGAAGTTCTCATTCCAGAGTGTGTTTAAAACCATAATTACATCCAAATTACTACACTACATTTAATTACCATGCCACCTTTTGGCTGTGAGTTTCTCAGATTTTCCTTGTTTTGATGACACTGACAATGTGTAGGAGTCCTTGCAGGTACATTGCAGGACTGCACCATGCTAAAAGCATGATGAAATACCTGAATCATCGTGAGCAAAGAAATATAATAATATATTACTTAAATACAATGTTTACCTCCATGCTTCAAGCTTTTAGAACTCGTTCAAACCAAATTAGTGAAATAAGACTGTATCTCCCCCATGGCTTCAAAAACCCTTCTGGTTCTTTAGTAAATAGTATTTTCATAAACAATGGCTTAATATCGATATTGGGAAATTCTCTGGAATACATTTGTAGATAAAGCACAAAATATTTAAGTATAATTATAAATAGATATAAACACTATAAGCACAGACTACTGCAAGTAATGATACATTAAATGCAGGTAGGGGCATGAAAAAGTTGGGAAAGTGAGCACCATAAATGTGCTCATTCTTTCTTCTAGTAATGCAAAATCAAGAGAGATTTCATGGTTGACCAGTTAAGAAGCAGAAGTTTCCCTCTGTAATGTAAGTTTATAAGAAAACCAATATAAAGAAAACTAAAAATTAAGTACATGACATTACATGACATGAGAGAGTGGCAGGGCTTATGAGGGTGTTGGAAAGTAAAGCTAAAGTAACGAGCTAAACTCATTTTCCACACTAGGGGGTTCATAGATATTTACCAAAGTCGGCAATAAATGGAGAGAACTGCATTAAAAATTAGTAAGGACAAGGAGCCATTCATCCATTTTGAAATTTTTAAATTCAAAAATCATAAAATTAAGCTTAAACTTTAGTTATTTGACATTTTTGTCTATTCAAAAGGGTGCATAGTGCATATGTGACCAGTCTATGTTCCTTAGAAACCCACAGACCCAAGAAGCAAAGGGAGACAGCTGTACTGAGTTGGAAGCATGTACTGAGCCTTTAACTTTCACTGTTTGACAAGAAAATATGAAAATAAGTCAACTAATCACTCAATTCACATATGCAAGCAAACACCTAAGAATTAGAACTATTAGGAAAGGAAGGAAAAGGGTCAAAATCCTAAGGATTTTTACACAAATGAGTAATGAAAAAAAAACATAGATCTGGTAAATAATATAAATCTTATTTTTAAACATGAAAGCAATACTTCTAAAAAGTATGCTTACTTTAATCCATTTTGTAAAGGAAAAATAGGTATACCTAAGAACAAGAAATGCCATATGACAGATAAAATTACGTTAACCCGAATTATAACAGGTGGATCTGAGTGAACGAACACAAGGCAGTTTGAATGCAGCCCCTACACTGAAGGTCCTTCTAAACCAGGCCTTAACAGTGCACAGGTAACTTGAAGGTGAAGCCACATCCATGAAGCACCATAGCATAGCAGTGAGTAGAGCCGTTATATGTTGAAAGGAAACAGGACATTGTAGCAGGGGGGAAGATGAACAAGGAGAAAAACTCCAGAAGGTATGGACAATCAGTAAACCGGTGCTGTAGTGATGTCAGAATAGATTTGACACCAATGGGAAGCCCAGGAGGCCCTTTCTTTACTAGTCTCTGAAACTGGCACCAGTTAAGAAGGGGCTGGACGGTCAGTGCTTCACAGCGACATCGACAGCAACGACAAACGCAGCAGGTCAGTTACGGAGTGGTGAAGAGGAAAAAGGAAGAGGCAAAGGAAGAAAGACCAATGGGCAAACCACTTCCGGTTTCCTGTGAGGAGGCATTGCTCGGATTAGCATTCGTACCCTTCTGTCATCTTGGGGTGCATAAGGACCTGCAAGGCGGCCTTCTGCCTCCCCTTGTTTTATCTATGAGGAGTATGAGTTCCCAGGTGAGGAATCAGGAAGTCACAAGCTGAGGAGAAACGGAAACTCGACTCACAGCACTCTCACAGACGTCACACGGCTGGGTCTCATCCACTCCAACAAAAGACGCAGGAGCAAACACCCCACGGTCTTTCACTATTTTTAAATTATTTTTCTTATATCTGGAGCAGTTCCTACATTGCAGTGGGGGCAGGGAGAGAAAAATGTTTAAAGGAAGCCACGTCCAACTCTAACCCACTTCATTTGTACATGGTGATTCCGGCCGATCCGTGAGACTCCGGCCCTAGGACAGAAACCCCTGTCAAAGTCCTGTCCTCTCACCCACCCTGGTTGTCACTCTCAGTGTAAGTCAGAAGTCCCCATCACTGAATGTAAACGCAGTGTTCACCTTTCAGTACACTTCCAAGCCACCACTTAATGATCTTTGTGAAGTTTTAGCATCCTGGTCTCCACGCCACTGAGAGCACCTAAGGACAAAACCCTGCCACTGGCAACGTCCCACGGCTCAATTAAGCTGGAAACGGAAGGTGTTCTGTTACTGGGAACAAGCTCTAGATGGAAACATTGGTTGGGAAAATGGCTGTGCCCTCATGCCTAGCCAGCACATCTGGTAGGAAATTATTATCACTTTATTTGCATTCCATGAACAATTTTTAAAAAGTAATTTGCAGTTTGGGACAAAGAAATCTGAAACAGCAGATAACTGATTGAAATCTCCTCTGTAAAACAGTGATTCAGACTACATTACTATAAGACTTGTTTTTTCTTTAAAACCTTGATAAATTGAGTTTCACAACTTTAAAAAGTTCTGATAACCTAGTTTGAACCTAGTTAACCTAGCTTGAAGTGACATTTATCTTTGTGGTAAATAATTCTACCAAAACAGAGGTGAGGATGTACAGTAGAGAGGGGGCATTAAAAGATGCTAGTGGAAAGAGAGTCACATGAGACTGACGGGGCAGAGGGGTCCCCAGGACTGGGTGAGCGTGTGGTAAGAGAGTAAGAAGGACAGAGGAGGCAGCTGACAAAACATGGGATAAAAAGAACAGAAAAGAGGATAGCACAGAGGTAAAAGGCACTGGAGCTAAGCCTGGGGACTTGCAGATAGCCCAGGCAGATGAAAGTACAAAGTCCTGTGCGTTAGTGATGTTTCCTGCAGCTTCTGAGTGCTCTGATTGTCTATACTCAGTGAAAGGGCTCTACTTGTGGAGGTGTACTGTCCTGCAGGTTCAAAGAAAGGCCATCTACACATTCAGATTTTTCTGACCTCGAGAACTACATATTCCTCCAGATACTTCTGACCTAATATTTGGTATATTTTACTTCTGACTGCTGAATTTGTGTTCAGAAAATTCTGCTTTTAAGTGTCTAGCAGTTCATAATCTCTAAATCTTGGAAGCAGCCTGTAAACTTATCAATGGATGAATAAAGGGAATGTGATATGTATATACAATACAGTACTAGTCAGCCATAAAGAAGGATAATTTTGAGTCCTTTGTAGGAAAATAGATGCGTCTTGGGACTCTAATGCTAAATGAAATAAATCAAACACAGAAGGTTAAATATTGCAGCTTCTTATATGAGAAACTCAATATAAATAATTTAAAGAGCAAATTAAAAGAGAAATAATAGGAAACAAGAAGGTAGACTCTGTGGAGAGGAAGGGGATTTGGAAATAGGAGACAGTGGAGAGCTGAAAGGGGAAGTGAAATTAAGATTCAATATGTGCCAATTCCCCCCATAAATATAATTATTATATATCACCAATATGTACTAATTTTAAAAGGTGCCTAGACTCTACTTCAAATATGCTTGTTCTTTAGTTGAGTCCAGCAGTGCTACATTCTGTGGAACCAAGTATCTGTAGACCAGGATGTGAGCTGAAAAGGTAAATATGTTAGCAACAGAGTTTACCCTACAGGAAAGATGGGGCCAGAGAGGTAATGTACTGAGTTATACTCCTAGGCACACTCTTTCAGCACTGAATAGATGCTTCTACTGAATCTGAGACTGTGGGGAGCAGCTAAGCTGGAGATCAGCCACACATCTGGGGACAGAGCAAGGCCAGCCCCAAGAACACGGAGCATCAGAGGCAAACCATGCAGACAAGTTGTTGGGACTACAGCAAAACATTCCCAACTAGTCCCCACCCTTTCTCTGCAAGCACACAGGGTCACTGCTTATACATTGCAAATGGTTGCAGCACCAGCTGCCAGCTGTTTGGGTATAGTCATAGCAACCCAGGAGCAAGAGATCAGGTCAGGGCACAGCCCTGACAAAAGGCAAATCAAAGGCACCAGCAAAGGGAGTCTATATAGGTGATATTATTAACCCAAATTATATTAAGCTCTACAGAGAAAGGGTGGGCACCGGTGCACTCTGGGCTAATTGAGGCTCAGAAAAGGTGAGCTGTGGCTATCCATCAGCTCTGCGGCAAAGGTACAGTTGTCACTGGGTGCCCTAGCCAGGGTGCACAACCCACGTTCCCCACTGCAGTGACAAAACACAAAGCAGGCATTTGGTTTCCCCCTGCCTCCCTTGCCCAGGCCAGGCTCCAGGCTCGGTGGAGCTCTTTGGTTCCAACCTCACGCTGATGGCTTGTACCCAAAGGCCCTATTCCCTCCCCAGTCCGGGGATCTGTGAGGAGTGGTGACAGGAGCAGAAAGCAGTGATTTCTCCCCATTAAGTAACGTTTAAAAGTCTGTAGGGGTCCAGATAGATGGATCTGTGCCAGTTTGCTTTTTCCTTAGCCTTGCTCTTTGCAGCTTTCCCACCTTCTCCCAAGTACGTAAACGTATACTTCCTTCTTCTGGGAATCAAGGAGAGGTCTCTGGAACAAACTCAAAAAATTTAGCAAGCTGTGCAGTCTTGATAGACACCCCTCTAATCTTAAGCAAAGCTTTAAGCATTTCAATAAATAAAGAATGATCTTTAGATCCTGAGTTCCTGTTGTTTTACCCCCGGTGATTACTCAGTGCCCTCCCTCCATTAGTCTCAAGGCGCACACTCCCAGAGTGTCTCCTGTCTCCACTTGCTGAGTTCCTCTGTGCTCAGCCCCATGTGGGGCACCACCTTCCTCGACTCCCACAGCCAGCACTGGGGTCCTGAGAGTGAGCAATGGGAGATTAAGAAACAACTAGGTACATACTAAAAGAAAAGCTAGGACAGGGTGGGACTTGACCTCTGATAGAGAGGCAGCAACAACCCAGTGTGGTCCATGTCTTTACTTATACACAGTAAAAAGCAGAGAAGCATGCAACAGGGCTGAGAGTGCAAAGTCTCAGTGTTTTACTGAGAACACTGAAAGTGAAACATTCTCAGAGCTATCTGTGCTGTGGTTAACAGGGAGGAACACCAAGGCTGGACAACTGCTGAACTGGCCTTGCTCTAGTCCCAACAACTTGTTCACAGGGCTCACCTCTGGTGCTCTGTTCTCAGATCTGGCCTTACTCTAGCCCCAGATGTGTAGTCGACCTCCAGCTCAAGCCACTTCCCACATGGGACTTCACTTTCCAATAGTTGCTCTAGGTAAAACAGTTATGAGATCAATTCCCAACAATCCCCACTAATCAACCACAGAGTTCTCTGTAATCTATTCCCAACAATCCCCACTAATCAATCCCCACTAATCAATCACAGAGTTCTCTCTGGCCAGAGACAGGACTCACCCTCATAATATTACTCAACTGATAAGGACTGCCGTAAGAGTTGAAATATTCTTTCCACCTGAGAATCACTTTGCTATCTTCTATGATGCCTTACTCAAAAAGCTAGCAATTAGTAATGGCATTCAAGCCAAAAACTGAAAAAGAAAATGTACCACTGAAAAAATGTAGAACTACAAAGAATTTCCTTAAAATTGCTATGGATTTTTCTCAGAGTGAGAGGTTAGACTTTAAATTCCTGTGTTCTAGCATTTTATAACCTTCACATACTTTCATACAAGAACTTGTATATACATATCTTTAATTGAGATTTACTACAATCATGTGACAAAAAAAAAAGAATTTAACAAAAGCAAGAAACAGCCCAAAAGTAAGAAATTGAAGTTTTAGTAGCTGCACTTTAATGAGTGTGAAAGGCAAAAGTACCTGTTTTCATGGTGCAGACAGAGCTCCTTGTCACTCCCCTTCTCAGCTCAGCACCACACTCCAGTCCTTTCTACCTGCAGGGCCACAGGTGACTGCCACATCAATGGTTTTGTTATATATTGCTAACTCAGTGTTTCTGGGGCTAAGAATTAAATTGAAATCACAACTGTTCCAAGCTCTAGAGCCAAAATTTGATATTGGAAACATAAGCAGTCATTGAGGTAATATGTTTGAAAAAAAGTTTACATTCACACACTTTTTACCATAGAAAAAAGCAAAAACATTTTTCTTAGATTTAATACATTTCGATACAAGTGATCCTAATGATAACTGATCAAACCAGGTGTTATCACAGACTGACATCAAAGATGTCTTTGTCCTCTAATACAAAAAAATAAATTTCTGAATAAATAATACTGAGATCCTTTTAAAAATCCACTCCCCTCTCAGTCACCTAGCATAGGTAATGTATAACAATTAATACCGCTGTGTTCCTTGTATCTTCAATTTTAGGTGTTCAAGTAAACTTGTCATTCATATCTATAACCATGATACCCTTTATTATGATGGCTCAGATTATATAAGGTTTCAAAAAGAAAGAAAAAGCCAAACTCAGAATAAATACGAACCTGATATAGTAAACCCCATGGATTCAATCAGATTGATTTTACCTCGTTTTAAGATGTACTTTATCCTAGATATAAGTTTTCCTATACTTCATATAAATCTTCTCTTGGGATTCTTTTTGTTATTGTGAATCATTGCCAGGGAAAAAATGCTAACTCATGGCATCCCCTTTATAAACATGTCAGGTATGTTAAATAGATTGATCTTGCTCCTCTTAAAATACCTGCTCTATTCTTGTGTTTTCCACTTTAGTACTTCTATCTTAAATTTGCAAAATTAATAACAAAGTTGAAAACATAGTTTATGGAAAAGTTTTCATGTCCTTGTTTTTTTATTCCCAGCGTGTTGTAGAGTACAAGGTCTAGAGTTAGGAAAGGAATGTGACTTTGTTATCATTTAATCACCAGAAAAAAACAAGTTAGAGGTGTTTTCTTCTAAACATGATTTGACTGGGTAATGTAGCCTGAGAAGTAAGCACTCTTGCTGACCATTGGTAAATTCATCTTACCTGGCATATTAAAGTGCTCACCAAACACGCAAAATGCTCTTCACCCAAATGCAACTCACAGACTGCATGACTTTCCAACAGTTTGTTAACTTGCAATGGAACTAAAAAGAAACGGCTGTTTTTATTCATGAGTGTGACCAAACATCATAAAGATTTAACTGGATTGCTTTCATCATCAGTCTAAGAAATATTTCTTCAGTGATTTGGGGATTCATTCCCTAGTAAGATGAATAAAATATTATTTCCCAAGATTTATTTCTTTGGTACATTTTTCCAAACACCTGTAGCAACAAACTTTGTGCCAGAAAAACTAAAAAGAACAGAGCTGGTGAACACTCATCAGTTCTGTGTAGATAAGGCTTAGACCTCTTCCTTCACTCTTGCTTTGGGCAAGTCCTAATTTAACATTTCTAAATTTCTGGTTTTTCATCTATCAATAGAAATCATATCTTCCATCTTGGAATTGTCCTAAGCACTTACATATTAGTAGCTCTTCCTCAGGGTAGTTGTTAGAAACAAAAGACAGAGAACAGCTTCTATTGGTTTGTTGAACAGTTAAAGCTTGATTTTTTTATCAATTGTGCATGCCTGTATCTGGTAATCTGAACAACTACTTTGAAGATAACAATATGCAATATAACAACTACTGTTGATTTCCTGTCTGATGGAGATCACTATGAAGCAGCCCTGAGCAGGATTTAAATTAATCAATTGGCTTTTCATGTTCACTGTGAATTTGTCCAAGATCTAGGCTCTTTGTCTGGAAATTGATAGCAGACTCATAATAAGTGAATCTCTGTGAGTCACTGATCCCTACCAAGGCCTGTAATGGCAAATGAAGCCGGAAACCTCAAAAGATAAGACAAGATCACAGCCAAGGACAACTGGATCCTCTGATCTTAACTAGGTAAAGACTATGGCCTAAGGCATCTCTCTCCTGGGTGAACTAATATAATCCTTATTAAAGATTAATTTAATACCTTACTTGGAGAAGTCCTTGAATAATTTCCCCCTTCTTGAGTACTCTCCTCCCTTCTTCTGATAACCAAATAAATACAGGCCACCAAGAGAAGGTCTTGGTCTTAGCCCTAAGAGAATCTCAAATTCTATGAGAGGGCTTTGATCCTCCTGGAGCCCTGAAATCATTCTATTTGCCTCTTTTTATTTAGCCTGCACTGTATACTCATTCAGGAGATTGTAGACCTGACCAGCCTGCAGTAACTAAGGGATATTATTAACCTAATATCTATCATCTTGTTTTGAAATTCTGCATCATTTTTAATGTTTTTTATTTTTTAATTCTCTTTAAAATAAAAAAAGAGGACAAAAGAAAGAGAGCCAGAGTGTAACTGTTGCAGAATGACTTTTTAAAATTTTATTTTAAAGAGCAAAAAATAACAATACTGAAGACAAAAACAAAACAACACCAAAACAATAAAAACAATACAGGATTTCAAAACAAGTGATAGGAATTAGCAATGGTTGTTATATTACATATTGTCATCTTCAACGAAGTTGCTCAGATTACCAAATGTAAGAATGTAAGATTGATCAAACAATTCAAGACAATAACAATAATAAAAAAAATTAGAAATGATACAGAGTGTCTCACCCCAGAAAGAATGGCTATCATCAAGAAATCAACCATAACAAATGCTGGAGGGGCTGTGGGGGAAAAGGAACACTTCTTTGCTGTTGGTGGGAGTGTGAACGGGTGCAATCACTGTGTAATGATTTTTAAATCATTCCCAATTTCAATTTTATACCATTGAAATATTATTTTCTGTGTATTAAAGCTATAAGCTCAAAGATCCTGCTTTCATTATTAAGCAAGACTTGCTGCTGTGGGGAGAGATAGGGAACAGGGTTTAGAATAAGATCATAAAATAAAATTGAAATGGGAAAGTCAGAAGTTTAGTTTGACTATTTTGCATCTTTTGCCTTGCAGCCAATTCAAAAGTCCTCAACTTCAAACATATCCATGCACTCATTCATTCTCTCCACATCAAAAATGGAAGTGATAATTTGAAGAGATAAATAACACATAAGCACATGTCGATGAAGGGGACACATGCCTAAGAATGCAGTTGCAGCTTCAGCATTATGTTGGAATGCATTTATTTACTCTGCAGACCTCTATCTTTAACACTGGGACTCTCTCAAGACCTAGACAAAAGTCTAACAATCATAAAACCTGCTTACAACAATCTCAGATAACAACCCCATGAACTGCTAGGTGGATTTCCTGATGATTTGCTAGAATAAAGAGTAATGAATGACAGTTTCTCCTCTTTGAGGGTTAATGCCTGTTTTGACTAAGAAAAAGCAGCACTTGAATAAAACATTTCAGTATGTATAATCTAATTTGTCCAGAATAATCCTTGGACTCAAAGCCTTTGCCAAAGGATCAGGCATACAGAGAAGCTCTGCACTGCAAATCCTAAAACTTCCATTAGGTACAGATAAACCAAGTTGCACTTTTTTTTTATTTTGAAGAGAAAAGAAACAATAATAAAACAGTAACATCAAAGACAAAACAAAACAACACAAAAACAAAAATGATACAGGATTTAAAGGAACAGTTAATGTGTAATTGTGTGATCAATCTTACATGCCTATATCTGGTTATCTGAGTAACCACTTTGAAGATAACAATGTGTAATAATAACAACTATTATTAATTTCCTATCACCTTGTTTTGGACATTTTTTTGGTACAGGGAATAGAACTCAGGACCTTGCCTTGCTCTTTCCAGGCAGGAAGATGGAATTTCTACTGCTCATGAGCCTATTAACATACCCAAACTCAGTAATTTAATTTAACAAGAAAATAATGATTCACATGTTCAGTCTACTACCAGAAGTTTTAATATCCAGCATCTCCTATATGGTTAATCATCCACCATGAGAAAGTCTTTGGGGTTAGGGTAACCATGGCAACCACTCCTGTAGCTATGATTTCCCATAATCCTCTAGCTAAGATTTCCCATGATCCTCTCATCCCCACTGGACACTAAACCAATGTCCCCTCTGTACTAATGCCCTTTCCTTTTGTTGTTACTCTTGTTCTTGTTCTTTGCCTCTGTTTTCAAGGTAAAATAACAATAAAAATTGAATCATTTTTGTTTCTGCATAATTCTCTTATGGTTTATCTAATGGAGAAAAGAGTAAAAGTGAATATTAGAGCAGGTGGCATTCAGTAGCAGCACAGCTTTGCAATCAAACTCTAGGGTTTGGATGCAGACCTTGAAGTTAGGCTTTTGACATCTAAATTTCTTCACTTGCAGATAGACCTACATAAATAAGAAAGCATGTTGTTTATTGAGACAGATTCTGGAGGGCAATCACCTAACATAGTGTTTCACATGATATGTACCCATAAATATTAGCTTTTATACTATTAGGGAAACATAAGTTGTTAATCCAAAATGCAATATCTTTTGAGTGTCATGCCTTTTAAAAGTCTGAAATATTCATTGAGAAGAATTCTGAGTAGAAAACTTCTATCTTTAAGAAAAGAAAAACAAACATACATTTATTAAACACACATTACTTTCTAAACATTGTGTTAGCGCCTCATGCATTATCTCATTTCATTCTCAAAACAGTCCTTCACATCAAATATTGCAAGTATTCTGACTCCACAGAAAAGAAAATAAATATAAGAGATTTTATATCATTTTCACAAAACCACCCAGCTTTCTGAGGCAAAGATGAGATTCTAGTACATGTTGATCCAACTTCCAACTGCTTGTGTTTTCATCATATCAAAATTCTTCCAACATCCATGCCTTGGATACCATTTGTGTCAGTTCAAGTACATCAACATGCATGGTGAGAAAAGAGATTAACTCCAGTAATTATGAACCATGTACAGCAGCTGCTTAGCCTCGACAAAACAAATACACAACAATTAGTTTTCCTAACCACAGAAGGGCTTGTCATTCTAACTGCTATTAGACCCATCAGTTGTCTGATTTAAACGTTCTGACCTTTACTGTTTACAAACATACCCATTACAAGATCATGAAAACAGAGCATTAAAGAAGCCAGCTTTTGTCATAGTTCTTTTTTACAAGGAGGAAAGTTTATAGGTCTACCAGAGGCAGTGTGTGCCTTAAAGGTGTGAAAATGAGGCTGCCCAGCACTGATGTAAGGGTCATACTTCATTACTACCTAGGAACTCCAGCTGAGGGTTTCCCAGAGCTTTGTAATTTTACAAACAATCTAATGTCTCTGCAGTCAGTACCTTTCTTTTCCTAAATGAGTGAAAACACTGCTGGAACACACCAGGGACAGAGCACCAGCCCTCTGCGCTCCTCCCCCTGCACTGCAGCCACACTGTTCCTATGGGACAGTCACAGCTATTACTATTTCACAGCATAATTATTAATTCATAATCTTTCTCCCTAAATAACCAGTGGGCAACTTGATGGTAAGGCTATGTTTTATCCATCATGAGCATGTATTCTGGGCAGGCTCCAAACCACCTGGCCAGGCACAGTGACACAAATGAGACACAGCCCTGGGCCTGGGGATGAGGTGGACAAGTGAAGGTGATGCACGCACTGATGCAGTTTGGGAGAAATTAGGATGGGCAGTAAGACCAAGCAGCCTGACAGCAGAGCAGACCTCTGCCTCAACCTCAGTGATCCAAAGATCTAAAAGAAGTGAAGGATGAGCTATGCCATGAGCATGTGACCCTCTATTACTGTAGGGGGTAATGAATCTTAGCAATATAATTTTAGATAAAATAGTTTTGGTAAAAGCCTACATGGTGCCTTGGGAAACCTCCCAGGACAGCGTAAGAGCTAATTCCCCAGATCAACACTGCCCAGGAATGTCTCCCCAAGACAAGGGGGTGCCTAGGCCTAGGTGACCCTCTGTGACCCTGCCTGGGCAGTTCCATCTCCTGGCCCTAGGTAAACATTGTAACCATACAGGAAATGTATGGTTATCTAAAGGGGGACATATAAAACAGAGTACAGAACGTATATATCAATGTGGTTGGGCTCATGACTGGAGCCTGACCCGGTTACATGGCACAAGGAAAACAACATGTGGCCATGGCTATAACATTCCTTTCTGTTACCATGGAAACCAAAAATGTATATAACCTGGGAACAAAGACAGGTACACACCCACTTCCCGGACTTGCAAGTTGGGATGAGAGGTGACCAGTCTAAATTAAAACTTTGTCTGTTCTCTTTGGTCTCTTGCAGAATACAGCCCGAATTTTTGCTGTAACATTACCACTGCAGAAAGTGGCAGGCAGCAAACATTCAATCAATTATCTGTGAAGGGAGAGGCACACACAGAAGGAAGGTGAAAAGAAGACAGAGACAATGCTGGTCTAGTAAATGCTTTTCATTACAACCAAAATTCTTAGTGCATATAAATTAATCCCTTCGCCACATTTCTCAAGTTGCTCCCCATGCCTTCATCCCTTAAGACGAAGGAAATGTCCCTATTCTTTCTCCACATAGCAGCTTTTCAGGCCCTTTCATGTCATGATACATGTAGAAAATTATATATTGTGGCTCCCTGGAGTAAACAGGAGAGGCTTCTGTTGCTCAGGGTGACCTATGCAACCAGCCAGAACCTCAGAGGCTGGAGGAAACTAGGGAAGTGAGATCATTTGACTTAATATCTTGGAAAAACTCTTTTGATTATGAAATTGAGAAAAGATTGCAGTAGGTAAGTTGGAACTGAGGCCCCAGATGCAGGGTCCAGGCAAGAGACGACGCTCATTAGGAGAAGGAGACAAATCCAGAGGACATAAAGATGCTAAATTTGAGATACAATAACACAAAGCTTTAGAACTGGTTGAAGATTGGGATATAGCATGTAAGATAAAGAAAGGACAACTGATATACCTAGTCCAACCAGTTCTATAAATGTCATGCATGGCAGACAAGGGATGAAGAGCAGACTCCTGGAGGGAGCAACCATGTGCATGGCACAGAGGCAAACATGACAGCAAGGGTGTCAGGGACAAGAAAGCCAAGTGACTCCAATGGGAGATACAGCTAGGAGGACTGTATGAAGACCTCTTTCACTCAGAAACCTTCACTGTCGTCCCATTTTTACTGTTTTTTGTGGCAGGGATCATATCGTGTCTTAATTGTGCTTAATGCTGGAATGCCCTATAAACCTGGGAACTCAGTAGCAGAGAGTGGGCAGGATGGATGGACCACACACTCGCCAGTCTGTACAGTTTCTCCACCTGTCTCCCACAGTCACCTCATCTCTTGCCCAAACCAGCCACACTATTTCAGATTTCTGAATCCACTTTGCATGTTTCCACATTTAAACTTACCTTGCTCATGAAGCTTCCTCAGCCTAGATGATTTCTCCTATTCTGTCTCTTCTATGTCTCCTGAAAATTTCCTCTAGATTCAGGACCCAGCTCCCACCCTGAATCTTCCCAGAGCATTGTTACCACATCTCATCCCCACCTCATCCTTACCTCCTGTTCTGTGATCTGCTAGCATCTAAAATTGTACTTCTCAGAGCCCTCTGTAGAGTCCACATTTGCCTACTTATTAGATTATCAAGTACAGGACAGCAAGAACTTTTTTCTTATTTTATTTTTGCCCTTCTAGTCAGATACTTTCCAAACTTCTTTGCAGTTATACCACAAATTATACTTGAATTCAATTCATTTTTCACTTAATTTGCTTGGGTTCAATTTAAATGATTTTCTCTAATTTTTATTATGTATGAGTGCATATTTGCTGTACACAATAATAAAATTCATCATGGAGAGTAGGTACATGGGCATAACTCATCTTAATTTTTTATGTCCCCTTCCTCTCCCTCAGCACCCGTTCATCCACCCCTTGGTCCTCTTCCCATATGCAAAAAATCTCCCTATTTTCTATTAAAGCAGGCAAGAAAAGATTTTTTTTCTAGATAAAACACAGAAGTACTTTCACATTATTTGCTCAGGAAACAAATCTGAAATCACAAGTTATATTTTAGTGAACATCCTATATTCAGGGATGAAAAGGTTTAGTTCAGTTTCAGACAATAAATCTCTTCCATAACTGAATGTCTATGTCTTTGCAGAATTAACATCATGAAATCCTGACCCTCAGCATGACAGAATTAGGGTGTGGGGGCTCTGGGAAGGGATTAGTGCATGGACCTGGAGGCCTCCTGAGTAGAATGTGTTCTTGCAAAAGAGAGAGCTCTCCAGTCCTCTTTCTGCCGTGTGCAGTCTACACTACCTACCATGCTTGACTGTGTGCCACTTCCAGCATGCAAGCTTTTAATACTCTGAACAAGCTCTTCACTCCAATTAGAGTAACCTGCTCCACATTCCCTCCTGGACAATCCAAGCTTGGTGTTTCAGATACTTCATGATGAGATCTTTTCTGCCCTTCTGAGGAAAAGTCACACATAAAACCTGCTGTATTTCTTAAAAACTGTCCATGTGGCTTGTTTGATTACTGGTCTTAATCCAGTGCTTGACTGTCTCTCCTTCCTTCTGACCTGTCATGCATGTCCTTTTAGGACAGGGTTTATGCCCAGTGATTTTTATATTAGTAATTGTATATTACTAATTTATTAGTAATTTTAATTAGCAATTTTATATTAGTAATACTTTATATTAGTATATTAGTAATTTAATTAGCAATTATATTAGTAATTTATAATTAGTAATTAGGAATTAGTATTGACTAAGGAAAAGGAGGTTTTTGGGTAGCTTCTCCTTTCAAAGATGATATTCTTTGACTGTTGTTTCTGGAGCTGCAGGCATGTAGCTTCCCTCTACTGTGTTGCAATGAGCTACCTTTCTACTCCTAATTACAGCTGTCTTTTCTTTTTAATTCTTCTGGCCTTTTCAGTTATTAATTGTGTCAACCAGCTGTATGACCAAGCTGAGTGATAAACTGTTAGCAGTTACTATTTGATGGGTTTCTCCCCTCATTATAATTCCTTTAGAGTCACTGTGGCACCACCCACTGGAGGCCATGTGCCATGACACTGACTAGTATGGCCCCAAGCCAATATGGCACTGGCCATCAGAGGCCATGTGCTAAGCCCCACCCTTCTTCCTCTGAGTCAAATTACAACTTCCTACTCCCCTTGTGTAGTGTCCTGTTTCGTTTTCCCACACTCCCACCCAATCCCAGTTTGCCACGTCAGGCGGTCCACCCCCTAGACCCCACCTCCAGCCTGGCCCTATATAACCATTATTCTCCCAGCCAGGCCTTCAAAAGCTCCACGTCCCCCCACCCCTTCCTACTGTGGTCTTCTCCGTGCCTGCAATAAAGGCACTTTATTCTGTTTTTATTTCTTTTTGTGCCAGAAAAACCTATCACTATTTTAATGTAAATGATCTTTCTATGAATGGGTTTAGGTTGTATGTTTTCAAGGAACTAGTGCAAGATGGGGAATAAAGAATGTCCTCTCATGATGTATGTTATAGAGTTTTATAGATTCTCATTTTCTGATCTTACATATAAATATGCATGCATCCTAGAAGTAATTATCTAATTACTTCTAATTAATTATGCTTAAAACATAAGAAGTACTTTCCAACACTATTGAAACAGACCTTGCCAATCAGACTCTGCCCAGATCCTGTATTTTCACATATAAAGCTCTGCCTTACCTCTCTGAGTCTCCATTTATTCCATTAAGAAAATGGCTCTCTGCAATTAGAAAATCAGCTCAGGATGTGAAAGATAGAGTAGGAATCATGAGTTAGACTCTTCAGTGCCAGCATTTCTTCCTTGATCCTAAAATAGACCCATAAAACTAAAATAAAATTGGTTATTAAGTGCAGGTAAGACAAGAAATTTCTGCTCTAAAGTTCCTAGTCTGTAAGTGAACACATGGAAATGATATTTTCTTCTATTAAAGAAATGCCTCCCCTACTTATTAATATCTCATCATTAAGCCCAAAGACAGGATTTCTCATCCACAAGACAGAGAAATTCAGATAAAGAATATTTGCACTGAAACCCCAATCAGCTAGTTATTTACAATATAAACACAAGCACAAAGAAAATGCCAGCTAATAGAAAGCAATACTAAAATACAATTAGCCCTGGAGTCCTCTAAGGCTCTTTCTCAATTAGCTCCCTACCTGTCACTCAGCACCATTTGTAAAGCAAATGAGTAATTAGTTCACTGATGTTTAAGTAGCTCCTGGGTATGCCAATATCAATTCTGAGAAGTCTACTGCCTTGAGGATAAATAGCCAGTAAAGAAATTGACGTGAAATCTATTCTTTAAACCCTCACATAGTCCTGAAAGTAATCTATTGCTATCTCTACTTTACAAGAGATAAAAACCAAAGTTAACAAATTTGTTCAGAATCCTATGTTGCCTAATAAGTTCAAAATCTGGATTAAACCATGTTCTATCTATAAAGATGATGTTCTTTTAACCAAGCCAGTATGCTTCTAAGTTGTTGCTAGCTAAGCACGACTTAATGCTTCCTTTAGGGTATTATTTCCTCTAATGATTCAAAATTTCAAGAAAATGGACATTTTGTGTATGCTACTAGTCATAAAGCCTCACTATTAGGGATAGAGTAGGGGGTTACCATCAAAATGTACTTCCAGGTGAATACAATAAACCAGGTCTATACTCTGGATTCTCTTCAGATTGTACAAATCTTTCACCTTTTCAGTAAACCAGGTCTTCAAAGTGAATTAGCTATGCCATCGGTCACAATTTATAAACAGGTAGCTTTAGTGAGTACAAATTATTTTTTTTTTATTTTAAAGATAAAAGGAGGGAAACATTAACAGACATACAACATTTTACAACATATCACAAGCACAATACAGACAACACAGAGTTACAAACAAAGTGGTAGGGAATTAACAATGGTGGTTGTATTACATATTGATATCTTCAAAGTGGCTTCTCGTGAAAACAGATATAAACATGCAATACTGGTCAACCAAAGACTCATTGACAGTTTCTTTCAGCATAGAAATAGAAGACAGAAGAACAACCATGTTAACTATCCTGTATATACATACATACAAAATTTCTCCTTCTTTCCCTTCTCTTTTCCCACATCCCAGAAGCCCTTTAGAGTACAAATTATTATACTTTCACATGTAAAGTATTTCAAGAGTTAGTTGTTAGGGGGAAAGAGGTGACTGAGTTGGACAGAAAGCTTTGAGGCCCATGTCTAGTTCTTGCCCAAGTCACAGCTAGATGGACATAAGCAAGGCCCTCAAGGCTTCTTTCCCCCTCTGTCCCCAGAGCTCATGCATGCAGAATGCTGGTCAGCCCCAAATTTTTACCCCAATGTTGGCTGAAATTACAATATGCAGAAAATAATTTTGTCTAATGCACAAGTATCCCCCCTAAGGGAAAAGATTTCAGGTAGTTACAATTTAACTTCAACCTCACACCTTGTTCAGATGCATGTACGGTGAAGGTGGGAGTTTGAGTGGGTGGAGAGGAAAGGATAAAATTTTGGAGAAGGGCAAAGTGGGAAGATGTGTGACAGAGAAAAAGCCAGAGAGCAATGGAAAATTCAGAAGCCCTGTCCTTTCTCCACCCTAGACAGTGGTATCAGTTTTGTATATGCTTGAGTGCTAAAGCAGCAAAATAAATTCAGTGTAAGAAACTATAATGGTATTGTTTATAGGGAGAAGGTATTGGCCAGACCCAAGTACCTGATGTGCTGCCCAAGTAATAGTCAACTCCTCTCAGGAGTCAAACCCTCAAGGGCAGCAGCAGGGCAGTCTTGTTTTCATGGCAGCTAGAGACCAGATGCGAAGGACAATGACATACATATAGGCAGAGGGTGACCTGTGCAGTCAGGAAAGTAAAGCTCCGCTGCTTTCTGCTGTGTAAATCCAGGCAGGCAAGACAGCATCGTGGATTGTTTGAGTGCCCAGACTGTGAAAAATCAGTACTTACTCTCGTAAAGTCATGCCCGTTAAGAAATATTAAATATGTGAAAGACTTACCAGAGTTCCAGGAACCTCACAGCCATACCCGTGGGGGAATAATTAGGCACTTCAAACTATTATAAGTGTGTTAAAATTATAATGCACCAAGGAAATATAAGACTATTCTAACTGTCGACATATTCATTCACTCTTCACCATGTAAAACTATGAGCCAGATCTGGGAACTTTCCTGAGAGATAACCCAGCATTTGTGAAAGCAAAACAAATCAATCTAACTTGATAATCTCCTGCAGAAAAATCATTCCCTTGCAGTATAGGCAACAAAGGCAATATGTGTATCAGTCATGCTCATGGAGCTGATTTTTCTGGAAAGGCTAGGATGTTACTAGCTCTGCCCTCGATGTAACTCAATAACATCCAAAATGTGCACCAGTGCAGGGCATCCACGACTGCTTGTGCTGATGGACACCTCAGAAATCCCTGGCCGAGAAGCTTTTGTGGGGATGTGTCTTCCAGATTACAAAGGATGAATTGCCTATATGTGGAGGAGGAGGAAAAGCTCACTTTTAAATTTTATTTCAATATTACCATTTCATTAAAGATTCAAAACATGTGTTTGTCATTGAATGAAATATGCATGCAATCTAATCATTGAGTCTACAGAAGCTCAACTCTGCAACACATTCTTTCCTTTATCAGGAATTTATACGTGTTCTCCCCATTTTATATATTTCCTTTCATCCTTCAGAAAAATTCTATTATAATATACTGCTATTAAAGTTAGTTTCTTTCAGGAACTTGCTACATTTCCAAATCTAGGGTAACAGGATTCTCCTATGCCAGATTTAACTCTCAGAAAACCTGAGAATAACGTGAGGTACTCCCATCAACATTCCCACAGTGCTTGCTTCTTTGTGAGGTTTAGAAGGCTAACCTTGGACCATAAATTTAGCCATACAGAAAAGATGATTACCTATGTATTAAGTCAAGTACAGTGACCTGCTTTTCTTTTAGAAAAAGTATATTTGGTAAAATATGGCATCCTGTTTATAAATTCTTAATGGGCTGGTTAAAAAATCTTTTAATGACTATTAAGACAAAATTTTAGACAAGCACACATCATTTGCATAAAACTGAAGTGATATTCTCACTTTTAATTCTGGAGAAAATAGACAGGAAATAACTTTTGAGCAGCTGTACAGTAAGCAGGAACAAAGGTGTGGAAAGGAATAAAATCTCTTTCCATTTTTCCAACTGAATCAGTAAGTAACTACAGTTCAGATTAGACCAATATTTCTCTTCACAAAGTAAGTTGATAGGGATGCCAGAAAACTCTAAAGCCTTCAGCCATGTGAACTTTAAAGTGTTTAATGGTATACACATTTTCAATTGTAGTGTGCCCCCTCCAATCCCAACTGAACTAAAGCATGAGGAAAACTTACCCACAGTTTCCCAACTAGATGAGCACTGGGAGACAGATCCACAGCCCTGAGCCACAGGGAACCACTCATCCAGAAAGATTAAATCAAAAAGGTATTAGTATTATGGATGTGTCTGGTGGCCATTTAATGAAAAGAGCTTTTAGGGGAATGAAAAATAATTCATTTGGTCACAAAAGTTTGCCAAGATACAATAGATTAGAAATTCACTCCCCCAAAGCAGTGACAGTTGGCTAATTCTATCTATTCATAAGAAAGCTATTGAAAAACTAGACACTAGAGACACAACACAACCTATGAAAAATGAAGAGTTTTCAAATGCGACAAACTGAATCACTGAATGAATGCTAAAAATTCAGATTTCTCATTTCCCCCTCCCAAATGAAATCCAAACAGCACAGAAGTTGGTCAGATTGTTTTTAAGTGCCTTGACATTTCACCTGTTTCATGGTGCTGAAAGTTGCCCAGAGGAGTGAAGATCTGATCTGTTATGATCAGAGAGACACAGGAAAATGCTACCTTCACTCAAGTTGTCCTTAAAACCATCCTGATGTAAAAATGAAAACACCTATTTGTGAGGATACTTCTTTTATTTAAGGTTTGGCCTCCAAAAGTCATTTTATGAAATATACATGTATTCATTGAAAGAGAATACACGACAACATCCACTAACCAAGTAATTATTCATCCATGTCTCATATTAACAGATGAATTGATATTGAAGAAATGGAGCACAGGTCATGGGTATTTAAAGGGGCATTAGAGGAAGAAATATTGAAGTCCTGAACTTGAAAAAATCTGCAGAGAGAGGGCATGTACCTAGATCCTTACATCGTGGGAAGAAAAGAGGCTGTACCAGGGTCCTCAGAACTGAGGTAGAGAGGAGCAGACAAGTGATAAGAGGGAAGCTCTAGACCATTTTTGCTCATTTTCATCTTGTTTGCTGGGCATGTTTCCAGGTAGTTATGCAGAAGTCAGGGATGAATCAAACAGAATTCTCTCCCTTGCTTTCTTCCCAAAGCACTCCTCTGCCCTCCCCACTCATCTCTTCTGCTGAGAAAGCTGCTCTACCTCCCTCAGTGTGGTGTCTCAAGCAATAACCTGTCCCTACATGGCATTCTCTCCTGCTCCCAAAAGTTGTTCTAAGCATTTTATATGTCTTATTTAATATTCACATTAACCTTCAAAAATTATTAATTTTAAGAATACAATTTTTTTCATTCTAATAATTTTAGCATAATTTATTTTTTCACAGATGAAATTGTAAAAGGGATCTTCAAGAACCCTGGTGAGCCACTGGTGCACCTCCCCAACCAGCTTGTGAAGCAGGTGGAGCCCCAATCACCTTCCAGGGCCTTGGTGACCACTCCCCGCACTCCTAGCATGCCTATGGGCACTGGGTTGAACCCCAGACATCTTCAGGAACCCCGGTGAGCCTCCCCTGTGTGTCCCCAACCAGCATGTGAGGGCACCTTCTGGGGCCTCGGTGGCCACTCCCTGCACCCCTGGATCCCCACAGGAGCTGGGCTGAATCCCAGATGTCCTCAGGAACCCTGGTGAGCCACCCCCATGCCTTCCTGACCAGCATGTGAAGCAGGCAGAGCCCTGGGCACCTGTGGGACCTTCGTGGCCACTGTCTGCACCCCTGGTGAACCTGCAGGTACGAGGCTAAAACCCAGATATCTTCAGGAACCCCAGTAAGCCAGCACTGCATCTTCCCAACCAACATGCAAGGCAGGCAGAGCCCGAGGCACCCTCTGGGGCCTTGGTGGTCACTCCCCACACCCCTAGTGTGTCTGTGGGTGTTGGGCTGAACCCTAGGCATCTTCAGGAACACCAGTAAGCCAGCATTGCATGACCCCAACAATGTATGAGGTAGGTGGAGCCCTGCGCACCTTCTGAGGCTCAGTGGTCATTCCCCACACCCCTACCATGACTGCAGGCACTGGGCTGAACCTGGGACATCTTCAGGAACGATGATGAGCTGCCACTGTAACTCACTAATCAGCACACAAGGCAGGCGGAGCCCTGGGCACCATGTGGGGCCTCAGTGGCCACTCCCTGCACCTGTGGGTCCCCGCAGGAGCTGGGCTGCACCCTGGTCATCTTCAGGAACCTCAGTGAGCCACCTTGCACTTCCCTCACTAGTGTGTGAGGTAGGTGGAGCCCTGCACACATTTTTGGGCCTCAGTGGTCACTCCCAGCATGACCTATCCCCCTATGGGAATGCAGCTGAAACCTAGACAGAGTCAACAGCCTTGAGGACTCCACCTTCACACCTCCCCTGATGGCATAGGAACAAGGTTGGGTCCTGGGCAACATCTCAAGCCTCGGTGACCATGACCTTCATCCCGCCACACTTGTGGAAGCTGGGCTGAACAACAGACAGCTTCAGAAACTCCAGTGAGACTTCCCCAACCCCTACCACACCGACCTGGGAGCAAACTGAATGCAAGAAAGTTTCATGAGCATCTGGGACCCAAACTTGGCAACACATACAAGCAAAGGAGCCACACTGAGCACTGGGGCTCTTTGGACATTTGCCCCACCACTACGACACAATCCTGGCATTGAGGGTGAGCTCCAGGGAACCTCTGGATCTTCATAAGTGAAAAAATAGAGGAGCAAAATGCAATATCAGACCTCTACACTACCCAGAACAAGTCCAGGAGATCTCAACACAAAAAGCCTGGAAGTCATACACTTGAAATTTTTGAAGTGATAACAACTGAACTAAAGAAACAACTGAATCAGGCCATAGAAGATACCAGATCAGAGATAATAACTCAGGTAAAAAAAAAAAAAAAAGAAATGACAACAATAAGTAAAGAATTGTTCAGCATATCCAAACAAGACACTGATGAGAAAATAGAGGAGCAGAGACAACTCATGGAAACCTTGAGTGAACAATATAGAAAACAACTAGAATGCATGAAATAAATCAAACACAGAAGATTCAAACAGCTATCCAGGAAATTTAAAATTTCATCAAAGTTGGCAAAATCAACTGAACAAAGCCAAAGATAAACTTTCTGGCCTTGAAGACAGCATTGCCACTAACTAATGTGAAAGGAAGGATCTCTTGAAAATAACAAGGAACCAGGAAATAACCATTGAACAACTGCAAGATGAAGCAAACAAAACAAAGTAAGATTAATATGTATTAATGAAACAGCAGGTGTCAACACAAATGACATAAAAAGACTATTTGCAGAAATAATAGCAGAAAATTCCCCAGGCATGGTAAAAGAATCAGACATCCAGATAATTGAAGCATATAGAACTCCAGTTAATCATAACCAAAATAAATCTACACCCAGACATATAGTGATCAAGATCCCAGAAACTCAACAAAAGATCAGAATATTAAAACCTGCTGGAAAAAAGAAACACATCACCTATAAAGGAAAGCCCATCACAATCATGGCAGATTTCTCAACACAAACCATCAAGTCAAGAAGAGCGTGGAGTGAAGTATTTCAGGTACTGAAAGAAAACAATTTCCAACCCAGATTGATGTACCCTGCAAAACTATCTTTCAAATTTGAAGGAGAAATAAAATATTTCCGTGATAAGAACAACTGAAGAAATTCATGAGCACCAAACCAATCTTAAAAAGAGTAGTAAAAGACACCCTAAAAAAAGATTTAAAAAAAAAAAAGACCACAACTTCAGAACAACAACAGAAATGAACCACCAAGCAGAGCAAGCAGTTAAACAGAGAGAACAAGAGGAAACAACAGGAGGAAAATAACATGACAGAGATAAGCCAATACATATCAGTTATAAAGATCAATGTAAACAGTCTCAATGCAACAATCAAAAGAAGAGGACTGGCAGAGTGGATCAAGAAAAAAAATCCAACTTTATGCTCTATATGAGAAACAATTTAGCTCAAAAGGAAATTCATTGACTGAAAATTAAAGGTGACCAACAATACTCCATACAATAGGAACCCAGAAAAAAACAGGTTTAGCTATTCTGTTTGCAGACAATGTGAACTTCAAATGAGGAACAATCAATAGAGATAAAGAAGGTCACTACATACTAGTGAGGGGAAAACTTCAAGAGGAAGAGATACCAACCATGAAGATCTATGCACCAAATACAGGAGTACCCAATTATGTAAGACAAATTATAACACACATGAAAATTGAAATAAGCAGCAACATAATCATAACAGGGAACTTCAGCACACCATTATCACAAAGAGACAGATCAATTAGACAAAAAAAAAAGCAAAGAAATAATAGAACTTAAACTTGTGAATAAAAGTACTTAGTAAACCTTTAGAGAATGTTCCATCCAACAGCATGAAAATATACAGTCTTCTCAGGTGCACATGTGACATTCTCTAAATTAGACCATAAGCTAGCACACAGAACATGCTTAAGTAAATGCAAAGGAATTGAAATTATCTCATGCATACTGTCGGATCATAGTGCAGTGAAACTGGAAATTAATGACAAAAGAAATCACAAAAGCTCCATAAAGACATGCAAATTAAATAACACCCTCCTGAAAAACAAATGGGTCACAGATGAAATCAAAGTAGAAATTAAATACTATCTACAATCACATGAAATTGTAGATACAACCTAAAGGAACCTGTGGGATGCAATGAAAGCAGTGCTCAGAGGGAAATTTATAGTGGTGTATTCCCACCTCAGGAAAACAGAATGAGCACAAATAAACAATCTTATTCTGCACCTTAAGCTTCTGGAAAAAGAAGAGCAAGTCAAACCCAAAGCCTAAGAAGATAGGAAATTATAGAGCTCAGGGCAGAAATTAACACAATAGAAACTAAAAGAATTAATGAATCAAAGAGTTGGTTATCTGAAAGAATAAATAAAGTAGATAAACCCCTAGCCAACCTTATCAAAAAAAGAAAAGAAAAAGCTGGAATACATGCAATAAGGAATGAAAGGAGTGAAATCACTACAGATCCTGTTGAAATTCAGATCATCAGTACCTACTCTGAAAACCTTTACTCTCATAGGACAGAAAACACAGAGGAAATGGACAGATTTCTAGATACATATGAATTACCAAAGCTAAATGAAGAAGATATAAAAATCCTGAATAACTCAATATCAGCCAGTGAAATTGAGAATGTAATAATAAACTTTCCAATGAAGAAAAACTCAGGTCCTGATGATTCACAGCTGAATTCTACAAGAAATTAAGAGATTTAATACCAATTCTTCCCAAACCCTTTAAGGAAATTGAAAGGGAAGGATTCTCCTTAACTCATTCCTGGAGGCAAGTATTATCCTGATGCCAAAACCAGAGAAAGACCCAACCAAGAAAGAGAACTACAGGCCAATCTCCCTAATGAATATAGATGCAAAAATTCTCAATAGAATTCAAAAAATAGCAAACAGAACACAACAAATCATCAAGAAGATTATACACCATGACCAAGTGGGATTCATACCAGGAATGCAGATATGGTTCAATATACACAAATCAATTAATCTAATACACCATGTGAATAGAGCCAAAGACAAAAATCACATGATCATCTCCACTGATGTAGAAAAGCCTTTGACAAAGTCCAACACTCATTCATAATAAAAACCCTACAGGAAATAGGAATAGATGGCCTTTACCTCAATCTAATCAAAGCCATCCATGACAATGGCTAACATTATACTAAATGCTCAAAAGTTGAAAGCTTTCACTTTAAAATTAGGAACAAGACAAGGATGTCCACTGTCACCACTCCTATTCAATATAATTCTGGAAACATAAGCTAGAGCAATTAGACAAGAGAAAAAAATAAAGGGAATAAGGATAGGAAAGGAAGAAGTGAAATTATCATTCTTCGCACATTTCATGGTACTCTACATAGAAGACCTCAAACACTCCATCAAAAGACTTATGGATTTAATAACCAAATTCAGTAGTGTAGCTGGATACAAAGTTAACACTCAAAAATCAATTGCATTCCTGTACAACAGCAACAAACAGACTGAGAGAGAAATTAGGGAAACCACACCTTGCATAATAGTGTCTAAAAAGATAAAATACTGGGGCTGGGGATTTAGCTCAGCAGCACAGCACCTGCCTGGCAAGCGTGAGGTTGTGAGTTGGATTCCTGGTACCAAAAAAACAAACAAACAAAAAAAGATAAAATACTTAGAAATCAAGTAATAAAAGAAGTAAAATATCTATACAGTGAAAATTACAGTGCTTTGAAAAAAGAGATTGAAGAGGATATTGGAAAATGGAAAGATAGTCCTTGCTCACGGATAAGAAGAACTGAAAATGGCCATACTCTCAAAATTGTTGTACAGATTCAATGTAATCCCAATTAAAATACCATCAGTATACCTCACTGATCTACAGAAAACATTCCTAAAATTCATCTGGAAGCAGAAGAGGCCTAGAATAGCAAAAGGAATCCTGGGAAACAAAGAAATGGTAGGAAGCATCACAATCCTTGACTTGAAATTATACTACAAAGCTATGGTGATAAAATCAGCATGGTACTGGCACAAAAACAGACCTGAAGGTCAATGGAACAGATTAGAAGATACAGACACAACTACAAACACTTTCAGCCACCTTATCTTTGACAAAGGACCAAACACGTTCACTGGAAGAAAGATAGCCTCTTTAATAAATAGTGCTGGAATAACTGGCTTTCCACATACTGAACACTAAAACTACACCCGTGTCTTCCACCATGCACTAAACCAAGCTCAAAATAGATAAAAGATCCAAATATTGAAACAGAAACACTAAATCTATTAGAAGAGAAAGTAGGTAAAAATCTTGAAGACATAGGGGTAGGCAGAGAGTTCATGAACAAAAATCAAACTGCAAGGGAAGTACTTCAAAGAATCAACAACTGGGATCTCATTTTATTGAAAAGTTTTTGCACATCAAAAGAAATTACCAATAGAGTAAAAAGAAAATCCATGAATTGGGAAAAAAGTTTAACCAACTTTCCCTCAGACAAAGGATTTCTCTCTAGGACATATAAAGAATTTTTAAAAATCAAGCCCCTACAATTCAAGGATGCAATCCAAAAATGGGCATCTGAGAGTAATACACACTTCTCAGATGAAGAAATACTAATGGTGAATAAATACATGAAAAAATGTTCAACATCATTAGTCATTTGAGAAATGCAAATTAAAACAACACTGAGATCCCATTTCACCCCAGAAAGAATGGCTATCATTAAGAACTCAACCAATAACAAACGCTGGAGAGGCTGTGTAGAAAAGGGAACACTACTGCATTGCTAGTAGGACTGTAGATTTGTGAAGCCACTGTGGAAATCGGTGGCTTCTTCCTGCACATGTAATTATTTTCGAGCTTCAGCAGCTCCCAACATCTCTTCCTTTTCTGTTTAGTTGCAGAAGTGATGGACGTTCATTTGATGCTTGGAAAGCTGTGCTTGAAGAATATAGTCCAAAGTCCACAACAGTGGCCAGTTATCAGCCTAACTAGCAACTGTCAGAAGTCGTTCATGACTGGAACTTTTTACAGCTAACCTATAACTGTGGCATCGCTTCTTTACATCTTATGGTTACACTTTTCTGCTGGATGTTTAAGACCAAGTTAAAGTGAGATCTGTATTTAACCTTTTGTTATCTATCAAGGTCATTAAGTTTCCTCAGGAATCACCATGGAACCAAGTACAGCATCTCTTGATTTTTGTCAGTGTCAGCCACCTGGATGAGTCACAGTCTTTGCTTGACCAAGTTGCTTTCTGTGAAAGCTTGAGAGATTTTTTTTCCTCTCCGGGTGACTCCCCTCAGGCACACTATACATTGTGGAATCACTTTTCTCTGTGGTCCCATAATCTCCTTGGTCAGAAGATCAGGGACTCAACCAAGTTATAGGATGTCACAGCAGAGCTTCTCTTGTGTCTTGAGTCTTTAACTACCTTGGAGGACATAGCCAAAATATTGGCTGTCCTTTAATCCAATTTGTATCTCTAATTTTTGGTCTCCAAACCTCAGCTGTTAACCATCCAGCAGAGACAATTGATATAACATTGTAACAGAGGCAATAAGCTTAATATTACAATTTGATCTGAATAGCAAACACCTTAGAACATAAAATGGATTGATTATTTTTTAACAACCATGGATATCCTAAAGTTTAAATCCTAATAGAATATTAACAAACCACAGTTATATATTTTTACACAGAAATTTAGAAATCAAAACCGTACACAACATTGCTACATGAAAATCATGATGACATTTTGTAACATACTTAAATTTTCATTTTGACATAACATGACCTTTTTAACCAGTTATCTCTATATAACATATAAGAAGCTTTTATCTAATTTGTTGTCCATTAATGGGATACACATCACAAGTTTTTGTTAAAGGCAGAGGTCTGAATCTGAAGAAAAGTCTTATCACAATAAACAATCTTTGTTTTACAATTTGGAAGACCTATACATCTGGAATCATGAATACATTTAATACACTATGAGATTAACACTAGCGAATTACCACACACATGTGAAAACCTTTGTTAAAATTTAGTTTTGTACCAAGAGCATCTTTTATGAGAGAATCTTATTGTAATTTTTACTGAAATACTTTCTTTTCACCAAATGACCCAATTATTGGGGTGTCTCCCAAGTAATCATGAAGATGACTGGGGGCTCCTTATTTTTTTTTTT
>NW_004955502.1:6671258-6702921 GCF_000276665.1 Chinchilla lanigera
CTTTGCATCCAGGGCATGGCCCATGGGGCCTCTTAGGGCAGTTCCTCTTGAGGTGGCCTGGCTTTTAACAGTGGTAGCAGATGAATGCAGTTGTCAAGTTCTTCTTGGTGGGGGCTCCTTATTAATGAATAAAGTTTGGCCACTCCTCTATTCACCAATTGGAGTCCTACTCAATAGTTTCTCCTCATCCTAAGGACCAGTTAAAATATCTTAATTTTTGTATCAAACTTGCTGGTAACTCAGGTGAAAGCATGCTCTTAAATCTATAATCCAATTGTAGTATGAATAAATGATAAAAGAAAAATTGTTGAGCTCAAAATAAAGGGGAACAGCTGTTCACTCAATGACAGACAAACACATAAACAAGTACATGGAACAAACATCTTTACAAAATCAGAGTGCACTCAAATATATTTTTGACCAAACTGAATTACAGTAACTCTATTACAATTTTAGAAATTTACAATTTAAATAGACTAGTCAGATTTTGTTGTCAATTACCTGAGATCTCATAGAAAATCTTTGGAAGGAATAGAATCTTTTATCTATAATGAATAGGTATATTTTGTATTTTATCCTTTTAAGAATACTGGTAACTTTCAGCTCAGTATCCCTATATACTTTATTACTTATTTAGATTGTAGATTCCCATTTTGTCAGTTCCTTCTATAGGTCCCAGGTCAAATATAGCCTCATTGTTGTCTATCGGTTGTGAAACAGTCTCTGAGGCATCACTGTCACAGGACTGTACATTAGCTTCCTGAAAGGTAGAACCAACTTCTTCTCCAGATATGAGTTCATGATATAGCCAGACAGCACACTCTGGAAAAATACAATCATACCCTCTACCCCAGGTAAATAGTGGACCGGGTCCCTTTTATTGTCCAGTATGGAGATATCTCCAAAGGACCCTTCCTAACCTTTTTTTCTTTTACCTAATGGAATTGTCTTTCTGCTGCTATACTTCTATGTTTTGTAAAATTTTTTAAATTTAATTAATATATATTGACAAGTGAAGCAGGAGGGATTGATTCCCCCTTTTGTCTTTGTAATTTGAATCTTGATCATAAAGTGAGAAACATGTATCCAATATATTGGAAGAGGAAGCCGTCATATAACTTCCCTTAACCTAAGATGACCCATCTGTGAAAACAGAAGCAATTTGAAGTAACTTGTCTGAAGAATAACGACAATTAATAACACCAGAGAAATTAGTCTAAAATCTGGATGGAGCTAATTAATATTACCAAATAGTCTGAAAATCACTTTAGATTGATCTAAACAGTTTGGGTAAATTGTCTGTTGGAATAGATGACCCAAATATGAAAAAGTTATCATAGCTTGTATTTATTAGTTTTTCAATTTTTGCCAAATGAAGAATGACTAATTGAGTGATACTCGAGTCTAGGATGATTTGAACAGTGTTTTGAGTAGATTGAACCATAACCTTGATTTTTCCTGTATAAGTAGCATCAATGACACCAGGCAAAACCTGAAGACCTTTTAAAATAAGACTACTGCGGCCTAGCAGGAGTCCCACTGTACTCTAAGGCAAGGTCCGCAGACTTCAGTAGAAATAGTTTTGGCCCCATTTTAGGAGTTAATATGAATATGGAGGAGGGACCGAGGTCCAAATCTCCACTCCATCGCCTCGGGGAAGGGTGAACTCCTAGCAAGGGCTCCATTGTCTTACTACTGGGAATGGGTTGTCCACCCACATTCTCCCCCCCCCCCCAAGCAAATTCCAGCAGATGGGCTGCATGGCAGAGGCACACAGGATTTTCTTGGTGCACCAGTTGTAGCTCTAGCCCTGGGCTCTCACTCTGGCCACTGGATGTCCAGTTTTTTGTTTTTTGTTTTTTGTTTTTTGTTTTTTGTTTTTTGTTTTTTTTTTCCTGAATCCCCAGCGCAGTCACTGATTTGAGCCAGATGAATTTCCAGTGCCAAACTCAGGCACAGCTCTGTCCAGGCCCGTGGTGCTGGTGGTGGGGAGAGCCGGAGTGCACCACAGTCATGTCCTCCCTATTGAGTTCCTGCCACACACATTGGTAGCTGCCCCATGCACCAGCGGCTGCAGCTAGACGGACTGCACAGACACACAGGCGGCTGGGAAATTCCAGCTGTGTCTGCCTAGAACCAGAGCCCGGGGCTCTCCCTGAACCTGCTTTGTGCCCCTCCCCCCAGTGGTGCCGCCGCCCTTGTCCCACTTGGGCTGGTGATTTGACATTAAAGTACAGTTCCCAGCTGAATCTTTTGTGGTTTTAAAACCCCTTCTACCCACAATCCAGAAAAAAAAAGACAGGAACCATGAAAACAGCGAACATTTATATATATATATATATATATATATATATATATATAAACATCTGTGGTTTTTGAAACTGTTTGTTTCATTTTTAACTACTAGCAATTTAACATACTTTTCTCCTTTTTGTCTTCTCTTAAGCCTATTTTTTGTAACAATATTGTTTAAGGTCAGTAGACTTCCATGCCCCACTCTTTATATCTGATAATTATCAATATAATACTCCAGTGCTAACTATTGACCTATGAATCCACTCCCCCTACCCTGTTGTGCGCACAAATTGTGGGGAGTGTCCTCCCACCAACCACTCTCCTTATCAGGGGCCCAACATTGGGTACCAGTTGTGGGACTCGGTCATCTCTCAGGGGTTTCTGGGAGAAAATGGCAAGAGGATTTAGAAAATAAAGACGAGACAATAGCCGGGATCAGATGGAGCTACCTTTGCCTGATGAGCAAGAAGACTGACTTCAAGAGTAGGGGCATTTATTTATACTCTGGAGAGGTTGGTTAGCCAACCCCTTTTCACCTGGCTCCCCAGCAATCAGTTAACAAGCTACAACTGCTTGTTTATGCACTTCAAGGAGCTCCCGCGTTCTCCGGCTGGCTTCATCCTGCACATGTAATTGGCTCCCAACAAATCAGTTTGGAGATTCCTCACAAAACTAGGATTGGAAGTCCCACTTAGCCCAGCTATTCCCTTCTGGGTGTTTTCCCAGAAGTATTAAAAACATCATACCACAGTGATATATGTGCACTTATGTTTGTAGCAGCACAATTTGTCATAGCTAAATCTTGGAAACAACCCAAATGTGCATCCACTGAGGAATGAATAAGAAGATGTGGTATTTTTACACAATAGAGTATTACTCAGCTATAAAAGTGACAAACTCGAGGCTTTTATAGATAAATGAATGCAACTAGAGACCATACTCATAAGTGAAATAAATTAGATCCATATGTGTAAACATCATATTGTCTCCCTGGTGTAGGAACCTGAAAGAGTAAGTAAAACTCAAAACATACAATAGATAGGAAAAGGAAAGAAATTGCTCAAAGGAAGAAACAACTGGGATATGAGAAAGAAGAAAAAAGAATGAAGGCCAAAAATTATATATATATATATATATATATCTGGGATAACTGTAGTGCTGATGTCTGGTGGTATATTGAAAGGAACAGTTAATGCTTAAAATATGTCCTGACCAATTTTGCATGCTTATATCTGGTAATTTGAGCAACTGATTTGAAGGCAACAATATGCAATGGAACTACCATAGTGAATTCCTACCATCTTGTCTAGTGAAACTCTGTATTATCTCTAATGTTTTATCTAATTTTTTTTTTTATCCTCTTTAATGGTTTTAACAATCTTCCATTCTTACATCTGGTGATCTGAGCAACACAGTTGAAGATAACAATATGTAATACAACAAGCACTGTTAATTCCTATCATTTTGTTTTGAAACCTTGTATCTCTTTTAATATTCTTGCTTTGTTTTATGTTTGAGACTTTGGTATGCTGCTATTGTTCTTTTTTTTTTTTTTTTTTACTATTCTCTTTAAAATAAAAAAAAGAAATTATAAAAGGATATTCTGTACTTCACAGATTTCTCATACAGATGAAATAAAATAAAGCATGCAAGATGCCCAATCCATGCCTCTGTGGACCTCACCTTCCCTCTTGGAAACTTCTCTTTTGGTGACTGGGAACCTCACTACCCTGATGTTTTCCAAGTCAAGCTAATTCTTAAAATGATTCCATTATTTTTACTTTCTTCAGTTAAAAATCATGTTAGCTCTTCAGCTTCCCCCTTTAGAGATAATGTTTGCTACTGCTAGAAAATTGCTTACCTTAAGAAGACAAAAATGTGAAAGCATCTTTAATCATCCACCATTCCCCCTCATTATAAAATTTTCCCGACTCATTTTGTGTCCTTGGGCACTCTTGGGAATACGAAATCATACCACAGAAGATCTATCATAAGGAAAGATCATGGACTTTACTGAGTCCCAGTTTACCAGTATTTAGTAAAAGCCTGGTACAGGATAAGCATTCCAGAAATATTTTTGAAAGAATGAAAAAATTAAGACTCCATTACATTTTTTAAAATGAAGAGAACACTTCAACACTCTTCATGTCTATAATTTCGATAAAAATCAAATATTATATAAAGTTCAGAAGCAACTCCAGCTAGTTTTATGTCCACTGTCTGTCACATACATTTTCTCATGAAGAAATTTTAGAGTACTGGGAAAACTCAAGTAAGAAATTTTCATTAAGGGAGTTCTGCTGATGTTTTATTTGAGATGGGCTATTATTTGGGGAAAAGTTAGCTAAATCAGAGGTGTTAATGGTCCCTCTCAAAGAAATAGTCCTTGTCTGGCCCCAGGTAAAGACCTCAGTTACCCCATCACTAAAGTACATTGGTTATGCAGTGGCTGCTTTCATTTTACATTCACAGGAGACTGAAAATAAATCTAGGATATGCTGACTAATTCCCCTGGCAGATAGCACCTTTTAACATGCATGAGATATTCCCTCTGCCATTTGCCTGAAGGGCGTTAGAGAAAGAGAGGAAGATACACTTCAGAGTGAGCTTAGTCTAAGTGCCCACACAGTCAATATTATCACAGTTTCAAGGCACCAGGAATTGTGAGGGATAAATTATAAAAAAGAAAAATATCTGCCAATATTTCACCTCCACAGTTCCACACCACAGTGAAATGGCCCAGACTCAATCAGCAATCTCTTCTCATGGGCTTCAGGGCCCTGGGTGTTCAGGTATCTTCTGATGTGGACAGCTTCAGTGTGTCCTTGTGCACTGCACAGCATCGTCTTCTTGCTGGGAGAAGCATCAGTGACCACTCCAGCCCCAAATCACTCCCCATTATTCACCTTGCACTCAGGGAAACTAGAGAGATCATTTATGGTCCCTGCTTGTCTCATTAATTATCAACAACAAAGTCAAGTCATTTATTTTGTCTCAGAACTAACAACCTAATGGGCATCTCATTCTAGTTGTTAGGGAAAGAAGCAAGAGGCATAAAAAGATAATTTTTTAAAAAAGATTTGACTTTACTCTACAATATTCAAAAATAACTACAGTTTAAAAAAAAAAAAAAAAAACCAGTGGAAAAATACCTAAAAAAAAAAAAATACTAGAGATGATGATGTCAAGGTTACCTTGAGTTGTCAAAAATTCAATACTGATAAATTACAAAAAAAAAAAAGTTTAATTATCATACATTCGTTAAAGAGATGTCTTCAAATAAGTACTTTCACTTTATTACTGTGAGATAGCATAAAATGAGTCATAAAAATATAGAGGTTAGAAGAAGCAGAAAGAAAGAAAGAAAGGAAGATGTAAAGATACTCAATAAGATATTAGCAAACACATTGCAGCAAATTATTAAGAAAATCATACATCATGACCAAGTCAGATTCATTCCAGGAATGCAGAGTTGATTCATTTGCAAATCTATAAATGTTATACGCCATATCAATGGAGCCAAAGACAAAAACCACATGATCATCTCAATAGATGCAGAAAAAGCTTTCAACAAGGTCCATCATCTATTCATGATAAAAACTCTACAGAAAATAGGAATAGATGGTATTTACCTTAACCTGATCAAAGTTATCTATGACAATCTAACAGCCAACATCATTTTAAATGGACAAAAACTGAAAGCTTTTACTTTAAAATTGGGAACTAGACAAGGATCTCTGCTGTCACCACTCCTGTTCAATATAGTTCTGGAACCACTAGCCAGAGCAATAAGACAAGAGAGAGAAATAAAAGGAATAAGGATAGGAAAGGAAGAAGTAAAACTATCACTATTTGCAGATGACATGATACTTTACATGGAAGACCCCAAAAACTCCACAAGAAGACTCCTTGAATTAATCAACAAATTCAGCAGTGTAGCTGGATACAAAATCAACACCCAAAAATTGATAGCATTCCTATACACAAACAACCAACAGACTGAGAGAGAAATTAAGGAAACCATACCTTTCACAATAACATCCAAGAAATTGAAATATTTAGGAATCACTCTAACAAAAGAAGTAAAAGATCTCTTCAAGGAAAACTGCAGTACTCTGAACAAAGAGATCAAAGAAGATTTCAGTAAATGGAAAAACATTCCTTGCTCATGGATAGGAAGAACCAACAAGTGAAAATGGCCGTATTCCCAAAACTGCTGTACAGATTCAATGTAATTCCCATTCAACTACCATTAGCATACCTCACAGATCTCGAGAAAACATGCCTTAAGTTCTCTTGGAACCAGAAGAGACCCAGAATAGCAAAAGCAATCCTGGGCAACAAGGACAAGTCAGGTGGAATCACAATGCCTGACCTGAAATTATACTACAAAGCTACTGTCATAAAATCAACCTGGTACTGGCTAAAAAACAGACCTGAGGATCAATGGAACAGACTGGAAGGAAGAGCTACAACCAAAAACACACTCAGCCACCTAACCTTTGATAAATGGACCAAACAAACTCACTGGAAGAATGATAGCCTCTGTCTTGGTTACTTTTTTCTCATTGCTGGGACAAAATACCTGACACCCAAAATTAAGGAAGGAAAGGTTTATTTCACTTACAGTTCATGGAGGTTTCAGTCCATACTTGGCAGATTATAAGGCAGAGTGGTACATGGCAGAGAGCTACAGCTCAGGGTGGCAGAACACAGCTCAGCAACCAGCATACACAAGGCAGGAATGGGGGAGGAATGGCCTCAAGCACTCTTTTTCTCTCCCTTACATATGCAAACTATCCACCCCAGGGTGGGTGCAGATCTCACACCCACAATCAATCAACTCTAAAGCCTGCCCCATGGCTGCATGAGGCTTTGGGGGGACACACAGACATAAACCATAACAGCCTCTTTAATAAATGGTGCTGGAAAAATTGGCTTGCCACCTGCCAAAGACTGAAAATAGACCCAAGCCTATCACCATGCACCAAACTCAAGTCAAAATGGTTCACAGATCTCAATATTAAACCAGAAACACTAAAGCTATTGGAAGAGAATGTAGGTAAAAACCTTGAAGACATAGGGGTAGGCAAAGAGTTCAGGAACAAAAACCAAATTGCACGTGAAACACTTCATAGAATCAACAACTGGGTTCTCATCCTATTGAAAAGTTTCTGCACATCTAAAGAAATCACCAGGAGAATAAAAAGAAAACCCACAAACTTGGAAAAAATTTTAGCTGACTGTCCCTCAGACAATGGGCTTCTTTCTAGAACATATAAAGCATTAAAAAATATCAGCCCCCACAAATTCAAAGACCCAATCAAAAAATGGGCAGCTGAGATGAATACACACTTCTCAGATAAGGAAATACAAATGGCAAATAAATACATGAGAAAATGTTCTACCTCATTAGTCATTCAAGAAATGCAATTAAAACAACATTGAGATTCCACCTTACCCCAGTAAGAATGGCTAGCCTTAAGAAATCAACCAATAACAAATGCTGATGAGGTTGTGGAGAAATAGGAACCCTTCTCCACTGCTAGTGGGAATGCAGACTGGTGAAGCCACTGTGGAAATCAGTTTGGAGATTCCTCAGCAAACTAGGTCTAGAGGTCCCATTCAACCCAGCTATCCCCCTGCTGGGTATTTTCCCAGAAGATCTAAAAACATCATATCACCTATGTTCACAATTTGTAATTGCTAAATTGTGGAAGGAACCCAAGTGTCCATCCACTGAGGATTGGATAAGGAAATTGTGGTACTTTTATAGAATGGAATACACTCAGCTGTAAAGAAAGATAAACTCGAGGCTTTTATAGGTAAATGGTCACAACTAGAGACCATACTCATAAGTGAAATAAATCAGACCTGCACGTGCAAGGTTAAACCTGAAAGAGTTAATTTAAAGTAGGAGGTATAATAGACATTGTGAAATGATAGGAAAACACTCAAGGGTAAAGGGCAACTGGGATGTGGGAAAAGAAAAGTGAAAGAAGGAGAAATTTTGTATGTATGTATACAGGGTATTTAAAATAGTTGATCTATTGTCTTCTATTTCTTTGCAGAAGGAAACTGTTAATGAGTCCTTGATTGATCAATATTGCCTGTCTCTTTGTTTTCATGAGAAACCACTTTGAAGATATCAATATGTAATACTACAAGCATTGTTAATTTCCTACCAATTTGTTTGTAACTCTGTATTGTCTGTACTGTTCTTTTGCTATTTTGTAAAAGGTTGTCATCTGTTAATGTTTTCCTCCTTTTATTTTTAAAATAAAAAAAAATTTAAGAAAGAAAGAAAAGAAAAGATAGGTGAGAGTAAGATGTAGGCAAGGAAGACAGACAGGAAAGGGAGTAAAGAGAAGTACATTACTGACTGGGCAATAACATGAATCACACAAATCTAAATTTGTGCATCTTCATCCAGTTCTATGGCCTGTGATTATTTAAAATTCATCTGAGGATTTTATAAATGGGGGGATTGAGAAGAGGAGGCTTCGTTTACCCCAGCTTTGAATGTCTTCAGTGGAATTCTGAAGGCACACTCATATTTTACCCCTTATATGTAAATTGATCTTTTTCATTCAGATAGCCACCACTTCTTTATATACATACAGATTAGTTCACTGGAGTCTGACCTCTTGTAGATTAGCCTCCCACAAAAAGTGTCACCCTCCTTACAAAGCTCTTAGAACCCTGATGAAAATCCATCCTGGTCAACTTCAGGACTGGAAGTTAAGTACTCTAATCACATCAGGGCAAGTATGATATTACCCTTCTCCCTCTTAAAAGCTGAGTAATAATGCTACTAGCTCCCACTGAGACAGGGACAATTGGTAAGGTTTGGACCATCTTCTAAGTATGTCAAGGGAACATGTGATGCTCCTCTGACTAAGAATGTTAAATTGATGGATTAAGGTTGGCTCGAAGACTTCACTACAGTCTTTCATAACTCTATGCCAGCACTTGATCAATTGGAAAATTGACCAGTGTTTCCATAACCATCCAGTTTAAAAGCTCACTGGCAGGGCTTGGAACCCCTCTCCTAAAATCTGACATCCAGCCTTGCCAGATCTCTGCACATTTAGAGAACACATGATCACTCCCGTCTCTGAGTTTCTCCCTACTAAACACCAGCAGCAAAGCCTGACACATGTTCTGTACAGCTATGTATCATTGCTTATACAATAGTCAGTTATGATAATAGAATATATCTTCTTGTAAAAAGGTGCCCCAGATTTTAATAAAGTAATTATTAAAGCTACGAAGCTATGTGAACTTCCACTTGCTCTACTCCCCATCCTCCCCGACAAGTCACCATAATACGGAACTTTTGGGCCTGTAACTGACCTAACATTAGTGTGAAGCACAGTGCCTCTTTGCTCATATAGTGCTCTTTTGGGTGCACAGCTAGTCTTCACTGTTTGAGTGACTGCGCCATGCTCTCTAATTCCAAAGATCTTCTCATCCTGCCACAGAGAAGTAGTTAAAGAAATGTCACGAAAGGCCGGACGTGTAATTGATCTCCAGGTGGAAGGTAGTTTTGATCTCTTGCAGACACCAGAACACGACTTTTACTGAAATCGGGCACAGCTTACAAAACAAAAGAACAAGGGCAAACTGACACAACCTTAGTAACCGTATGGAAAATAAATAAAGCAGACAATGTACACTAATCATAGTGGATAATTACCATATCTAATTTTTTGAGCAATCAAAATGCCACTATCACTGTTGGGGATGAAGAAATATACTAACAAACTCAGTTTCCTACACTAAACAAGTATTCTGAGTTCTGTCTGAGGAAGGAAACACCAGTGCCCACAGTTATAGCTTCTACCTTTCTTGTTGAACCAGAGAAGAACCTCCCCAGTCATGAGAATGCATCATCCAATTAGTAGGCTTCTTGTATCTGAACAACTTGGAAATAAATAGATTGGATTAAATACAGTGAGGAATTTGTTAGTCTCTGAAAAATGCAACATCATATAAAAGTGGATGCTCTATTGCCCTATACTTGGTAAATTTATGAATGGAATTAAAATCTTTCTCAGCTGAGAATTGAACCAAGGAAGTCACACACGCTGGCAAGCCTTCTATACAGAGCTACATCCCCAGCACTTTATTTTTTATTTTGAGGTAGGTTTTTCTAAATTACCCAGGATGGACTTGAATTTGATGTTCCTGCCTTGCCCTTCCAAGTATGGAGTGGGGATTACAGGCATGTGCCACTGTGCCTGCCAACTTTTAAAAATAAGATAGATCTTCTGAAATTACATTTTAGAATAGCTCTTGTTTTATTTCTTGAGATTTTTAAAATATTTCTTTCTGAAACTTTTCTTTCACATAACTTTTTATTTGAAATTTAAAGAATAGGTTTCTCTGCCCTTAGTTTTCCTTAATTTTAAATTCCCCTGCCATTATTGCCTCCTCTTTTTCTTCTCCTTTCACTTCTCTCTCTCTCTCTCTCTCTCTCTCTCTGTCCCTCAACTGAAAGCATTTTAAAATGCTATGAGAAGTAGAAGATCAAAAAATAAATAAATAAATAAAAAGAACCTGCATAACCACCTGTTCCTCAGTTAACAAAAACGCAGCCTTCTTTCTAGCTGCTCTGCTTGAGGACGCTCAGTTTCCTGCAGCTTGTTTTGTTTTCAACTGAGCAAACATTAAAAGCTCTCAGCAAACAGCCACAGATCCACCCTCTTTGCTGGGGTATTTTTGCCATGATGCCGTTCCCCAGTCTATTTCATGAAGAGCTAGCGAGTACACATTACAAGCTAGAGCACATTTCATGATTGCATAGTCAGCTTGAGTCTGACCCATCTTGGCACCAAACCTAACATTTGATGCCAGATGAAAACCAGATGGGTAAATTCATCACTGAAATTTTTCCCAGAAGACACAGCTCAGAGGCTGTGTGACTTAGAGGTCAAAGGATAGCCTCTGGGTCTTGGATTCATGCTTCATCATTTGTATATCTTTTAGCAGGTCTCAATGTCCTTTTGCCTCAGTTTTTCCATCTATCTGTGAGAGTGATATTGATGAAAGCCTCGAGCTCACCTCAGGAAAGTCTTGACCCAGCAGAACTCAAAAGCTTCTTTGACTGCTCTGAGGTCACATGTGGAAAGGACAATGAAATAAGCTGTCTTGCCACAGTTCCTGCTAACTTCACTTTAACTTTTCTCTTGATGATATTATTCACTCCACAGAATTATTCTTCAATAATGGTTTGGTAGAAAAATCTGCTGTAGAGTACAAACATGGTTACAGAGACTCTGGAAGGCCTACATCTGCCTTCATCCAAGAGCAGCTGTGTTCAGAAAACTGGGCAACTGGGTCACTTAGGCTCTGCACCTGAGATCTTGGTCAAAAAGGACCAGTTTCTGATACTGTCTGAGCCTTTAAAGTAAGCAACTTCCCTGGGGTAGCTCAGCAGTGACGGCAATTCAAGAAGTTCCCTGGACTGAACCTCATTCCCATGCTCATGCACTTGTGTTAATTCCTGCACAAATAAATTATCGCATCTACAGCCACAATCTGATTCAACTGAAAAGCACATGCCTAAAAGGACAGCCCTAGGTACACGGCAGTAGGCTGTATGTTCAGAGCTTCAGGATTCAGTGCTAGAATCCTTCTTTATTCAGGGAGACACTGGGCACATTACTTGGGCTATCACAGTGTCAGGTTCTGTACATGAAAAACTAGGACAATACTACTTGTCTTGCAATATTTAGTTTGTAAATTAAAAATAAAATATTTAAAGCTTTAGTGCAGGTATTGGCAAAGAATGTTTTAAATGAAATACATGATCATTACTTTTATTATTACTATTTTCATAGAGGTAAAATGAAATAGCGTATGTGGTTCCTTTGGTTATGAGGAAATCTTGGATGGATGTGGGTGTGGTCGTTTTAGGGGCTAGGAGGATTGAGAAGGAAAGTAATGCCAGTAAAAGGGAGAGGGGCTATTACAGTTCCAAGGAGAGACCTGATCCATTTGTCTGTACTTCTAGATCGTACAGCAGTGACCTGTGTAGAATCTGATAAAACTGAAGTACACTATGTCCAGAAAAACAAATCCACACAAAAATACAAAAATTTCTGTCTCAAAAGACTCCAGGTTTCAGCCACTACAGTCTAGACTGATGCTTTTTAAATCTGTGTACCACAATTCACTAGTAGATAAAAACAATTTAATTTTAATGAACACATATTTTATCCATATATATAGACAAGAATATAATGAAAATAATAGCAAACAGCATATGCAACATATTATTTCATGAATCTCTTGCTTGAACGTGTGTGCATGTGTGTGTGCAAACAGACATATAGCACACATGTGTGTGAACTTATAAGTGGACCAGAGTACATGAATGTATTTCTGCCATCATTCATTTTCAAAATGTTCACAGTACAGCATTTAGCTAGTGGAATTCTTGTAGTTATATACTCCAGAGACAGTTAAAGACCGAGCCACTGTTTGAGTTCCCTATAATGAACTGATTTAGATATACTTAAACCTTCCTCTTAATACCCAGACTTAGTAAGACTGTGACCTGAAAATTAAGCACTGCCGTTCTTAAACAGGAGGCCTGTTACCATGAGAAAGGGTGCATTCTTTCAGAGAATAGCACAGTTACCATTTGAGAAAAATCAACGTATGGGGGATCCATGAAGCAGTTCCAAAGAATGAGCTGAGCACAATTTAATTACTGTGTTACAACAGGATTTTACATTTTAGCACACATCTTTCTGCTTGATGTGAGGAGCAAGCAAGCTATCACATATGTAATCTCGATCAGAGAGAAGAGACACTGAGGTCCTGTCCAAAACACGGCTGAAATGGGAAAGTATTCCAGCAAAGGGAGCCATTCATCTATACAGAAATGAAGAACTGTCATGCAGAGAAAGCACTCTGCTCTTAAAATAAGTGACAAGAATCAAGTGTAAAACTGGATGCTGCTAGGCCTGTTATATAAACATGTGGTGCCGAAGGAACCATTACGTTAAGAACGGACCACCTTGAATGACCTGACAGCAGTTGTTTACGTAACAACCCCTATGACAAAAGCCCCCACCACTTTCACTCATTCCGCACACCTTCAAGAGAATCTCAATGGTGTCCTTATTTCTTTCCACCAGTCAATGAAATCTCAGACACAGTCATCCTCCCCACAAAGCCTCACCCTTGAAAGGACATCATGCAGATCTGCAGCCAAAAAATAGTGGAATAGAGAGGACAGATGTGAAAAACATTCAGTTCTAATACTTGTCCTAATGCTATTACTAATATGGTGGGAAATAGTTTGCTTTAGAATGCTCTAACTTTTCCATATATATGTATTAGGGACAATTTAGAAATGGGATAATTTAGAAATGGACTGATTTTTTACTTCTGCTGTCAAACCTGCGATGTGTATGGGAAACTTGATCTGTAGTCAAAAGCATGGAGTAAAGTGACCTCACAGTGTCAAGAAGCCCTCAAAACACCTACGGTGGGACACTATATCTCCAATCAACAGGCAACAAGTTGGTTCATGCTTATGATTGTCTTTACCAATGTTCTGTCAATATAGCAAGAACAACAAAAAATCCATATGGGTTTGTAAGAACCTTAGGCAATGTGAACGACAATCAAAATACCCTAATGTGACCAGTCATTCTTATCACTTCACCCAGACAACCACACAACTAAGTTTTTGGTAAGTAACAGTGACACATAGACAGAGTTGACTTCATGTATGTGGAATCAAATGTGATTTGGTGGTTTTCTGCCCCCAAATGAAATCCTTAATTTTGAATGCCTTTTCATTTTGTACTGAGTCCACAAACTATGTAGTGAGTCCTACAACGAGATAACAGCAAGCTGAATAAGATACCTCTACAAAAGTCTCTTCCTGATACCAATAAGATTTTCTACAGTTCTAACTATTCCAATAATCGGTGTTTTCAAGGTTATATTGTCAATATAATCTTGGAGATTTATAGCATTTTCTGCATTCTGCCTGATTATATAAGCTTTCCAGATACTTGTAATTCCCTCCAAAACAACAGGTAAATGAGGAACTAAAATTCCCTTTCTGGTAATAGCAATGAGGGGTCGGCTTTATTAGCACCTTCTGCAACCTCATGTGAAAAAAGAGCTTGACAGGGGTCCCACCATGCCTTGGAGGCATCCAGACTTCACCAAGGGCCGTAGCAGAAACTGCTTGTCCAAAAACTTTCCTGAACCAAAGAGAAGTTGTTTCTGCTGCCCTCAGAGCTTAAGAAAAGTCTTAGCAATCTGATCCGTACTTGAGTCATCTAGAAGCCCATTTAGGCTCTAGACCCAAAGGCTCAACAGAGAAACAATTCTTGAGTAGCCTCCATGAGTTATGTGGGAGTCTGAAGGAGCCAGGAGAGAATCAGGACATCTTTACATACTCATCCTCCCACTCAGTTGCCTGAGTTGTTGCAGGTACAAAAGGAAACAAATATTCTTCCATAATCTGGAGATGATCCTCTAATGCTAAGGGAGAAAAAGGAATAGTGGAGTAAGAGAAATGAGAAAGGAAGGCAACATATGCAAGAGATAATCCTTTCCAGATAGAAGAGGTAGTTAACACTATGAAAGAGCATAAGGAAGATAAAATGAAAGAAAATATCATTTAACAATTAGACTGTATTAGTCAGCATTCTCATCACTGAGACACAAGACTTAACACTTACAGTTCAAAGGAGGAGAGGTTTAATATGCTCATGGTTTCAGTCCATAATCAGCTGGCTACAAGACAGAGTCATGGCGGGCAGGGGGGGCATGGTGAAGCAAAGCTGCTTAGTTCACAGCACCTGGAAAGGACAGTGGGAGAATGGCACCAAACAGGAAGGGCAGGGACCAGACCCACACTCCAAGGTCATGCCTCCTTGACATACCCAGATACAGACACACCTAGAATGTCTGCCCAACCCCCAGGGCATAACCCCAAACCAATCAAGTTGACACTCCACCCTAACTGCCACATGGACCTCTCAGAGAGAAATTTCTATAAAGTGGTAGAGACTGATTTTTGGGAGCTACTGGAGCTGGTTACTGTTCAAGTGGTCAAGCTACTTCAGTATTGAAAAAGGCATCCTGCCAGACAATTACAGTCATTAGTCGCTAGGCAACATTACCCACCCCCAGGATATTAACTTTGTGAGTGTATAAAATAAACACCCTTACTGTTGAAGTCAGTCCTCCCGGTCATCAGGCAAGAGGTAACTCCACCTGACCCCAGCTCTTGTCTCTTGTCTTTATTTTTCTCATACTCACTGCCATTTCTCTCCAGGGTATAATGAGAAACCAACGAGGTACACTACAATTGATTGTATGGGTAATGCATACTATCTCTTCTAATTTGGGGGTGAAGACAAGAAAGATTGAATGGTAGGTCAAATAGATATCACTGGCAGGGGAAGCAATGTGAAAAAGAGGTTTCCCTAGACTCCATATCACAAAGCACAACCAGGCATTTGATTTTCTTCTAAATATTTTCAATATATCAAATGACTTTTCATGCTCATTCTTAATAAATCTGTAAAATGTTTCAGATACTTGAACACTATTGATACTGTCTTTTTAATATTAACATGAAATATTCCTTTTTAGTTTCATAAAAGGAAAACAGTGTTTATGGGAGCCAAAAGTAAAGAGAAGCACATGGATATTCTCAAGAGAAAAGAAATGGTTCCAAGTCAGATGAGTGAAGCTAACCTAAGAGGTGAACAAGAAAACTCCATTAGTGCATCCCCCCTCTGACCTGCAGTATTCTATCCCATGAGAGTGCTAAAGGAATTTTAACAGCATAAGGATTCCCATTTATTACAGTGATTCTCTAACATTTTAGGGTTTTTCCAACTAAATGTGCTGTTGTCCATCACAACAAAATTTGAGTCAGTGTTTCTTACTCAGCCAAAGTCTCTGAGGCACCTCCACAGTGCCAATGTGCCATATTTCACCTCTGTCAGCACATCTTTATGTCTATCAGTGGGTCAAGATGGCTTGGGCTGTACAGATGACACACCAGGTACTTAAGCCACACTGTGTCTAAGTCAAAGTTCTCTGTTTTCTACAGGAAATCTTCTGCTTTGGTCACCAAATTGTGGAGAAACTGTGTATAATGATGTAGAAGATTTCCTTCCCAACTCAGTAAATTTTATTTAAAAAAATCTTTTTGGAACAGCTGGTATAGCAAATGCTTAATAAGAAACTGCTAAAATAGAACATCATTTAGAAAGACTTTCTCTATGAGCATGTTCCTCTAGATACAAAAAGGCTAGATACAAAAAATTCTATCTATCTATCTATTCTATCTATCATTTTTGTTTAGAAATTTATCTGGAAACAAAACTTAGATATAGACCTGAAAGTTATAACTAACCCTCACAAAAAGAAAAAATAAGGAAAAATCTGCTGTGGGAAGTCTTGTTTTGGGTAAGAGATGTCATGGTCATCATTTGCTTATTTACTAGAGGATAGCAGAGTGCTTAAGAGAGCTACGTCTATATCCAGACCACCTGAGTTTCTATCACATCTCCACCATTTACTATGTAACCTTGGGTGATCTATTTATGACCTACTAGCCTCAGTTTCTTCTCTATATACAGGAATAATATCTACCTTGTAAAAAATTAGACAAACTCTTAGGAAAGTATACACATGGTAGACTTCATAAAGTATTACTAAAGACTTCTGGGAAGATGGCAGAGTGGTAAGCAGCAGAGAAACAGCCTCTCTGAGATTTGGAGTCCAGATGCTAGAATACAGCAATGTGAGGAAGACAGAAGTGGGCTCCAGGACGCAGCAAGGATCTAAAGTGACAATGGAGCCCACAAGAAGAGCAAAGAAAGTGACTTCCATGCAGAAGAAGGAAGTGGCAAGCAAAGCATTCTCCCTGACCCCTGGCTTTCAGTATGGGAGGGGTAGTAAAACCTGAAGAGGCATGGTGACCACTGGCAACGGCAGAAGACTCTATGGAGAAACACATCAGTGGAACAGAGCAACAAATTCTGTGGACAGCAGTGGCTGATGAGTTATTCTGTCTCAGATGTTCTCCAGAAGAGGGTGATTGGCCAGTCACCATTTTGGAAGAGCTTAACTGAACTCAGAACTCAAAGCAGCTGCAGGTTGGCTCCACCTAGTGGCCTCAAGTGTCAGGGTGAGGCTCAGCCATGAGAGACACCCAAGGTCAGGGAGCTGAGTTCAACCCAACATGAGGCACCTAAAATATTGTGGGCTGAATCACTCAGGTCCCAGCCTCACAATCAGAAAGTAGAAGCAGCCTAAACTTCAGTGGAACTGAAATTCACTCCATTATAATTCTACTACTGGCTTTCTAGGACAAACCAACATGGATCTGGGCTCTCTCTGCCCCTTTGTCTATTAGTAACAGTAGAGACATGCCCTAAAATGGATTTTTTTCTACTTTCTTTGTTTTTTTACTTTTCTTAAGTGTTTGTTCTTGTTTTTATATGAGTGTGAACACTGTATGTAGGGTTTTTTATTTGTTTGTTTATTGTTTTGTTCTTTTCTTGTTTCTGTTTCTTCCATCTTTCTTTCCCTCCTATCTTCTTCACCAGTTTCCCATAGCTTGCATAATCTTCCTTAGTCCTCCAGCCTTGCCTCTAACCTCTATCTCTTCTTCTATTTCTCTATTTTTTTCCACTAAACTCTTTTAAATTTTCACAACTGAGGGTAAAATCACCATGTTGTGGAGGTACTTACTGTATACAATTTTCTGGTTTGTTTTACATTTTGTTATATACCTACAAATCTTGTCCACACAGTTAAGGGTGGTAAATTAATAGTTCCCACAGTTTGTCATTTTCTAGGCTGTGTTTGATGCTATTGTTATTACTGATTATACTACTTTAGCCAAGGTGATACACTTGTTCTAATCAGTTTTTCTTCCTTAAATACCAGTACTGAGACTACCTGAGGGTCATAAGTAATACTATACTTCAGTATGTCAGAACCAGAGGGTAAGGAAAATAGGAGCAACTTCTCATCCTCATTAGACTGAAAAGGTAGAATATTGCATCACTCTCAAAATCCAAAAGCCAGATATAACTTGAAGGCATATTTAAGAAGTACTTATTTCCTAAGGGTTCTTGATAATAGTTATAAAGCTGCCTACCATAAGTAACTTACAAGCATAAACACAGAAATTGCATTAAAAACATAAATAAAAAATGGGAAGACACAGAACCAAGATGCAAGCCTAGAGTTTCAGCTCACCAAAGGCAAACTCAGGGAGAAATGATGCAGAAAATTGACAGTTGTCCACTTTTGGACTTTCTGAAGCAGCAGCTATGGAAGTAGCAAAGCAGGTGAATGAGGAACTAGAAAAAAATCAAGTCAGAAATAAGATAAATCAGATAAGAATAATGAAGGATATGGTTAGAGATTCTAGAGTAAATACAGATTTTAAAACATAGAGGAGCTCATAAAAGTGATGGAAATTATGAATGGCCAACATCACAAAGATATGGAATCCATGAAACAAAGTCAAACAGATATACAGGAGATTAAAAATTATTTTGAAAGTATACACAGTAGAGGGACTCAGCAACCAGCTTGGTCAGAGGAACTTGATGCCTGCTCGATGGACCACAGGAAGGGTAGCCAGCATGAGATCCACCCAGGACTTGGCAACCAGCTTGGCCAGAGGAACCCAGGTGCCTGACCTATCCCCCTACACAGCAGGAAGTTCTCTGAACCTGGCAACTAGTTCAGCCAGAGGATCCCAGGGTAAATCTACTCTAATAAGAGGAAACACTTTGCATACAAACTCCTAATTTACAATTGGCTCTGTTATATAACTACAGGTTGTGCTCCTAAAGTCTAAAGTACAGGATCAATAGTTATCACAGTTTGTCAATTTCTAAATTTTGCTTAATGCTCTCATTGTTGCTAATCATACTACTGTAGCTAGAATGTCACATGTATTGTAATCACTTGTTCTCCCTTGGGTAACAACATTGGGAAGCTCTGTGATAATAACCTCACAACAGCCCTACACTTAAAGACTGAGGACAGAGCCAAACAGAAACCAACATCCAACTCTCAGTTGGGAAGGTAGGATCTTGGGACAGACACAAACCAAAAATCTCTAACACACAGAAGATATCCTTAAAAAACAGACTTTTCCTACAAAGGCTTTGATACTAGTGATATAGCTACCTACTGCCAAAACTCACAAGGATCATTATAGAAAACAAAATAAAAATTTCTTTTGGAAATAGAAAATGTAAAGATGAAGGAGCAAAATGCAATCTCAGACCTCCAGCCTACCCAGACAAGTCCAGAAAACATCAGCATAGAAGAAATTGGAAGTCACACACCTGGAATTTCTGAAATGATAGCAACTGAAGTAAACTCCAGGGGGCTATAGAGGATATCAGATCAGAAATAATCTCTCAAATAAAAAAAGAAATAATGACCATAATGAAAGAATTGCTGAGCATATCTAAAGAAGACATAGATAAAAAATAGAGGAGCATACAAAAATGATGGAAACTCTGAATGAACAATATAGGCAAGAAATTGAACACATGAATAGATTCAAAGAGATATTCAGGACATTAAAAATTCAATTAGAAGCTGACAAAGCTGCTTGACCAAAACTGAAGATAGACTTTCAGACCCTGAAAACAGCATTGTAACTAGCGATCATGAAAGGAAAGATCTCTCAAAAATAAAAAGGAACCAAAAAATAACAATCCAACAGCTGCAAGATGACACAAAGAAGAACAAGGTATGACTGATAGATGTCAACAAAAAAGCAGGAGTCAACACAAATAACATAACAAGACCATTTGCAGAAGGAATAGCAGAAAATTTCCCAAGCATGGAAAAAAATCTGACATAGAGTTAAGTGAGGCATATAGAATATCAATTAGCGTTAACCAAATAAATCTACACCCAGACATATAATAATCAAAATCCCAGAAATTGAGAACAAGAACAGGATTTTAAAAGTTGTTTCCTTTATAAACGATCTATTTCTTGAAAAGAAACAGATCATCTATAAAGGAAGTCCCATCAGAATCATAACAGATACTCAACACAAACCACCAAGTCAAGGAGACCTTGGAGTGAAGTATTTCAAGTCCTAAAAGAAAACAACTTCCAACCCAGATTGATGTACCTAGAAAAATTATCTTTCAAAATTAATGGAGAAATAAGATATTTCCATGACAAACAACTGAAGACATTCATGACCACCAAACCAACTCTACAAAGAATACTGAAAGGTGCTCTAGAAATAGATAAAAATGACCACAATTCCAAGAACAACAGAAAAAAAAAAAAAAAAAACCAATCAAGGTAAGCATTTAAACAGAAGGGAAATGTAGGGAACAACAGCAGGAAAATAACAGGACAAAGATAAGCCAATACATATCAGTTATAACCATGAGTGTAAATGGCCTCAATTCACCAATCAAAAGAAAAAGACACACAGAGTAGAATGAGAAATAAAAGCCAACAATATGCTGTATACAAGAAACACATTTAACTCAAAAGGAAATTCACAGACTAAAAATCAAAGGATGGGAAATAATACTCCATGTGGCAAGAACCCAGAAAAAATTAGCTGTACCTATTCTGTTTTCAGACAATGTGAACTGCAAACCAAGAATGATCAGAAGAGATAAAGAAGGTCACTACATACTTGTTAGGGGAAAATTTCAGAAGGAAGAGGTAACAATCATAAATATATATGGATTAAATACAGAAGCACCCAATAAGATAAACATTAATAGACATGAAAAATCAAGTAAGCAATAATCCAATTGTGATGAGGAAATTTAACAACCCATTTTCACAAAGAGATCAACTGTACAAAAAGTTAGCAAAGAAATAACAAAACTGACCCAAACTTGTGAGCAAATTGACTTAGTAGATGTTTACAGAGTGTTCCATCCAACAACATCAGAATACACATTCTTCTCAGCTGCACAAGGGATGTTTTCTAAAATAGACCATATACTAGCCCATAGAATAAGTTTCAGTAAATGCAAAGGAACTGAAATTATCCCATGCATATTATCCGACCATAGGGCAATGAAATTGGATATTAAGAACAAAAGAAACCACACAAACTTCATGAACAACTGCGCACCCTATTGCACAACAAGTGGGATATAGATGAAATTAGAGAAAAAATTAGATGGTTTCTACCATTAAGTGATAATGCCAATATAACATACCAGAATTTATGGGATGCAATGAAAACAGTCCTATGAGGGAAATTTATACTGTGAATTGCCACATCAGAAAAACAGAGCAAGCTCAAATAAGCAATCTAATCTGTAAACTTATACATAAAGAGCAAGTTACAAGGAGAAAATTATAGAGATCAGAGCAGAAGTTAGTGCAATTGAGATTAAGAAAACAAAACAGAGAACCAGTGAATCAAAGAATTGGTTCTTTGAAAGATTAAATAAAATTGACAAACTCCCATCCAAAAAAGGAAAGAAAAGACTCAAATCCATGAGGTTAGGAATAAAAGGGTGAAATCACAACAAGTCCTGTAGCAATACAGAATATCATGCAAACCTATATGAATATTATGAATACCAAGCAATACTCCCAACCTCATTCCTGGAAGTGAAAATTACCCTAATATGAAAACCAGAGAAGGATCCAAACAAAAAAGACAACTACAGGCCAGTCTCTCTAATGAACATTGTTGCAAAAATCCTCAGTAAGATACTGGCAAACAGAATGCAACAAATCAAGATTATACACCATGACCAAGGGGGATTCATCCCAGGGATTCAGGGATGATTCAATATATGCACATCAATAAACATAATACATCAGGTCAACAGAACCAAAGACAAAAATCATATGATCATCTCAACAGATGCAGAAAAAGCATTTGACAAAGTCCAACACCCATTTATGATAAAAAAAAAAAAAAACACTACAGAACATTTGAATAGATGGCCTTTGACTCCATCTGATAAAAGCCATCTATGACAAACCAGCAGCCAACATCATAATAACTGTTCAAAAACTGAAAGCTTTCACCCTAAAATCAGGAACAAAAAATGACGCTCATTATCACTATTCTTATTCAATATAGTTTTGGAAACATTAGCCAAAGAAATTAGACAAGAAAAAGAAATACAAGGAATAAGGATAGGAAAAGAAGAAAATAAATTACCATGATTTGCCAATGACATGATACTCTACATAGGAGGCCCCACAAACTCCACCCAAATCTTTGAGATTTAATAACCACATTCAATAGCATAGCTGAATACAAAATCAACACGGAAAAATCAATAGCATCCCTGTACACAAACTCAGTGAGAGAGAAATTAGGAAAACTATGCCTTTCACAATCATATCCAAAATAATTACATACTTAGGAATCAATTAACAAAGGAAGTAACAGACCTTTACATTGAGAACTACAGTACTCTGAAAAGGCAGATCAAAGAAGAGATCAGGAAATGGAAATATATCCCGTGTTCTTGGGTAAAAAGGACTAATATAGTGAGAATGGCCATATTCCAAAAGATGTTAAACAAATTTAATGTATTCCTAATCAAAGTGACAATAGCACACCTTACAGAATTAGAGAATACAATCTTAAAATTCATTTGAAACCAAAAGAGCACCAGCAAGAGCAATTCTGGGCAACAAAGGAATGGCAACGGATACCACAATCTCTGACTGTAAACTATACTACAAAGCTACTATACTACTGTGATAAAAACAGCATACTACTGAGGAAAAAACACCAGACCCAAAGATCAATGGAATGAACTGACCAATTGGAAGATGCAGAAACAATTCCAAACACACTCATCCTCTTTATCTTTGACAACAGGGCCAAATAACTTCACTGGAAGAAAAATAGCCTCTTTAATAAATATGGTTTTCCACATGCTGAAGATTAAAGCTAGTCCCACATCTCTCACAATGCACTAACTGAAATTGAAATAGATCAAAGATCTAAATATTAAGACAGAAACACAAAATTTGTCAGAAGAGAGAATAGGCAGAATTGTTGAAGATTTTATGAACAAAACCCCAGTTGCATAAGAAATATCACAAAGAATCAACAATTTAGGTTTCATCTTATTAAAAAGATTTTGCACAGCAAAAGAAACCACCAATAGAGTGAAAAGACAACTCATGGAATGGAAAAAAATGTTGCCACTTGTTCCTTAGATAAAGGACTAATATCTAGAATATATAAAAAAAAAAAAAACTCAAAAAGATCAGACCCCCATAAAGACAAAATCCAAAAATGCACATCTGAAATGAACAGACACTTCTCAGATAAAGAAGTACAAATGGCAAATAAATATATGACAAAATGTTCAACATCACTGGTCAATTGAGAAATACAAACTAAATGGCTGTCATGAAAAATGAACCAAAAAAAATGCTGGAGATAATGTTGGGAAAAAATACAAACACTTTGTCCACTGTTGGTAGGAGTGTAGACTAGTGCATCCACTGTGAAAATCAGTGTGGAAACTTCAAAAAACTGAAACTAGAGGTTCCAGTTGATCCAGCTATTCCCATTCTTGGTATCTTCCCAAAAGAATTAAAATCATCATACCACAGCGATATATGCACACCCATGTATATAGCAGCAATTTGTAATAGCTAAATATTGGAAACAGCCCAAATATCCATCAGTCAGTGAGTGGATGAAAAGATGTGGTTTTTTTATACAATGGGGTACTACTCTGACATAAAGAAAAATAAACGACACATTTCTAGATAAATAGGTGTACCTTGAAACCATATTCTTAAGTGAAATAAACTGGACATATGTTTAAATATAACATTGTTCTCTGCTGTGAGAAAATGAAAGTGTAAATAAGGATCAAATATATAATCAATATGGTGAAATAGGAAGAAAATATTCAAATGGAGGTGGAACAAAGGAGAAGACAGGGAGAAAAGACAGGTACAAATTCCCTGATGAATGTAGTCAGTATGTATACCTATAATGTACCAATAAAATTAATTTTTTGGAAATTAACAATGGTTATTATATTGCATATTATCTTCAAAGTAATTGCACTAAAATTAATTTTTAAAAAGAAAATGTTACTTAATGTTATTAACAGAAAATCACTTTTTGCCATTTTTAACCATTTGATTCCTAGCACCTTTTTTCTATATCTTACTTTTATCTTCACAGAGTCCCAGTTTGAATTTGGCCCTGAAGAAAATGCTCAAAGTCAAATTCTGCCCCCCTCCCCTAAAACAAAACCAGTCCGTGTTACTACAAATGATCAAAGTTTGTGATTTTGCTTTACTGGGTTCAGAACATAGTGGTTTCCTTTAAACAAGCAAAAAAAATCTGAGACTTTCACTCCATGTGTCTTGGATTGCAATTTCATAGATTCAGTCACCTTTGGGTTTTGATAATGGCAGTAGTTCAGTGACTTGGAGAGAGGAAATGTGATAAACAACAAAACATCTTCCTTCTAATATTACATATGGTGATTGAACTTTCAGGCCTCAAAAAACTTTTCTGATTAGCACACTTGACTGCCATTTGAAAATAACTTTCTGGTACAACATCCCCACAACCACCCTTATGAAAGAGAAAAACCAACTACCGCTTATCCTTTTCCAGATCAGGATTATGACATTCCCGGAGGTCAAAGTTTAATCTGGGTTCACACTGCTAGTTAGCAGCTGGACTGAGGCTTGAACCAAAGCTTTCTTTCTACAAGTCTCCTTTGAATGATGATTATCAACCAATAGGAGTATTAACACATCAATCCTTTAATTAAACCTTTCTTGAAACATTGAGACTTAAAGAGTAATGTTCAAACTAAACTGTATTATCTTGGCTCATGTACTGAAGAAGTCTGAGTCCTTTCCATAGTCCTTCAGGTTTTACTGAGTATTCAGAAAAGAGAATTAGTGAGTAGCTCCTTTAAGTATTTAAACAGTGCTTCTAGGAGCACAAAGAAATATGAAGGCCTAGTTTTGAAGTCACTATATGGACTTAAAAATCTCTCTCATACTCTCAGAACCCATAAATGTTCCAGAACATTTTTAATGTCAAAAATTTGAGGGGCTGGGGACTTAGCTCAGCGGCAAAAGCACCTGCCTGGCAAGTGCAAGGCCGTGAGTTCGGTTCCTGGTACCGGAGAAAAAAAAAAAAAAAAAAAAAAAAAAAAAAAAAAATTTGATCATCTCAAAAGTAATTTTTTAAATTTTATATTCAAAATATATTAAAATTATGTCTGAGGGATCAACGTGTTCCAACTAGTAATAATAAGGTCTGAGATTATTTTAGATCAAGTAATAACTAGAAATAAGATATCTTACATGGTTTAGAATGGACTTGTACTAGTTTTATCAATCTTGTTCCCAGAATAGTATTTTTAACTTCCTTTCATTTTTGGCTAAGGATGCCAGGGTTGACGACATCATCCTCATCCACACTGAAAAGGCAAAATGATGTAGAACAAAAAGTGTTCAGTAATAAATACCCAAGGCCTACAGTTGTTTATGAGTTGAAAGTCTTGTAAAGGTCCTACATTAGCCTGTTACACGGCCTAGAAAAGGACATCATAATGGCACTCTCCAAATAGTTATGAAGATTAAAATTATTTACGTGAAGGGACTGTGGTTCTATTATTATTTTTGCAATTGCCTACCACCTTTTGAACACCCTTCTTTAGTTTAAGAAATATCCAGTGTTTTGGCCCCTCTTCCTGAAAATGAAATCCGAGAGCCCTAAACTCCTTTCCCGCTGGGGTGCATACAGATGGATCAGGCTCTGGTCCACTGCCCCTCCTAGTGGGAGCATGCCATTTTGGCAGTAGAAGCTAGAGCCTGTGTCCTGAAGCAGTGCACAGGAAATCTCACTATGTTCAACATGTGATTTCACCAAAAAAAAATTCATTTTTAAAGCTAATATACATGAACAGTGGTTTTTGTTATTAGTAAACAACTAATATTATTAGTTATTAGTTGGTATTAGTAAACAACTAGTAAAAACTCTGATGGACTATGTCATGAAGTACATACCCAAAAACCTGTACTTCCTCATTGCCCCACTGTGTAGAATTGCCCCACCGGGTTAAAGAGCACAACCTATAAACAGTTAGCTTTTGTTGAGTTATTATTATGAGCCAGAAAAATGAGGAAACTAAAGCATATTGATGATATAATCTTTCCAAAGTTTAAATAGCTAGCAAATGAGAGGACACAGATTGATTATCATAATCATAAATCCAACCATTTTAAGGAGAAAGAAATGGTACTCTAAGTGGTAGATAACTTCCACAAATCACAAGTTTTTGAGTAAATCAGTAAGGATTTTATGAGATATTACTGTGCTTCCCTCTATTTTCATTTATGTAGGAATATAAATGAAAATCTTTGTCTTCTTAACATTACCTACCAATTACAACGATATCTTAACTTCAAGTTTCTAGAATTATCCTCTCTTTGACCTCTTTCAATAAGAATGAGTTACACAATCCTCACACTGTTTAATGTGAATGGAATCCTATCTTTTAATCCTCAAATTGTTTTCAAAATAAGTCCAAGTTAGTAGCATATTCTGCAACTGAGGATAAAGGAACAAATCCTCGACAAATCCTAATCCCCTATCATCTTCCCCTCTGAAATTATAGACCCTGAATTATACAGTCAATAAATCCCATAAGGGTCATTATATTTATAGACTCTGGGCATCAATTCCAGCTTTTGACACTTTTGTCTGTTACTGACTATCTAGACAGTACCAAACCAGCGGAAACAGTACTATGAGAGACTCTTCACTGCTAAAACCTGCCATTGTCTTTTTATATCACAATGTAGGGGGCAATGAATCTTATCATATTATTTTAGATAAAATAGTTTTGGTAAAAGCCTGCATGGTGCCTTGGGAAGCCTCCTGGGACAGTGTAAGAGCTAATTCCCCAGATCAACTCTACCCAGGAATGTCTCCCCAAGATAAAGGGCACCTAGGCCTAGATGACCCTCCGTGACCCTGCCTGGCAGTTCCATCTCCTGCTCGTAGGTAAACATTGTAACCCTAAAGGAATGCATAGGTTGTAAAAAAGGAGACAAATGGAATGTAATGGGGGAAACATTTTCATGATTAGACATGCGACCTGCCACTGACCTGGGGTCCAACAGGATGAGAGAAACACCATATGCCCACCGGGGTCAGAGAATGTAACATCCCAATCTGTTGCCAATAGAAACCAAAATATATACAAGATAAAACAAAGCTGGCCATTGGCCCACTTCCAGATTGACAAATAAAAGTAAGGGTAGCTAGCCTCAAAATTAAACTCTGGTTTTCTTCTCAATAGACTCGGGTCTCTTGTGAAATACAGCCCAATTTATGCCAGGGAATTTCTGCAGTAACAACAGCTCTACTAAGATCACTAGACATGGCTTTAGCAATAGGGACACTGACATGGCTGCTGTCACCCTCATGGCAGACTAGTACAGAGAACCAGTTCAACACATATTAGACGTTCAATATGTGTTGATAACTTTTTCAAAAAATTGAATACTTATGATACCCACAATTGATACTATAGGTTATGCTGAACTCAATCTACATATATTATTTTGTAGCTAGAATTTTTTTTTTTTTTTTTTGGTTTTTCTCCGGTACCGGGAACCGAACTCACGACCTTGCGCTTGCCAGGCAGGCGCTTTTTGCCGCTGAGATAAATCCCCAGCCCCTGTAGCTAGAATTTTTTTAAGTAAGATAAAATTTCAGTTTTGAGCATCCCAAAATAAATGCTCAGCTGCATTCAAAACATTAACTTCTTAATCGCTTCCTTTCATGGTATCTTCTTCCTAGAAATACAGTAAACAGAAAACAAAAAACATTCATACAGAAGCAAAAAGTTGGTATTTCTGTCCACAGCAGAAGCTAGAAACCATGATGTGTGAAATAATATTCTTAGTCTCATTTCAATTATAATCAAGTTAAAATGACCTCAGAGACAATTTGGCTTCTGCAAACTCTTGTTGCTCATTTGAAACATCAGACTTCTCTTGACATCTCCAACACGTAGGTGGTATAGTTGTGCATGCTAGATGCCAAATCCACAAGTTCAAAAGTAAATAAAAGACAGGAAATAACTTCAATATTTGACAAAATGAGGTTAGAATTATTTTCTACCAGTTCCATTTACTAATTCATACTTTGGCCTTATTGTCTGACTGTGTGTGTGTGTGTGTGTGTGTGTGTGTGTGTGTGTCTAAGGAAAAAAAGGAAGAACCAAAAGGATGGTAAGCTTCTCTGGGTCATGTTGGGGCCATAGAAGTATGTGACTGAAGACTGAGAAATCAGGTGAGGGGTCATTTTAGGGAGAGAGAAGCAAGCTTAAAATGGGGGGCATACAATAACTTCCAAGTTTCCTAATGACACCACAGCTGCAATCGACTGGCCTGTAAATCAGAGGCTTTTACATGAGAAGATAGAAATGATGTGCCAGTAAACAGCTAAGGAGTCTCAGGAAAAAAATAAGTCATGGGAGTCACACAAAAACACCAACAATAAGGACCTGGCTTCCTTGGTCCGGTGTGTACACAAACATCCTCACCTAATTATGCCCAGTGTCAAAAATCCCACATCCTTCCTGCAGACTCATAAGGGACATGCAGGATACTTGGAAGACTGAATCACCAAAGCTTCATAGGGAATTGAGGGAATTGTAAGGAAGATGTGAGAACAACAGGGAAATCACTGCTATAAATGCAAAGGCAGTGTTTAACTACGCTGAATTAAATGGTCTTTTTTACTCTTGTTCCAAAAGGAGATTCATTAAATTTTAATTGAAATTTACATAGCTACATGAGAGATCATAGGTCATGAAAAAGCAGACAATTAGGATGTGGGTAGGATGTCCTTGAGTTCCTTGGTTCCTGCTTGTTCTCCAGTTTATCTGTCCTACCCTAAACTCCCAGTCATCAAGGTGAGTCATTTTGATTAATTTGGCATTAAACGCCTGAGAAATGATATAATTCGCTTTCTCAAAGAGAATTTTTCTTACCAGTGAGACTCTTCTTAAGCAAGTTCTGCCTCGAATTGGTAGATGACTTTCCTGTCACCCCCTTAATTAATGGCAGGCATTTCAGACTAGATGGACTTTTTATCAGCATTCCTTAAAATATACTCTGAAAGTGATTGTACTGACTAATCCTAAACCTAGCTGATAGGTAGCTTGGATTTGTACCCTGAATTCCCTCTGGTGCTAACTTGTACCATATTTGTAAAAGGAAAATTCTGATAAAATTTTTATCATCTAAGTATAGTAAGTACCAACATGTATAAAAGATTTTGAGCCTTGTTGAAAAATAAATGAGATGAAGTAAAAAATCTTTACCACCATGTGAAATATGAGGAAGGCTCTGATTTAATGTAGTTGTAGATTTTATAAAGTATATAAAATTAAAATTTCAATTACTAGCATAAACTAAAAAGCTGCTAATCTAAAAATTCTTTAAGAATGCTAGAAATGTCTACAATATTGCATTTTCTTACTTCCCTTTTGAAAGCCAATTTCAAGAAAAGTATGTAAACATAATTATTCTAATTTATATTATAACAACTAACTCTATACATATATATTGAATAATTTAGACATTTTTTAAATGTCCATTCAAAACAATATCCAGAATATTATAAGATTAAGAAAACATTGAAAGAAAACTGAAACTTACATGTCTGTTTGAAATATTCTTTTTTGAGTTATAGTAATCTTTTAAGATGGAGCTAGTGGACCCACTAGAACCCACAACAGTCGGACAGACCAGGCCCCAGGCATGCAGGTGTACATATGCCTTTGATAGGTGGACCAAACAAATCCAGGACACCCAGGACAGCCACTCCTGGGAGCACAACATAATCAATAAGACCAGCAATGTGGAATGTCTGAAGCAGGAGTGAGGAGACAGCAGTTGGACTCTCCAAAAGAAAACCAGTTCCATCCCACATATCCAGAGGCCAAGAGCAGCTCCATACCCAGCATAATTCCCATAGCAAACTTAGCTGGAGTACACAGCACATTTCTGAGATCTGACATGGACACTATCACAGAACTGTGAACACCAGAGATATTTCACCAGTTTTATTCTCCCTGCTTGACTGGCTATTCCTTTCCTGTGTGGTTGGAAGTCATCTTGTTTTGTCTTGAATCTTATGGTTATTTTCCATTTGGGGTTTTTTCTTTTCTCTCCTCTCTTTCTCAAGCCTACTTTTTATCTTTTCTTCTTTTCTTTCTTTCTTTTCCATTCTCCTTCTCTTTCTTCCTTCTTTTTTCACTGCTTAGGTTTCTTATGTACCTTTTTCATTTTCTTCTATTGATCCTCTCTTTCCTCAACTACTTCTGAGTTTAAACTTCCAAGTGAGTAAATACTGTCTCTTCCCTTCCTTATTTCTCTTTGGCATTCTATTTCTTTCTTTCCCCCCTGTGTTTTCCACTTTCTCAAAACAGATGATAATCATTTCACCTGCAGCCTTGACTCTACCATATTCGACCTCATTCATCATTTTATCCTGTCCAATACAATATCATAATCCCCCAGCCCCTTGCAAAAGGGTAAAATCACTTCACTAAAGGGAAAATAACTGCATATAAATACATGGTATATGTTTGATTTTGTTATATAGCTTTAGAGTTTGCTCCTGCATTTAGAGGTAGCAGGTTAATGGTTGCCATAGTTTGTCAATAGTTAACCTGTACTTGAAACTATTATTACTAACTGTACTACTTTAGCCAGTGTTATGGTTGGTGCCTATGTGTCCCCCAAAAGCCTCATGCGGTCATGGAGCAGGCTTTTAGAGTTTGATTGATTATGGGTGTGAGAACTACACCTGCCCTGGGGTGAATAGTTTGCATATGTAAGGGAGAGGAAGAGGCTGCTTGCGGCCATTCCTCCCTTTTAGTGCTTGTTACTTTTGCTGTGTTCTGCCACCATGAGTTGTAGCCCTCTGCCATGTGCCACTCTGCCTTGTAACCTGCCAAGTAGGGACTAAAACCTCCACAAACTGTAAGCAAAATAAACCTTCCCTTCCCTAATTTTGGGCATCAGGTATTTTGTCCCAGCAATGAGAGAAAAGTAGCCAAGACAGCCAGGAAACCATACATGTCATAATCAGTTTTTCTCCCCTGTATGATAATGCTATAATAATATGGGGTCATAATCACCATCACAACCCAATACCAAAAGAATGGGTGCTGAGCCAAATAGTAACTTTGTCCAGTGGACTGGGGTCACGAGATCCGCTCGGAAGCTGTAAACCAGGAGGACCTTGCACAATACCTGCAGAGACTCATTGGAAGCCATTCTTCCCCTGACAGTACAG
>NW_004955502.1:6704250-6705991 GCF_000276665.1 Chinchilla lanigera
AAAGAACTACCTACACCGAGAGGACAACTCTGGAGAACTCACATTTCCTTGGGAAGCCTCAGTACTAGAGATAAAGCTATCTATCATAATAAATCAGCAAGCATCAATGTAGAAAACAAAGTAAAATAAGAGAAAATAGAAAATGACAAGATGCAGAAAGCAAAAGCAACCCCAGATATCCAGCCCACCCAGGACAAGTCCAGAGCACAATGAGATAGATGAAGTTGGAAGTCAAACACTGGAAGGTTCTGAAATGATAGCAACAGAAGAGAAAAAAACAAGTGGAAAAGTCTATAAAGAAAATAAACTCTCTGGTACAAAAGTAAATGATGCTTAAAATTAAAGGTATTAGAGAAGATACACAGAATAGACGAGCCAGAGGCATCCAGAGGTCCCATGTGTCTGTTTCAGGCTTCAACAGTGTTTGGATGCAACAGGCCCAAGGACTCCCTCTTTCATCCTCCATCCACCTTCCAGTTATAAATTTTGCGGCCACCTTCTCACCTATTCCCTCCTTCCAGGACCAGACAACACTGTCCTTTTGTGGGTAGCTCCTTATTGATGACCAGTCATGACCTCTCAGATTCTTCAGAATTATTCTACCTAGGTGGAGGCTGCCATCAACTATTTGGTGAACCTGCACCTGTGGGCCTCCTACACCTACCTCTCTCTGGGTTACTACTCCAGCCATGACAACATGGTTCTGGGGGGCATGGGCCATTTATTTCACAAGCTGACCAAGGAGAAACATGAGGGCCCTGAGCACCTCCTGAAGATGCAAAACCAGCACAGTGGCCACTCTCTCTTCCAAGACATGCAGAAACCTTCTGAAGATGAATCTGAAGATGATAAAACCCTGGATGCCATGGAAGCTGCCCTAATACTGGAGAAGAAGCTGAACCACACTCTTCTGGATCTTCATGCTTTAGGCTCTGCCAAGACTGACCTCCATAGCTGTGATTTATTAGAGAACCACTTTCTAGATGAGGTGAAGCTTATCAAGAAATGAGGTAACAACCTCACCAACCTCCTAAGGCTGGCAGGACCCTGGGCTGGTCTGTGTGAGTACCTGAAGTATGAAAAGGCTGTCCCTGAAGTATGAGTAGGAGGCCACAGAGCCTGGCTGTCTCTGAGGGGCTCCTGCATCAACTGGCATCAGGGATTTGGCCTAATCCTCTCCCTCCAGACACTAGGCAGGTTTTTCACCTCTCTGGAGCCCCTACCAAATCTTAGAACAAAAGAAAATAAAGCCTTTTCCAACAAAAAAAAAAGAACACAAGGGCTTAGAAAAATGATGGAAACAAAAGATGCCCAAAATAGGAAAGAAATGGAATCCTTGAAAAAGATCAAAACAGAAATCCAAAAGATTAAAACCTGCACTGATAGTATATGCAATGGATTGAATGAAGGAGATGATAGAATTTCAGATCTTGAAGACAGAATTACAGGTAGTGATCTGAAAAAGAAAGATATCTTTAAAATAGCAAGAGACAATGAAAAATCAATCCAACAGCTACAAGATAATGGGAAGAAGAAGACTTTCAGATTGGTTGGGGTCAATGAGAAAGCTGAAGAAAGCACAAATGTGATTTTTTTTTTATATTTTAAAAATAAAAGGAGGAAAACATTAACACACAGACAACATTTTACAAAATAGCAAAAGAACAGTACAGACAATACAGAGTTACAAACAAAGTGGTAGGCAATTAACAATGCTTGTTGTATTGCAACAAAGTGGTTT
>NW_004955502.1:6710724-6712736 GCF_000276665.1 Chinchilla lanigera
TGTCTCCTGGACTTGTTTTGAGTGGGGTGGATTTCTGGGGTTGTGTTTTAGTCCTTCAGTTTTGTGATGTTTGCTACCAGATGCAGAAAGCTCAGTTTCCCTCTTCAGTGGCTGCACAGCAAAGGCCGCTAGTGTATACTTGTCAAGGGAAAACTGTAAGAAGAAGAGATAAAAATCATAAATATATATGCATCAAATGTAGGAGCCCTGAATTCTATAAGGCAAATTTTAATGACATAAAAAATCAAATAAGTAATAACACAACTGTAACAGGAGAATTTGACACCCCATTGTCACAAAGAGATCAACTAAACAAAAAATCAGCAAAGAAATAACAGAACTGAACCAAACATGTGAACAAATGCACTTAGTAGACATTTACAGAGTATTCCATCCGACATTAGAATACATGTTCTTCTCAGCTGCACATGGAATATTCTCTAAAATAGACCACATGCTAGCACATAGAACATGCTTAAGTGAATGCAAAGGAACTGAAATTGTACCATGCATATAATCAGACCATAGTACAATGAAACTGGAAATAAATGACAGAAGAAATTGCAAAAGCTCCATAAACACAAGGAAACTAAATAACATCCTCCTAAACAACCAATGAGTCACAGAAGAAATTAAAGTAGAAATTAAACACTATTTACAATCAAACAAAAATGCAGATACAAACTACCAGAACCTGTGGGACTCAGTGAAAGCAGTCCTCAGAAGGAAATTTATAGCAATGGATTCCTACATCAGGAAAACAGAATGAACACAAACAAACAACCTTATGTTACACCTCAAGCTTCTAGAAAAAGAAGAGCAAGTTAATCCCAAGGCCCTAAGAAGAGGGTAATTATAAAACCAGAGCAGAAATTAATGCAATTGAAACTAAGAAAACAATTAATGAATCAGTGTTGGTTCTTCAAAAAACAAAAATTGATAAACCCCTAGCTAAACTTAACAAAAAAACAGGAAAAAAACTCAAATCCATGCAATAAGGACTGAAAGGGGTGAAGTCATTACAGCTCCTGTAAAAATTCAGAAGATCATCAATACCTACTTTGAAAATCTTTACTCTCATTGGATGGAAAACACAGAAGAAATGGACAGATACCAAAATACATATGAATTACCCAAGCTGAATGAAGAAGATGTAAAAATTCTGAATAACCCAATAGCAGTCAATGAAATTGAAAATGTGATTAAAAAAAAAAAAAACTTACCAACAAGAAAAGCCCAGATTCTGGTGGATTCACAGCTGAATTCTACAAGAAATTTAGAGAAGATTTAATACCATTGTGGGAATCAGTCTGGAGATTCCTCAGTAAAATAGGATTAGAGATCCCATTCAATCCAGCTATTCCCCTCCTGTGTATTTTTCCAGAAGAATTGAAAACATCATACCACAGTGATATATATGCACTTATGTTTGTAGCAGTGCAATTTGTCCTAGCTAAATCTTGGAAACAACCCAATTGTCCATCAACTGAGGAACAGATAAAAAAAGATGTGAGTATTTTTATACAATGGAGTATTACTCATTTATAAAGAAAGATAAACTAGAGGCTTTTATAGGTAAATGGATGCAACTAGAGACCATACTCATTAGTGAAATAAGTCAGATTCACATGTGTAAACATTGTATTTCCCTCCCTACTATAATAACCTGAAAGAGTAAATAAAATCTGAAAGGTACAATTAATATTGTAGAAGGGCAAAGAAGCTGCTCGAATAAGAAGGAGCAACTGGGATGAAGGAGGGGAGAGGAAAAAGAAAGAAGGAAGAGGGAAAAATATGTTTATATATACACAGGATAACTAGGATAATTGTACTACTAATATCTGTTGGTTTATTGAAAGGAACTGTTAATTTGTAATTGATCAATCTTGTATGTCTATATCTGGTTACACGTGTAACCATTTTGAAGATGACATTGTGTAGTAGTATAACAACCATTGTTAATATCCTATCACCATGTTTTGAAATTCTGTATCATTTTTATTGCTCTCTAT
>NW_004955502.1:6713025-6715641 GCF_000276665.1 Chinchilla lanigera
TTATTACTGTCTTTGTTTGATCAGTCTTACATGCTTATGTCTAATGGACTGAGCAACTTCATTGAAGATAACGGTATGTAGTATAGCAACCATTGTAATTTCCATTATTTTGTCTTGAGGTCATGTATCATTTTTGTTTTTGTGTTGTTTTGATTTTGTCTTCATTGTGGTTTTGTCAGTTTTTTAATTTTTTAAATAAAAAAATAAAATAAAATGAAAAGAAAGAAATCTTTAAAAATGAGAAATTTTACATTGTATCTTGAGCCAAAAGCTAATATAATGATCAGAGAGCTGTTAAGTTTTAGTTCTGGTAATGATTTCCTATATTAAGTGTAGTGGTCAAATTTACTGGCCATTGAATGCCCAGGTATTTGGTCCATAATGATCAGATTATTCTGGGTGTGTCTGTTTTGGTGGATAGTTACCTGAAAGTTTGTAGACTGGATAGAGTATATTGTCCTTGATCATGGTGTTGGACCTCATCCCATCAGTTACAAGCCTGAGCAGGACAGAAAGATTGAACTCCTCCTTCATCCTCTGCTGCAAATACAGGGAGTCTTCCTGAACGGCCACTCGAGCTAGAACACTGGTGTTTTCCAGTTTTCAGAGTCAGACTAAAGCATCAATATTTCTTGTGTTATGATGCTTTCAGCTTTTGGACTGAAGCTGCACTGGTTCTGAAGCCTTCAGACTTGGACTAAAATGACACATGGACACTCTAGGTTCTCCTTGTCTCTTCCAACTGTAGACCTTGCGACTGTTCATAATCACGAGTCACAGCCTAATAAACACACACACACACACACACACACACAGCTATTGATTTCTCTTTCTCTAGATTACACTGAGCAATACACTGAGATTAAAGCAGACAGTGTTATGATAAAAAAAGGAATTCACTAAACCTGCACATGACATAAATTTCTCTTTTCTGAATAACTTTGAGAGAATTAATATATGTGAAAAACAGAAAGGGCTCCACTTTCTAATGACTAGATTAAATCACATTTTACAAACTTAAAATGTATATAACCAAATGTTCTTGAAACTTTCTTAGGGGGTCCAAACAAGCATGAGAAATGAACAAACAAGCTAAAAGATCTAAAATTTTGTCAGGGACTTGGCTAAGATCCCCAACAGCCTGTATGAGGGGTATGGCAAAAGGATGAAATAAGAAGCAGACAAATTTAGTAATGCCTGAAGGGGAGCTGGGAGGGCAAGGCCTCAGGATGACAGAGACTGAGACACTCCAGGCCAGCCACTATTTATTGGGTGTGTACAATGATAGGAGGGGCTAGCAGAAGATTCAAGGTCGGAGGAAGACTCAGAGGTTTATGACTCAGCAGGCAAGGATAATCCTGGCATGACTCAAGAAGGTGGAGAAGATCCCATGCTAAGAAGGATCTTGCCCTGGAGTGTTTTTTTATCTTAGTGGTCTTAGTTTATTCTTAGTGGATGGGAGAGGATAGCTCATCCCTGAAGAGTTAATGGGAAACTTCAGAAGTATGATACTGATAATCCTGAAGCCTCCATTTATCCCTTAGGGAAGTATGCAAAATTAGCCAATGTAAATTTGTGGTCCCCAACAAAATCCAGCCAACACTCATTTAGATTTTAAGAAAAGCCTTTGGCGTTTTATCAAAGAATACTGTATCATAACATTCAGAAAACATGGACTACAAAGAGCACCTGAAAAAAGCAAAAAGTCACAAAAATAACAAAAGAAAAATCTTGCAGTAAGAACAAAAATTATCCTTTGTCCATTTACTGCAATTTTAAAAAGAAAATAAAAGGCAAAGGGAGCAAAATTTCATCCAATGCAGTTTAATGGCTTCTCAATAAGAAGTGTTAATTTATAGTATTTGGGCTATTTATATAAAAGTGAAATATGTTCTCTTCAAATTCATACTACCTTCTTTCAAATCACTACCCAATCAAAATTTCAAGCAGATTTTTTATTTTAATTGATACAAACATAACTGTACATATTTATGAGGTAGAGTGTGATATTTCAATATGTGTATACAAATACAAATCACATCATGGAAATTGGTATATACTTCACTTCAAATAGTTGTCATTTCTTCAGGTTGAGAAAATTCTAAGTCCTCTATTTTGAAATATGAAATTGAATACTGTCAACCATCACTACATCCCCGTGCTATAGAACATTGGCAGTTATTTCTTTTTGTATGTGTTAACCATCCTCTCTCTATCTTCCTTTTCCCATCCTTCCTAGCTGCCAGTGCTCACCATTCTACTCTTTACTTCTATGACATCAACTTTGTTTTTAACATTACTTGCCTTTCTCTGACTAACATATTTCATTTAACATGGGATATAGTTCAGTGGCACAATACCTACCTGGCAAATGTAAGGTCCTGAGTTTGATTGCTGGTTCCAAAAAAATAAATAGCTTCCAGTTCCATCTATATTGCCTCAGATGACAGGACTTCATTTTAGTAGCTGAATAAATTTCCATTATGTGTATTCTACATTTTCTGTATCAGTTCATCCATCCAAGGATGCCTAGGTTGATTCCATAGTTTGGCTATTATGACTAGTGCTACAATAAATGTGAGAGAGTGCAAATATGTCTCCAACATACAGATGTCA
>NW_004955502.1:6716381-6734638 GCF_000276665.1 Chinchilla lanigera
ATCTGTGAAGGAAAACACTATCCCATTACTACAAGCACAAATCAGAGCACTCAGTCCAAATTCTGTACCCAGTTAATTAATGCAGATGCTTGTAGGATGTTCTATCATTGGCAGTTCCAGCAAGTCTCTTACTCAGTACAGACTCCAGTGATAAGATCCACCCACCCACCTCCACCCCCCAGCCAGTCACTTCTTGCCTTACTATTTGCTGCCTCATAAGCAGATCAAGGTACTTTGGGGCTCACAGTTTATGTAAATTTAAGGGGCTATTTCTAAGAAAAGCAGTACACTGTATCTGTAAAACTAGGTCCAGAAGTAAATATTTGCTTAAAATAAAAAAAAAATTATAACGTAAATTTTTTAAAAATGGATATATAACACAAAAATTAAATTTAGGAAAATATTTTTATTGCCTGATACTATACATTTTCCAGTATTTTTCCAGTCTATTCTTTGGATTTTTTTTATAATGATTATAGAATACTATTTTCTAGAAAGGAGAAAAGATTAGTTCTGTCTTTCTTTGCAATGTAGATGGAAATTCACAGTTCTCTTTGGAGTCTTCCCACAGTGGGCACTAGCAGACATATTCCTATTTTCTTTGGTCATAATTCTAGATGCAGTTTTCCTGAAGCCATTTCTACACCACAATCCTGACAACAGCCAATCTCTGTACGGAAGTGACTGAGAATTGTATATATCCTACTAAACCTCCACCTATCTCATCTTCCCCTTACCAGGCCCCAAAATATCCGTAATAACTCCAAACTCATCTGCCAAGAGAACAAACAGTATAGAGGAGAAAGTGGGAAGGAGAAAATAACCATGCTACCTCTGTGTGATTAAAGTGTCTTATCTTGCAAATATTACAAAAACATATAAGATCCTGACTAGGATTCATCTCAGGGTCTTGGAAGATGCCCTTGTTGGTGAGAGACCCTGAAAAAAGGCTTTATTGGACTAAGAGTATAATCTATCTCTGGTTTCTTCCCCTGACAGGACAAATGAACAAGGAACTGGAAGGAGAAGTGAGTGAGGAGCAGAAGCAGTGATTTTGAAAGGCTTATAATCAGACATCACCATGTAAACTGGCCACTTCTGGGTGTGGTGAGTGGGGCAAGAGAAGGTATGGCCTAAAGGGTGGGAAGGAATGGGATTGGAATGAAATGCTTCCGAAAAGATCACTTTCTCAGAGTAGGAGCCACGTGTATACATGTGCATGCTGCAAATATACATGCATGATGCAAATTCATAAGGAAGATGCCTACTAAGAGGAAAAAAGAGGGCGAGGAGCCTAGCATGGACAAAACACTTCATATACTAAAGTCTTTCAGATCCCACAACAAGCCTGGCTGTTACACCCATTTCACAGATCCAAGTGAATATCAAGAGAGTTTGTGTTACTTTACCAAGATAGCAAGCTAGTAATTACCAACCCTAATCCCAGCCACTGTTCAACCCTTCTGCCAGCCCTCTCCAATCCTCTTTAACCCTTCTCAGAGGGGAAATGCCAAAACAGGAGGACCTTACAGTACAATGTTACAACCAAACAGCCTGTGAAAATGACTACATTCGTAAAGAAAGTAGAGCAAGTTATTTGAAGTCAGTCTGGCATGGAACTGTTGAGAATAAATGAGGGAGGACCGCCCCCCCGAAACTGTGGGTCATGAACCAGGCTGTCTGCAGGCTTTAATCCAGCTTTCTATCTGAATGCCATTGGAGTTGATACCCAAGCTCCCCACTCCGTAGTGAGAGTTCACAGGATACTGTGATCTCGCTCTGAATAAGAGCTGTCCAGTGATCTGAACTTGGATTTCCCACCAATTTCCAATAAAATACCAGTCACAAGGAGAGCAAATTCAAAATGTGATTAGCATGTGAAAATTAGGTCACTATAGCGCAGAATAGGTTTATGTAAATAAAAACTGGACAGAAAGTACAGTATGTACTGATATAAATGGTCATAAGAATGCACTTAGAAAAATAAATAAGCTGAGATCTACAGGTCACTGGGGGATTAAAACAGTGGGTAGTATCTAGAAATTGCAAAATTCTTCTTTTCTTTATAGTCAGAAAATAAATTACATACTAACTCATATCTAAGATAACTTCATCTTATTTTCTCCACTGTTGGAATAATATTTGTAGTGCTACCTTTGCAGAGGACAGCTATGTGTATCTGTGTACGGATTTTTCCAGAATATGCTCATTTGCATATTGTCATTACACAGTATTGTTGTGAAGGACCCATGAACAAATGTCTCACTGGTAGAGACTGAGAGGGGAGATCAATGTCTAAAATAAAGTTCTCAAAATCAGTGACAGTAAAGGTAAATGATAGGTGAAATTATACATTTCACTATATATTTCACTAATATTTTGAAACAAATCGCTTTTGTAAGATTGAATAAAAGTATAAAAGAAGATAGGTTTAAAAAGATTGAATTACCCATCCATTCTGAAGAGGAAAAAAGTGAAAGTTTTATCATACATAGATGCTATGGAGGAGGAGGCTAAATTAAGATAATCACAAAAGTCTTTTGTTTGCTGTCTCAGATACTTGGAAGTGTAACAAATCTCAAGACTGAGCTGCAGAGCCCCTTTAAAAATGGATCGTGTATACACCATTAATCATAGTATTCTAGGAGGCCTATGTAGGAGGATTGAAGGCTTGAGCTTAGCCAAGCAATTTAGTAATTTAGCAGGACCCTGTATCAAATTTAAAAATTAAAAAAGGACTGAGGGTATAGCTCAGTGTGAAGGCCCTGGTTTCAATCTCTAGTACACACACACACACACACACACACACACACACACACAGATGCTTGAAATCCACTGTCACATGGAATAAAGGCTAATACTTGGGACAGCACGAATATAGCAAGTTCTTTGAATACTTCCTTAGAAGGGGGTTACACTATGGAAAATGAGAGTCTACCTGGAAAGTTGTTGCATTTGGAAAGCAGGTTATAGACAAGCAGTATTCCAGCTAGGTTTTTTGTTTTTTGTTTTTTGTTTTTCTCTACCAAATTAAAGCTACAGAAACAAAATACTTGGATATTTTTTAAGCTTTTTTAAAATTTTTCCTTTTAGTTTTTGGTGATGCTTGGGAGTTTTTGAAATTTTTGAGTTTGTACTTAATCATATTCTCGCTAAAACTACAGGATATGTTCTTCCCAGATTGTCTTTTCTTCAGACATCATATTCTCTAAACATGAGAGTTCTGTGTGTTTGGATAAGGTCACACAACTCCGGTTAAGCAATGTGTCTGTTTAGGAGAGAATCACTGCATCTACCACAATAATTAAAACAGAATAACATAAACTTAATTAGAAACCATATTAGACACAATTTTGATGTAATGATAATTTAGGCCTGGGGAAATCCTGATGAAACAGTTACCTTTTACACAGTCGTTATGGTAATAATGGAGATACTCTACTGACAGATGTATTTCCTACATTCGCTTCAGAGCCAAGAATTGACTAAGCAGATACCTGAACAGATGTAGGACATTTGTCCCTAGGCTATCAGAAACATATTTTCAATTGATTTATAACCATCTAATCAGGTGCAGTAGAGGGGAAATGGTGTACAAGAGCAGAGGGAAGGCAAGGTGAGGAAGGGCGGATTAGGAAGAGCTGAGGTAGCATGCAGGCTGTCACCTTCAGGGCAGGTCTGAGGGAAACCGGAAGGGAAGGTTCTTGGATAAATCTAACAGAGGTTCACCTCGGGAGTGCTCTAGCCAAAGCTGGCCGTTGGAGGAGTCCTTCATCTCCCAGGACTGTAACTATTTTGACAGTCCTGCCACATGCAGTCATGGCTGCAAGCAGCCTGTTAAAAAGACAGTGTGCTTCATGTAATAAATCACTTCTCTCAGCCTCTTTCTTTTTACATGTACCACTTCCCAGGACAACTTAGGCATTTCTACTTTACCAAGAGGTTACAATCATTTTTTCTGCTTCTGAGCCACCTTAACAGCAAGCGGCACCTCAAGTCAAAATGTCTGAACAAGAACAATAAGCCCTTTGATAAGCAGATTCTCCTGAACGCGGAAATAACCAGTCTAACTTTTGCATCCAAGCTTACGCTCAGACTAGACAGAAACAGGTAAGCAGGATCGGACAGAGAAAAGAAAAGGCCCACTGGCAAAATTTATATTCCTAATTCTTCAGTATTATAAAAAACATACTAGTAGGTGCCAGTGTGGCTGTTTATCAAAATTACCTGGGAGGACTTTTTTTAAAACACGGTCTTAGCCTCCAGAATATACTGAATTCAGTCTCCTCAGAAGTAAAGTTCAATAAACCAAAAATTCTGTGTGCCGAAATTAATTTTTTTGTGTAGATTAACTGGCTTTGAGGTAAATTTTATAGAAAGCATCATAAAAGTATTTCACAGCAACAAGAAATCTTGGAATAATGATTTGGCTCTCACGTCACAGTCAGGTTTTGATAAGGGAAAGAGAACCAAATCTACACCACTTAGTACTCCAGTGCCATTTAAAGCTCAAGTTTCTGTTTCCTTAAATTTGTTTCTTGTAAGTGTTGTCATAGTTACCCAAGCTGATACCACCCCATGCTTCATCATAAGACCACTTATCCCCTACGTAAAAGGTCAAACACCTTTGTCCCTTTGTCACAAGTAAACCCATGCCTTTTAGGAGTATTTCTGCAGCTGCACTAAATCATATCAGAAAAAAATCCTAATCACCCCCTTAGACCCAGAACTGAAACTGTCTGAACATTCTCCCCTCCTGCCCTTCAGGGTCAGTGCTCGGTCATATACTGGGTGCCCACCGCTGGCTAAAACGTTGCTTGTCTCTGCATCTGACCTCCACAGGTAACTCAATGAATTAAGTGGCTTTGCCACAACAGTTTCAATATACTTATATTTAATACTAGTCTTTTTTAAATCTCAAGGACCAAGAAAGAGCTTACTATTCCGAAAGTATGAGTCTCTTACATTTTTTTTCCTTTTCATTTTTTTATATATTTAAAATTTTTAGAGCCAAGCATGGTGGCACACACCTGTAATCCCAGCACTAGGGAGGCTGAGGCAGGAGGATTGTTGTGAGTTTGAGACCAGCCTGGGCTACAAAGTGAGCTCAAGGCCAGCCTGAACTGCATAGTGAGACCCAGTCTCACAAAGACAAAAATAAATAAATAAATAAATAAATAAACAAACAAACAAATAAAATAAAACAAAATTTTTAGGGCCTGGTGTTTAGCTCAGTGGGGCAGTGCCTGCCTGGTAAGCCTGAGACAGTGAGTTCAATTCCACGTACCCAAAAGAAACCCTAAATTTTTAATGGATATTCTGAAAAATATATATATACAGGGTACAATTGAAGTTTTGATACATGTAAACATAGCAAATATGCAATCATGGTAAGCATGTCTTTCTCATTTCTCACAAAATTTCTTTCTCATTTCTCACATTTCTCTCATTTCTCATTTCTCACAAAATGTCATTTTGTGGTGAAAACATCCAAAACACTTCCCTCTAGCTTTTTGAAGATATACAGTACATTGCCACTCCCCGGGTACCATTGTGCAACTGTGCATTACAGTTTCTTCATCGCTCTTGACTGTAACTTAGGACCCATTAATCAAACCTGCCTTGTCCCCCTTTGCACCCAACTCCTCCTCGGACTCTGAGAGCCAATGATATCTTTTCACCTTTCATGAGATCAGCTTTATTCCATTCCATGCACGCGTGACACTATGCAGGACTAGCTTTTCGTGACTGGCATTTTTTTCCCTTAACATAATGATCTCCAGTTCTGTCCATAATATCACGAATAACAGGATTTCACTCTTTTCCATGGTTTAATGGTATTCCATTCACCCATAGGTGCCATAATGTCTATCCATTCATCACTCAGTGGACATTTAGATTTTTTCCATTCCTCAGCCATTGTGAATAGCGCTACAATAAACATGGAAGTGCAAATGTCCCTTCAGATACTGACTTAATTTTCTTTTAATAGAAACCCAGAAGTGAGACTGCTGAGTCATTGGAGGAGTTCTTTTTTAGTTTTAGGGGAATTTTCATATTGTTTTCTGTAATGACTGGGCTAATCTATATTTACATATACAGTGTGCTAGGGTTCCCTTTTCTGTACATCCAGTCTAGCCCACACCATCATTTGGCTTTTTGATAATAGCCATTCTTACTGGGGTGAGATGATATATCATTGCTGCTTTTTTTTTTTTTTTTGGTACTGGGAATCGAACTCAGGACCTTGTGCTTGCCAGGCTGACCCTGCACCACTGAGCTACATCCCTGGCCCTATTATTGCTATTTTGATTTGTATTTCCAAATTCATCTTAACCTCTAAGGACATGCTTACACTGAAAGTGAAAGGATTGAACAATGTTTTATGCAAATAGAATACACAAGAAAGCAGAAGTAGCTGTCTTTAAATAAAATAGGCTTTAAATCAAAAGCAGGGCCAGGGGTGTAGCTCAGTGGCATAAGCGCCTGCCTGGCAAGCACAAGGTCCTGAGTTCGATTCCTGTTACAAAAAAAAAACAAAAACAGAGTAAATTGAAGGAAGCAATAAAAAGAGACAAAGAAGGTCATTATATATTGGTAAATGGATCGATTCAAAAAGAAATAACAATTGTAAATATATTTGTATCCAATAGCATAATACCTAAATATTTAAGAGAACTGCAGAGGGAGATAGACTATAATCCCATAATTGAAAGGGAGTTTGACACCACACTGACAGAGATGAACATATCATCTAGACAGATTATGATTGCTGTTTTCTTATGTATTGTTAGTGGTGGGATCATTACATTCACTTAGATTTTACTGTACTGTATTTCGATGTTGTCTTGGTTACTTTTCTCTCGTTGCTGAGACAAAATACCCAACGTCCAAAATGAAGGAAGGAAAGGTTTATTTAGCTTACAGTTTGTGGAGGTTTCAGTCCATACTTGGCTGGCTCTGAGGCAGAAGACAGCAAAGCAACAAGAGCAAAGAGGAATGGCAGCCGAACAGCAAACAGCCAGAGCAAAACTGGAGGAATGGCGGCAAGCAGCTTCTTTCTCTGCTTTACTTTGTAAACAGGCTACCCCCACCTAAGGGGCGTGTAGCTCTCACATAATCTTTGCCCTCCTCTTTCACAGGCTCAGGATATATACAAAGTAAGTATCCTGGCTTCCTGCTGAGTCACTTAGCCAAACCTCTAGACTCCCCAAGTTGACACAATGTTTCAACCATAACAGATGTCTGGTTTGTTTTTATGTCATCATCACTACTGTGCTGTGTTTTTTCATCCCTGAGTGGTACTGGGGACCAAGACCTCAAAGGCTGTTCACTAAAAGATTACATAAAATTGGAAGAAGTGTCAAACTCAGTAGATACATAAATTTTAACATAGAAATACAAGAACTATGAATAAACAAGGCAAATTATACCTCCAAATGTCCATCAGTAGCTGAATACAGACATAAGAGTAGACTGAACGCCAGACAAATCAAAAGGGTATTTTTTAAATGATCAATGACTTCAAAGAGGATACAAATAAGCAGCTGGCTGAATTAAAGAAGACACCATGTGAAGGACCAATTCAAAAAAGAGAGATTCTGAACAAGAGCCAAACAGAATCTTAGAAATGAGGTGCTCAATAAGTCAAATTAAAAACCGATGGAAACCTCACCAATAAATTGAATAAATCAGAAGAAAGAATTTCACATCTTGAATACAAGGTTGATAAATTATCACACTCAGGCAATAATAAAGAAAAAATAAATTGCAAATAAAGCATCCAAGAATTTTAAGATACAAATAAAAGCTCAGAGATAGAATGTGATGTGGAAGAAGGTACCCAGGTACAGACTAAAGGCACAGAAACTCTATTTAGTGAAATAAAAGCAGAGAACTTCCAAAATCTATGGAAAGACTGAACATCTAGACACAAGAAACATTTAGAATCCTAAATAGGAGTGTCTAGGAAAGAACTTCCATATGTCATACTATAGTACTTAAAACGGCAAGAGTACAGAACAGAGTACTAAAAACTATGAGAGAGAAATGCCAGCAAACCAAAGGACAGAGAAAAAAAGATCTGAAATGATATAATTAGAGATTAAATGGGAATGTTATGGCAGACAACACTGAAATTCAGAGGATCATTAGGGACTATTTTGAAAACCTATTTTCTGATAAATTGAGAATCTTGCAGAAATTAATAAATTTCTAAGCCCATATTACCTTCAAAGTTAAAAAAAGATATAAAAAAACTAAACATCAATAGAAAGTAAAGATATTAAAAATAATAATAAAAAGTCTTCAAATAAAGAAAAGCCCAGGACTAGAAAAATTCACTACTGCATTTACCATATTTTTTAAAAAGAACTAATACCAATACTCAAAGGTTAATATCCCCCTGATACCATATCACATAAACAAAAAAAGAAAATCATAGACTAACATTTTTCTGAAAATAAATGGAAAAGTCCTTTATAAAATACTTGCAAATCAGCAATACATATAAAGATCACATGCCATGACCAAATCAGTTTAATTCCAAAGAGGCAAAGATAGTGCAACAAATACAAATTCATGAATGTACTTATTGTTTGTGTCTAGATGTCCCCCAAAAGCCTCATGTGGTCATAGGTGGGGCTTTTTCAGAGGTGGCTGAAATGAGAGTGTGTGATGCTGGGATTAAGGGTGTGTGATTACTAAAGTGATCCACTGATCAGTTTGGTACCCCTATAAATGCAGTACCCTAGATAGAGTATAAAAGGGGCAGGATAAAGTTGCTAAGCTCCCTTGCTCACTTTGCTACTTTCTGTCTATCATGAACTGTTTCTCCTGTGATGCTCCTCTGCCATGCCACCCTGCCCTGGAGCCAGCTGATTACAGACTGAAACCTCTACAAACTGTGAACTAAATGGACCTTTCCCCCTTTAACTTTGGGTGCCAGGTATTTTGTCTCAGCAATGAGAGAAAAGTAATTAAATCAATAATATACTAAATAAATAGAATCAAGGAGAAAAAATACACAGTCATTTCAACAGATACAGGAAAAAAGCTTCTAACAAAATTTAAGATACTTTCATGATAAAAGCCCTGAAAAAACAGATATAAAGGGATCATACCTCAACATAACACGGCTATTTATGACAGACCCATGGCCAACATCATACTGTATGAGGAAAAACTGAACAAGTAAAAACTGTTTTGGATTCCTCTTAAAATCCAGAACAAGGCAAGAATACTGACTGTCTCTGCTCCTACTCAATATAACACTGAGAAACTAGGGAAGAGAAAGAAATCCCTTCCAGATAATATGATCCTATAGTTAGAAGAATATCCATCAAATTAATCATAAACCTGATCAACAATTTCAGCCAAGAAGCAGGATACAAAACCAACATTTAAAAATCAATTACTTTTCTACACACCAAAGATGAACAAGCCAAAAAAGAATCCAGGAAATCAATTCTGTCCACAGTAGTTTAAAAAAATAAAATATGTAGGAATTAATGTAAATGAGGAGATAAAAGATCTCTACACTGAAAATTACAGAACACTAAAGAAATTGAAGAAGACCCTAAAAAATGGACAGACCTCCCATGTTCATGGATAAGCAGAATCAATATTGTCAAAATGGTGCTATTAATGAAAGTGATCTATGGATTCAATGCAATCTCCTTTAAAATTCCAATGACATTCTTCACAGAACTAAAAAAAAGAAATCCTGAAATTCATGGAATGGCAAAAGATCCTGAATAGTCAAAGAAAACTTGAGGAAAAAGAGCAATGCTGAAGGTATCATAGTACCTGATTTCAAAATATACTGCACAGCCATAGAAATAAAACAGCATGGTAGTAACACAGAAATAGACATATAAATAAATAGAATAAAAGAATCAAAATAATCTCAACTGCAATCATCTGATTCTGCACAAAGCAGCTGAAAGCATATGTTGGGGGAAGACAGCCTCTTTGACAAATGGTGCTAGGAAAACTGCATGCCCACATGTAGAAGACTGAAATTAAATCCCTGTCTCCCTCTCTTTACAAAAGTTAAGAATGGATCAAAGACCTAGATATAAGGTGTACAAGGTTGAAAGTGCTAGAAGAAAATGTAAGGAAAGCACCTGAGGGCACAAGCATAGGTAAAAGCTTCCTGATAAGGACTCCAGTAGGACATAATATCAACAGTCAACAAATGGACAACATCAAATTTAAAAGCTTCTGCACAGAAAAGGAAACAATCAACAGAGTGAAGACACAGCCTACAGAATGAGATAAGACTTTTGCTAGCTATTTTTCCAATGCAGGATTAATTTCCAGAACATATAAAGAACAAAAAAATACCTGAATATTAGGTGGACAAATAGACACTTCTCAAACCATGTTTATAGCAGCACAATTTGAAATAGCTAAAATCTTGAAATAACTCAAATGCCCATCAACTGAGGAATGGATAAAAAGAAGATGTGGTTTTTCTACATAGTGGAGTACTACTCAACCATAAAGAAGGATAAACTTGAAACTTTTATAGGCAAATGGATGCAACTCAAGAGCATACTCATAAGTGAAATAAATCAGACCCGCATGTGTAAACATCATATTGTCTCACTGATGTGAAAAGATGAACAAGTAAATAAGATGCAAAATGTACAATAGATACTGTGAATTGGGAATAAACTGTTCAAAAGAAAAGAGAAACTGGGATGAGGAAAGAAGAAAGGAGGGAAGGGAAAAAAAATATATATGTGTGTGTTGACTTGTCAAATATTGGGTGTAAGCAGTCCAACAACGAGTTCCCCAAAAAGTCCTGAGATTACTCACAAATAATACTCTCCAACATGGAGTCTTTCTCCGTGCTGTGCCACCCAGGGTGAGGCAGGTGTGGTGGAGACAACCCCTCAGTCACCAAACTACTATAGGTCCAGACTCTGTTCTCAAGCACTGCCCCTTCCGTTCCTGGGTTTCACTCTGGTGGGCCTTCAAGTCCAAGGCCTGTAGCTCCCTCTACCTCTACAAAGTAGGCAGCATTTCTCTCCACATTGTGTGGCTTGGAGGTGGGGGACAAGAATGTGGACAACTTTCTCCTTCCTACCTTCTTCAGTGACTCTTTTCTCACCATTGTGTACATTAAGAGCAGGCAGTGTGATCTTCCTTGATTTCTATGGCTCTCATGAAAGTAGTTTTGTATGTGAATAGCTGTCCAAATTGATGTTTCTGTGAAAAAATAATCACAGAAGAGTCTTATTTCTTGCTGTCTCACTCTGCTTTTTCTGAGTCAATTGCAAATAACAGAGTTTAACATTTTGATCTCCATGTTAATAGACTGAAGATCACAGTGTTAAAACTAAATCCTGTTAAAGTAATAGAATATACATTTATCTAGTTCACCAACTTAATGGATTTTTGAGATAGTTATTCAAGTAAATATAATTACTCTTGAGATGTGTTTGCTATTTGTGAACAGATTGTTTGTTGAAGAGGATAAATAAGAAAAAGTACATTCAAAATTAAAATACCAGGAGAATAAACATATACATTTGTTTCTCTAGTTACACAAATGTAAAGGTTCACAAGCACACACACATGCTCCAAAATCATTAGACTGATATTTCATGATTAAATGGACATTTATTTCCAAAAGCTTTGGGGAAATGTGTCACACATTTTTATACTTCCATAAGCATACAAATAGCTTATATCCTCAATGAATCTCCTCATAATTCAACAGCAACCAAAATGGAAATGCAGTACAGGCACAAAAACAGCAGAGAAAATGTATAAAATCCCAGTAACTCATGAGACCTGAGGTAAAAGAATAAATCTGTATATGGTCATAAGAGAACTGCCTCTTACATGAGTAAAGCCTTTGTAAGTAGGCCAGTTTATGTTAATATAATCTGAATGGCTATTCCCATTTTTATATTAAATTCATATCACTAATTCAGTATTTACTCAATGAATGCCTATTGAAGGGAAAAATGAAAAAAATTAAATAGCTTACAATTTCAAAATAACTTGTTGTGTATCTGCCACTAGCCTCAAAGTTTTGGGGAATTTTTAAATTTTATTTTCACTGTGATTGGAGTTGCAATATCATTTGGTAGCCTATCAATGAAGACTGAATGAAAAAATACTGTATGTGCAAAATAAAATACTAAATACTACTCTTTACAAGTAATAAATGTTCTTGGTCTCCCTGCTTTCTTCTGAGATGTGTGATGCATCTATTTCTAGCCACCTTTGCTTTTGCATTTACCTTTGTCAAGAACATAGAAGACTTTTTCTATTAAGCCTACAAATGTCAATAAGTTCTGTCTCCCCTAAATTTCTTGTTTTTTACAGAAGTATGCTTATATAGAGAAAAAGTAAATACTTGAAACCACAGACAGGAATTTTCTAAGTATAAATACAGATCAGAAAAATATTAAAGAATATGCAAATTGGCAATATGCAGTTTTTATCCAGGGAAAGTCTTTGCTCAAAAACTTGCTACTTACATACAAGTTTATTAAATACCTTCATCAAAATTATTGTTTCAAATTATTTTTGCTGTCCTTGCAATCACTTTTCATGTTCTTATGATAACATAGCATTTAATATCCTGACAATAGATTAGAAGTTTCCCTACAGCAATCCTGCAATGGACGTAAAGACAAAAGTCAGGGTATATGAATAGGGGCTATATCAGGACTACCTGAATATGGGTAGAAGGGAAGGTGTTTGAATCATGACTCAACAGAGATGACATAGACAATCAATGACCCACTTACCCAAAACATGCTTTCCTATGTGTGTCAATATGTGTCATGGGGAAAGGCTGAGCCACGGCTGACCTGGAGGTCTGCGAACTCCTTGGGACTAGAGCAAGGCCAGTCTAGTAGGTGTCCAGCCTTGCTGTTCCTCCCTGCTAACTACAGCACAGATAGCTTGGAGAATGTTTCGCTTTCAGTATTCTCAGCAAAAAGCTGAGACCTTGCACTTTTGACTCTGTCATGCCCTTCTCCCCTTTATTTGTGAACAAATAAAGATGCAGACCACGCTGGGTTGTTGCTGACTCTCTATCAGAGAGGTCAGGTCCCACCCAGTCCCAGCTTTCTTTTTAGTATGCGTCTAGTTGTTTCTTAATCTCTCATTGCCCCTTCTCAGGACCCCACTGGCTGTGTGGATTGCAGCAATGTGTGTTATGCTTTGTATGTACCCCCACAGCCTCATGCATCACAGGTGGGGTTTTTCAGAAGTGGCTGGATCTAGAGTGTGTGATGCTAGGATTAAGAGTGTGATGCTGGGTATGGATGATGGGAAGGCCCTCCTTGGGTGTGCGTGCTACTCACCCTAAGGGCAAGTAGCCTGGATAGAATTTAAGGGACAGAAGGAGGGATGCTTCCATTACTTGCTGATTGCTAATTCACTTCTTTTCTGCTATCCTGCCTTCTGCTCGCTATGAACTGTTTCCCCTCTGTGATGCCCCTCTGCCATGCCCCCTGCCTTGGAGCCAGCTGACTATAAACTGAAACTTCTACAAACTGTGAGCTACAATTAACATTTCTTTGGGTGTTGGGTATTTTATCTCAGCAATCAGGAAAGTAACTAAGACACATGAGTCTTCGTATCTCAGCTTAAAGAATATACAAATTTTAGGAAATTTATTTTTAGTAGACCATTTGATTGAAGTATAGCATATATACAGAAAATCACATAGAACAACATAATGATTTTTACAAGTAATCTCATCCTTGTGATCATGACCAAGGTCAAATATTTGAACACAGTCAGTACCCTGAAGCACTGTTCCTTTAACCCCTAGCACTTTTTAACATGACTATATTTGGAAAGAGAGACTTATAAGAGGAAAGTAACGTTAAATGAGGTCTTTAAGGTAGGGTTTCCATCTTTACTTATAAGAATTGCTGCCCTAACAGGAAAACCAGATACTTGTGCACAAACAGAAGGTGTGATGGCATAGTCGGTGGGGGTGCTGGGGGCTTTTGCAAGCCAAGGAAAGAGTCCATAGGAGAAACCAGCTCTGCTGGAACCTTGGCCTTGGGCCTTCTTGCCTCCAGAAATGTGAGGAAATAATTATTTGTTGCTTAAGCCACCCAACCAGCAATGTTTTGTTATAGCCTCCCTAGCAAACAAACATAACATACACATTAGAAATACCTTCCCACACTGTGTGACTTACTGTTTTATTCTTTCCCTCTCTTAATGCTATTATTTAAAAAGCAAATGCTCTTGGTTTTCATGTACTTTTTTCCTTCATGATTTGTGCTTTCAATTATCTGCTTAAGAAAACTTAGAAGACCCAAATTCATGAAAATACTCTCTCAAGTTTGATTCTAGAGTTATTTTTATTTTCCTTCAATATTTAGATTAATAGTCATCAGAAGGTAATTTTTACAACCTTGGAGGGTAGGATTCAATTCTTCCATATGGATGTGGATAAATTTCCATATGGATAATAATAATTTCCATATGGATAATGATTAGCTTTATAATTGTTCTTTTCCCTTTATCTATTGTTCTACAATGTCACTTTGTAAGTCAAATAAACCAATACGTCTGTTTCTAAATCTATTGCATTGTTGTTTATCTATGTTTGTGTCAAGATCACACTGTTCCTGGGGCTGGGGCTGGGGATTTAGCTCAGCGACAAAAGCGCCTGCCTGGCAAGCACAAGGTCGTGAGTTCGGTTCCCGGTACCAGAGAAAAAACAAAAAAAAAAAGATCACACTGTTCCAATTACTCTATCTTTATAATAATTCATGTCTTGTAGGTAAGTCCACCAAATTTATTCTTTTAGAAAGGTTTTTTTTTTTTTTGTTATTCTTGAATGTTTGATTTCCAAATAAATTTTAGGAGAATCTTCCAATATTTCATTGTTAGTTGTGACATTTGCTTGTAAGTTTTCAAATTAAAGAAGTTGTCTCTGTATCTAGCTTGCATATATATTTAACCCCGAGGTGTATCAAATACTTTCTGTTCTTCTATTGAGATGATCATATGGCTGCTCTCCTCTAGTAATGGAATTATGATGTAATTTAGTTCAGTTTTATTTAAAGTATTTTAGAGTTTAAACCTGTTTGTCTTTCTATAATAATTTGCACTTGCTTATAATATGTGATCCTTTTTAGAAATTGCTGAATTCACACTAGCAAAATTTTGCTCATCTTCACAAGATTACAATGATCATAAGATAGTCTCCAGTTTGAAAAGGCCCCCTGAGACCTTCCATAGGAAATGAGACTGTGGTGGATGAACTAGTGGTCACCTTGTGACACCCAGCTGAGCTGAGCCAGCTCGGTGTCTGTATGGAGGGCCCCCTGAGGATTGTCGCCAACAGTATAAGAGGAGAACTGGAGAGGAAGAGGATGAGCTGTTGATTCTCCTAGAGAAGATTGTCACACTGGTTTTCCTGATATGAACCCAGCTGTTATCATCAGAGGAGCTCAGGTCCTTGCTGTCATTGAGGATGGCTGCGGTTCTCTTTGGGGGAGCTCTGGTCCTTACCATGAGTGTTGCTTCCTGGCTCCAGTGTAGATCCCTCAGCCTGCTGGCACAGATCCTCCATCCTGGTGGTGCAGACTTTCTAGCTTCCACCACTGACCTTTGGACCTTCCCAGTACAAATCCTTGATACACACTTGCATGAGACATTGTTGTGGGCTCTTGGCCTCCAGCTGGACTTGTGGAAGGCATTGCCAAGGGCTCTATGTCTTCAGCTAGACTCATGCAGGACATTGCTGTGGGATCCAGGCCCTCAGCTAGATTCTTTGTGTCTCTAGTGTATGGACAGATCTCTCACACTCTTTTGCATTTGACTCTTTGGGTAAATATTATAAAATAATCCTATAAATTATGTGTCCTATATTAAATCTTTTCCCTTGAAAACCTTGACTACAACAGAGACACACCCAGAGAACTCCAAGAATGAAAACAAAATTCTGGAAGATTTCAGAGATTTCATCCAGTTATGATTTAGATCAAAAATGATGCCCCAAACTTCATGCAGTCAGAGCAGAGCTTTGGAGTATGTGGGCAATTTAGCTGACGTGCTATTATGAGGTGGGGCTAAGTTAGAGTCCAGCACTGGGTCTGTGACCCGGAAGAGGGTGTGTCACTTCCCTGCTTCCTGGTCCCTCCCTCCCCTCCCTGCTTCCTGGATGCCATGAGGTGAGCAGCACTCCTCCGCCAGGCCCTTGCACCGTGCCCTCTTACCTTAGAGTCAGATGGCTATGGACTGAACATGTGAGCCAGAATAAACTGCTCCTCTTTTAATTTACAGGGTTTGTGTATTTTGTCCCAGAGACAAAGAAAGTGACAAGGACACCTCCTATGAAGGAAGAGTAATCAGAATGCCATTGAACATCAAAAATCTCCAGCCACACAGCCAATCAAATGTGAGGGCAGAAGGAATAACTTCTGGAGGTGTACACTCCCAAAACATTTTCCTAGCACAAAACGTTACTCAGAAAGCTGTGGGTGGAAATGTTTCACCATAGCTAGGAGAAGACAAATGAGTTTGCAAATAAGACCCAGTGCAGGGCTATGGGGAGCTCCTACAACCCCAAAACAGCAAAGCAGCTGGGAAGAGAGTAAGTGGGCCCCGGAGAGGTGTCACAGGAGGCACCGATGAGCCATCCAGCAGACCAACCACATAGACTGCAGGGAGAGCCCTGTTAGCCTACAGTCTAGGAAGGAACAGTAGTGGGGCACTAAACACATGGAAAACTTAGCAACTTTTTATTCAACAAGAGTTGTGCAACACAGGCAATGTGCAGTACCTGGTTTAGTTGCAAGTAGTCTAAACATAGCCATAACTACTCACATACTGAGTACTGATTTGGCCATGAGGGGGCTGAGATAAAGACAAGAACACATACCTGTGTGGAGGAGGGGAGAGGGTCAAAGAGCTCAGTCCTCCTCTTCTGTCATAGAACTTCATTAAATAGCATTTGAACTAGAAAATCAAGAGCAACGTAGGCATGTTATTTTACAGCAAGCAGTAAAGAACCAGAAAAAACAGCAGAAATTCCCAGAGCTGGCCTCTGGGGAGTGAGCCCAGGAACGGAAGTGGATGGCTGGTTTTCATTTTAAGCCTCACATAACCATTCACCTTTCTAAACCCTGTACATATATGAATTTGATTAACATAAACTTTTTAAAAGAAACAAGAAGGAAAAGACGTGGATGAAGTGAGCACACTTCTGTTTAGGACCTTAATGCTAAGGAGTGGCTAAGGAACTTATTTAGGCCGTAGTCCAAAAGGCACTGCCGTCTGGAAATTTTTCTGAAGCCTTACTTACTTCCAATTCAGATTCATGCAGAGGTCTCCACTCTCCTTCATCCACCTCTCTGTTCATTTTATAATATGGGGAAAGGGACCATTTTTCTCTTTTCTTTCTTCAGACATATCCCAGGCTGGGATGACCTGGGGAGATAGTGTTTTTAAGCGGCATGGGAAGGACTTATTATTCAGAGAGTTTGGATGCACACAGAGTGGGGCGCAAGCACTCAGAGAAATGGGAAAAACAGTCTTTTAACATAACGAGGCCTGCACGCACCCTATGCTTTAAGAAGCATAGCGGTAACAAGGGAAAACAATAGAACTAGGTATGGGCCACACAGGTGCCAGTGGGCATGATAACTGGCCCAGAGGTGGCTTGGGTGGGCTCCATGGCCCAACCTACAGGGCACCCATCTGGACCTCATCACAGTCCAGAGGAGCTTATATTTGTAATCCCAGGGAAAAGTTATTGGCATTCTAGTAAGTACATTCCAATCTACCACTTCCTGTGCAACCCACAGCGAGAATAAGGAGACAAAGACATCTGCAGTTGTGGGGAGCCAATGGGGCCCTAAGTCCAGTCGGAACAATGGCTAACAGGAGCAAACGCCTCGACCCAGGGCCGAACCTGGGTTTCATTAATTTGTGAGGAGGGGAGCGGCTCGGGGTTGAGTGACTGTGAGAATGGGGGGAAGTACGCGACTGCTGTGAGCTGGGCTCGATGGAGGCACAATGCACCTCTGCAGTAGCACAGTTTGAGGAGGTGTCTCCTGTTTGGTGTCGGCTGCTTCGGCTCTGATCTCTGACTTTTCCTGCCCTGGGATATCACCGCCTCTTTCCGCAGGCTCCGTCCCAGCACACAGCACCACAGCTCTCCTCCTCGCTCCTGCTTAGTAGTGGAGAGAGACAGGCGGGGCATCCCTGACTGCTGCACTGCTTTAAAGGCTGCACACAGCTGCTGAGCACTCCCC
>NW_004955502.1:6737245-6738542 GCF_000276665.1 Chinchilla lanigera
TTTTGTTTCCTAATCCACTCTGCAAGTCTGCTTCTTTTGTTTGGTGCATTGAGACCATTTACATTGATGGTTATAATGGATATGTACTGGCTTATTTTTGTCATGCTATTCTCCTGCTATTGGATCCTGCTTTTTCCCTCCATTTAATTGCTTGCTCTGCTTGTTGGTTCCTCTCTGTTGTTCTTGAAGTTGCAGTCTGTTTTATGTCTTTCTAGTATATCTTTTAGTATTCTTTGTAGGATTGGTTTGGCACTCATGAATGTCTTCAGTTGTTCTTTATCATGAAAATATTTCATTTCTCCATTAAATTTCAAAGATAGCTTTGCAGAGTACATCAATCTGGATTGGAAGTTGTTTTCTTTCAGTACCTGAAGTACTTTACTCCAAGCTCTTCTTGCCTTGATGGTCTGTGTTGAGAAGTCTGCCGTGATTCTGATAGGCTTTCCTTTATAGGTGATCTGTTTCTTTTCTCAAACAGCTTTTAATATTCTGAGCTTTTGTTGAGGTTCTGGGATCTTGATCATTATATGTCTGGGTGTAGATTTATTTTGGTTATGATTAACTGGAGTTCTATATACTTCACTTATCTGGATGTCTGATTCTTTTACCATGCCTGGGAAATTTTCTGCTGTTATTTCTGCAAAGAGTCTTTTTATGTCATTTGTGTTGACACCTGCTGTTTCATTAATACCTATTAATCTGACATTGTTTCTCTTTGCTTCATCTTGCAATTGTTGAATTGCTATTTCCTGGTTGCTTGTTGTTTTTAAGAGATCCCTCCTTTCTTGTTCATTGGTTACTATGCTGTCTTCAAGGTCTGAAAGTCTAGCTTCAGCTTTGTTCAGGCAGTTTTGCAAGCTTTCAATGGAATTTTTAAGTTCCTGGATATCTGTTTGCATCTGTTTCATACCTTCTAATTCTTTTCTATATTGTTCCCTGAAGGTTTCTTTGAGTTGTCTATGCTCTTCTATTTTCTTGTCTATGTCATCTTCGTATATGTTGAAGATTTCTCTCATTATTGTTGTCATTTCTTTTCTTACCTGAGACATTATTTCTGATCTGATGTCTTCTGTGGCCTAATGGAGTTGTTTCTTTACTTCAGTTGCTATCATTTCAGAAATTTCAGGTGTATGACTTCCAGGCTCTTCTGTATTGATGCTTCCTGGAATTGTTTTGGGTGGTGTGGAGGTCTGGGATTGCATTTTGCTCCTTCATTTTGTCATTTTTGAAGAACCAGAGACTCCCTGTAGCGTAGTCTCACTGTCCTGATTGTTTGTGAGTGGCAGGGCGAGAGCCT
>NW_004955502.1:6738642-6746554 GCF_000276665.1 Chinchilla lanigera
CCTGGCCTCCTTGCCTGCTCCCTTCTGCTTGCTCCCCTGCCCAGTTGGCACAAGGTCTGGATTCTCCTCTTTGCCACTGGCTGTTCTACTCCCCGCCTGTGTTCTCTGTCTCAGCACAGAACCTTGTACTGCCTCTGCTTGCCCCACATCTAAAAGCACTAGGGCCACGCAGCCTGGTGGGGACGTCTCCTGGCGATCCAGGGAGCAGCCACGCATGAGTCACCGTGGGTTACTGCAGCAACCTGGTACCTGGTCACCGAGTCCTCCTGACTCCATCGAATCCATGCTATAGAACACACAAGGCCTAAACCCAAAGCTGATTGCTCAGTCCTTAAAGCCCTTCAAATTGAAGTCCTGAGGACTTTGGAGAGCCGTAACATACATGTGCTGGTGGTGGGTGCGGCTCACCCTGTGTGTGTCCAGATCCACAGAACACAGAGTGAGAGCAAGCCCTTTGTAGGTTTGGTCCCATGTAGACTCTGGACGACAGCGTTGGGTCGTTCTAGGTTCATCAGTTGTCACAAGTACATCCTGTGGTGGGGAGAGGGGGAAACTTCAAAGAGAAACTTTACAGAGTTTTGTGATGTTTATGTTACCCATCAGCTTTTTCAAAATTTGTCGTTGTGACTCTTGCCTCATTTTAAGTAAAGATTTGTATTTATACCTTGATTTCCATTTATAATTTTGCATTGCTTTTGTCCAAGAATTCCCCCAAAGTGACAATGGCATAGTAGAACTAGGGGGGTGGGAAGTGACATGGTCCCCAGGGTGGCCCAAAGCAAGTCCAAGGCCTCACAGAGCCCTGGCCAGGAAGCTCCCTTCTGGCAGCCTGCAAGGATGGGTGCCGTGGATCCCTGTCAGGAATCTATGAATAGATGCGGTCAGAGAAGACAACAGACAGGTAAACAACATGACACTCCCATAACATTGCAAGACACAATGATGACAGGGTAGCAAAGGTGTTACCCATAAAAATTGTCTTTATGCATCTCCTTGCAGACAAGCTATAAAAAGAAGGAATCCACCAGGATATTAAAATGCTTCTGAGGAGTAAATTTCAGACAATGGTTGTTTTCTTCTTAATGCACTTTTTGTGTGTGTGTGAGTGTGTGTGTGCGCATGCGTGTGCACGTGCAAACAATTCATACTCAGAAGAAAATGTACTGTTAGAATGAACCAGCAGAAGGAAATCAAGCAGACCCCAGCCCAGTGGGTGACACATCTCCCACATGAAGTTCTTCACACCCACCAGCCTTTAAAATCAGTGGCTTCGGCAGACTGAAAACAAGCCCTGCCCACGTCCGTTCTCCAGGACCCAGCTTCTCTGCTGAGACATGTTCGCGAGTAGTAGTGGCCCGTGCTCAGCCTGTGCTGCAGCCCACGGCAGGACAGTTCCATTCTGATGGGGCGGGGGTGGTCAGACAGTCTCTCGGTTCTTGCTCTCACCAACGCCAGTGAGATGCAGAGACCAAGATGTTTCAGAGGATAAACCTAGAAGTACCAGTCTGCACTCCAGGGAAAGACTGCACAGTCCGCTCCCTTGGAACAGCAAAAGGGGCAATGGGCCATTCACCTGGCCTTCCTTACCTGTCTTTTCTGCACCGGGGATGCAGCCCTGAGTGATCTCCCAGGGCCTTTCCAAGCCGCTACCTCTTCCTGTGAATGGCATGGAGTGGGCAGGGCACCCACGCTTTCCAGTGAGGTTGCCCCTCCTCCAGGGCAGCTTGGATGGGTCCACACTGCGATCCATCCCGGTATCCAACTACTGCTCTAGTCTCCTCGCCCTTAAGACAGGCTAGGACTGTGTGACAAATCTACATGCTTTTAGGCATAATTTTTTTGAACAGAGATGAGGACAAAGAGTCAAAAAACCTCATGCCCCTCGGTATGCCTGGCTTACACCTGGTTCATACTTACAGAAGCAGAACTGTGTGCATGTTATGGTTTGTGTCTGCGTGTCCCCCCAAATCCTCATGCAGTCATGGAGCAGGCTTCTAGGTTTATGATTGATCCATGATCCAATGCTGGCATTATGGTTGTGAGTGCTACACCTGCCCTAGGGCAGATAGTTTTGCATATATAGGGGAGAGAAAGAGGCTGCTTGCCACCACTCCTCCCTTTTTGCTCTTGTTGCTTTTGCTGTCTTCTGCTGCCATGAACGATTGCCTTCTGCCATGTGCCACTCTGCCTTGAGTATGAATGGAAACCTCACAGACTATGAGCTAAATAAACCTTTCCTTCCCTAATTCTGGGTGCTGGGTATTTTGTCTCAGCAATGAGAGATAAGTAACCAAGACAGTGCACCTCGGAGCTCCAGGAAGAGGCGAGCAGACAGGGGCAGACTGGTACCACCTCTTTGCACAAATTGCTTCCTGCTATGCACAGTGAGGATCCCCAGTACAACCTGCCTCAACTCAGGACCTTGGTGCCCGGCTGGAGAGCTCCGGGCCCAATCCCAGGCAGGGTGGGTACCAGAAAGAAAGGGGAGCATGAAGGAGCCCAACCAAGAGACTCCATTTGTGTGCAGTGCAAACATCTGCCCAGGGGCAGCCAGGGGTCAGGATGGCAGTGTGGCTCGCTGCACAGCCACCAGCAAGGAAAGAAAGTCCTACCACGGGCACATGAACCCAGCGGGCCCACAGACCCCTCCCCAGGCTGTACAACACTTTGCACTCCTGTCTTGTTCATTTTCTTATTGCTGCAACAAAATACCCACAACGCCCACCATTAAAGGAGGAAAAGTTCACTGTGTTTTGTCTCACAGTAGCCATCCGTGGGCAGCTGGCTCCGAGGCTGACGTGGCACAGCAGATGAGAGCTTCTTACACAGTGGTGGCAAAGCAGAGAAAGCGAGGTGCGGGGAGAGAGGTGCTTCTTCCAGGTCTCCCCCAAGCAATGCTGCTTCACACCAGGCCCTGCCTCTTAATACCACATCCAACAGAGGGGTCCCCACCCATGTTCCAATCACTGTCCAAAAGGCCCAGACGTGGCCGCACGAGCACTTGGTGGGTCATTCTTGATCTAAACCTCTCATCCTCTGGGCCCTGCAGGAACAGAAATGAGGTACAGCAGACCCCACACACACACTGTGAGCCCTTTCAGTCTGTTCTAGGGCACACAGAAGCCCATAACTGATACAGACACTCACAGGCCAGGCAGCATTCGGGCAGCCCAGCTACTTGCTCTTGTACTTGTGCTGTTTACTTGGCTCACTTTTACACATTATCATCCGTTCTGTGCTCCCCAAATGTGACAGAACTTCCCGGAAGGTTGAGCTCAACACCAACCCTGCCTTAGGACCTTGCTGATAGGTCTGGCTGTGCCAGGGGTCTGAGAGGCCTCTTTAACTTCTGGCTGAGTCTCCCCACACAGTATTTGACTTGAGAAGCTAGGGGTGGCCCTTCTGCTCAAATGTCATGGCAAGTGGAGCGCTGTTTAGCTCTGGAGGTATCAGTCAGTGCCAGAAGGCCCAGGCGTTTTCTTACCCTAGAAGCCCCACAAAAAGCCTGGGCAGGCCCCAACATGCCTGAGTTCGCAGGGCCCTCAGCGGGGACAGTCACAGAGGGACCTACACACCGTGGTGTCTTGGAAGCCAGTGTCCGCCTCTTTGGTCTGGCCCTTTGGTACCCAGTGCTGTCATGTTCTGTTTCATTATTGCTTCACACAGCAGAAACCCTGGTACATGAGCACTGTAAATAAGAGTACTTGTTTTACTGGAGACAGATCTTCCTGGAGCATGAAATGCTGTCGACGTATACATTTGTGCTTGGCCTCTGACATGCCTTTTATACAGTTGCTTTGCAAGACGAATGGCTCTTTTGCCAGCCTCTCAGTGCTAATCCTGAGCAGAAAGTTTATGGACATAGAACGTTAAGGGTACTCCATGGGGTAGAATGAACCAAATCCACTCACTGCCTCCCTATCTGAGAAAGTCCAGCAGTGTCACCAGTAGGGAAGACAGGTTCTTTTATATACACGTAGGGACACTTAGTCCTTGCCTTGGGGTTATCATATCCAAGCTTGTCTGGGTAAAAACTCCCATCCATGCTTCACAAGACAACCAGAAGACAGTGCCCCCACTTGGAGGAAGGGAGAGGTCTCCCTGCTAAATGGGTACCTGCTCCCCATTTGCTGTGTGTAGCCTCTCTCAGAGGAAGCATTCTCGTCAGTTCTTTATTTCCTAGATTTTTCTTTGTTCAAATTAAGACTGAATATCAAATTTGATTAGAATTTTTTCTGTACCCAGTAAGCAGTTCAGAGGACGGGCTCCTGGGAACAATATTCTGCGAACGCTTCAACTCTCACCCTTTGTGTATCAAAGTCAGTTTTGCTACACACAAAATCCTTGACTCATAAAATCCTCCTTTGAAAATATTAGACATATTTCATTTTCTTTTGTAATAAAGCATTCTTGCCAAAAAGTCTAATAACAATTTAACTTTTCCTTCATATTCTTTTTGAATAGATGACACCAAGAGTTTTTTATTTAAATTTCAGTAACAGTATTAGAAAATTTATGGGTATTGGTCATACTCATTTGATACTGTATTTCATCATGTAATTTAAAATCTTTTTCTTTCAGGAATGTTGTCCGAATTGCTATTTAAAATTGCTTTTCAATTATTGTGCTTTTTCTGAAGCTTTGCTCTGGTTTCCTTCTTCAAAACTTCTGTTATCTATACCTGGTGTGATCAAAAATGCAGTGAATGCTGCTGGCTAGTGCCATCCCCCAGAGAGGTAGGGACGTCAACATGAGACGTGGCATGATGTTTTAACTTGTTGCATGCACTCAACTGTGAGTTACTATTGAAAGAAGGTGCGTTTTATTTATTTTTTAAATCTGAAGGCTTTATTTTTACATTGAAAAGAAGTGGAGGAAATAAGTAATTTTTAGATCTTTTGTCCTTTTGCGTTTATTATTACATTTTGTAGTTCATGAAGTTTACATTCCCCTTGGGAAGTAGGTACATGTAATGACAGTTTTGGCTTTAAATCCCCTTACCCTTCCCACCTACCTCTCTGCCTCTCTCCCTCTCTCTCAACCTCCTTCCGCATCTGTGTTCTCGTTGTTATTATTCTTCCCTCATGTTTGTGACATGTACTGTTTACACTCACTGAGCTTGTATGTGGCAAACCCGAGTTCCTCACACACCCCCTGCTCCTCCCTCTGTCCTCTTGCCCTCTGTCTCCTGGACCCCTACCCAGTTGCAGGAGACCTATCCCTCATCTCCTCCTTCCTTCTGTCCATCCTGTATTATGCTCTTTGTTCATATTTTGCCTTACTCAAACCAGAGATACCATACAGCATTTAAACTTGTGTGTCTAATTTATTTCACACAACGTTATACTTTCCAGATACATCTATTTTCCCATTAGTGTCTCAAAATCATTGAGAAGATGTGTTTTAACATGTGCCATAAATCACGGATCAAAAATGAGGAACTTCACTGGATTTGCGTGATCGTACCACTTTAGATTCCAGATTTTTAAGAAATGTCATCACAGGAACTTAGACATGTCTATGTTTATAATTCTGGTTCAGAGTTCTCGGTGGAAATCACATGAAAATGTGAATGCTGTCATATAGTGCAGACAAGTTTATCCTCCAACATGACAACTCCATGTCACACAGCAATTTCTGCCTAATAAAAACATTACAGTGTATCCTCAACCACCTTAGTCACCAGATCTGGCACCATGCGACTTCTGCCTCTTCTCCAAAGTCAAAATGAACATGAAAGATAAACATCCTGCATCCATTCAGAACACTGAGGCAGCCACAACACAGGCAAAGACATGAGCGAGGACCCCAGCACTGCTTCGGAAAGTGGCAGGAATGGCAGAATAAGTGTGTAAGGGGAGTGTTTTGAGGGGTATTAATGCAATGTGTCTTTTACAAAAATAAGTTTTTTAAAGTTTATATATTCACCATATTTTTTATCACACTGCAGTATACTAGTCATCCCTGCCTGTCCTTCATGCTTGTCGTGCTCTCAAATACTATTTTGATGTGTTATTTTGAAAATGCTCCTTCACTTAAGCTTTTGATTTCTCTTAAAGCATCAGTTACTGAATTTACTTGTGTTCTTTGTAGTTTATATTCTTCATTTCTAATTTTTTATATCTAATTCTTTCTCGATTTGTCAACCCATTTTGAGTTTTTCTAATACTGATTTCTGCCATTCTTTTGCATCATACATGACTTTCTGAATATCTTTGTGCTCATTTTGAAAATGTAGGTTATAGGGTGTATTTTTCTCTGGAATTTTTTCAGCCTATCTTTCTGGTGTACCTTCATTATTTGTAGGAATGCTATTCACTTCCTAAGTCTTTTGTTTTTCTCATGGTAACTCATGTCATTTGATTATGATACTTTCCCAGTGCCCAGAAATGTAATTTTCCTGAATTCTCAGGTGGCTTTCAGATAGCTGCTGTAACCTTGCTGAGATTACTTTCTGAGATGTTCTGGGTCTGTTTTCCCTTGCTCACTTTCATACAGACTTTCTCTTGTCTTCATGCCTCTTCTCCCCCTGCTGTTCAGTTGGGATTCCAAGTCTCTTCCTTGGGGCCAGCTTGGCCATCAGCTTTTGGAGTAGGTAAGAATGACACTGCCCAACCCTCGTGAGGCCATGCATGTGCTCCCTGCCCTTTTCAAGTGGGCAATGCCCATTCAAGTTCAGCTGCTGTCCTCGATGAGGCCTCTGCGCTTTCCCGGGGCATAGCGGCTGGCTCTTCGGGCTGTTTTCAGGTTTCCATTTATAATTAAGACAGGCTCTTCACCACGGATTTAAGGAAACACTGCTGAAGGAATTAGAGAGCAAGGAGCATTCATTTGCAGCTTTGGGGAATGGATGCTTTGGCCAGGCCAGAAAGGACAAAGGGGCGGGGGAGAAATTGATGCTCCCCAGGCCTCTGCCCATGGCCTTCATCACACTTCCTCTGGGAAGTTACCCATTCTTCCACTCACAAGCGTCACCTTCAAGGCATACATTTCCCCAGATCGGAGTTTTCAGATCAGGAGTCCTCTTTTTTTTTTTTTTTTTTTTAAATTTTTAAGAGAGTAGTACATCAGAAACAAACAAACAAAAAATAGAACATTACCAGCATATCAGTATACAAACATAAACAAATCAAAGTAAAAACATTCAAAGTGATACAGGGTCTCAAGACAAATTAATACAAATCAACAGTGGTTGTTATGTTGCATAATGCTATCCTCAACTACATTGCTCAGATTATCAGAATTAAGAATGAAAGATTGCTCAAACCATTAAAGAGATTAAGAAAATAATTCTTCAATAAAACATTAGAGATATTAGAGAGTTTCACTAGACAAGATGGTAGGAGTTCACCATTGTAATTCCGTTGCATATTGTTACCTTTGAATCAGTTGCTCAGACCACCAGACACAAGCATGCAAAGTCGATCAGAACATAAAAAATTGTGAGCATTAACTGTTCATTTCAATACACTGTCAGACAACAGCAATACGGTCATCGCAGCTATTCATATATATATTTATGTTTTGCCTTCTTTATTTTTTCTTCTTTCCCTCATTCCAGTCGTTCCTTCCTTTGAGCAATTTCTTTCCCTTTCCTGTCATCAACTGTACATTTTGAGTTTTACCTAGTCTTTCAGTTTCCTACACCAAGGACACAATATGATGTTTACACATGTGGAGTCCAATTTATTTCACTCATGAATGTGGTCTCTAGTTGCATCCATTTACCTACAAAAGCCTCAAGTTTATCTTTTTAATAGCTGAGTAATACTCCACTGTATAAAAATAACACAACTTTTTTATCTATTCCTCAGTGGATGGGCATCTGGATTGTTTCCAAGATTTAGCGATAATAAATTGTGCTGCTATAAACATGGGTGCACATATATCACTGTGGTATGATGTCTTTAAT
>NW_004955502.1:6751637-6793766 GCF_000276665.1 Chinchilla lanigera
TAATAAACATGGTCTGGCCCAAACAAAGTGCATGATTTTCTCCCAAACCTTTGTCACTGTGTCCCACAAGTTTTGTTTTCATTTCATGTAGTCTAAAATATTTCTAACTTCCCTTGTGATTTTTCCTTTGACCCTTGAGTTATTTAAAAGTACTCTAATTTCCAAATGTTTTGGAGTTTTTGAAAGATCTTTGTTACTGATATCTAGTTAATCCCATAAAGATATTTTATATAGTTCTGTGTTTTTAAGTTCCATTAAGATACAAAATATAGTCTGTTAGTGGATGCCCTATGTGCACTTGAAAAGAAGTTGCTTTCTGCTATTGTTTGGTATACTGTTCTACAAATATCAAATATTTACAGATTTGGGTTGACAGAGTTATTCAAATCTCTGTTCCTCCTGACTGTCTACCTGTTTTATCAGTCACTAAGAAATGAATGTTGAAATTTCCAGCTTTTAATTGTGGATTATCTATCTTTCCAGTTTTACCAGTTACATCAGTTTTTGTTTCATGTATTTTGAAGCTCTGCCTTGTAAATACTGCCTATGGCATAAATTTAAAATATGTATGAATCTGTAATTCACAAATGGGCTGTGTTTCTTGATCTCCTTATGTAGCCCTGCACAGGAGTCACAGTGTTTTCATCACTATAACTTTAAATACCCCTTTATTACTGCTAGGGTAAACCCTCATTTCCCTTCCATTAACTTATCTTTTTCAAAAATATCTTGGGTATTTTCATGCATTTACTGTTCACCTAGAATGTGAGCATCAATTGGTCAATTGTTGGGGTTTTTTAATTCTTTTTTGGGGGGGGGTCTTTTTTGAGACAGGGTCTCACTATGCAGTTCAGGTTGGCCTTGAGCTCACTTTGAGTCCAGGCTGGCCTCAAACTCACAACCATCCCCCTGCCTCAGCCTCCAGAGTGCTGAGATTACAGTCATGTGCCACCACATCCAGCTGGTCAACTGTTGTTAAGTTTACTCTTAAGTATCTTATGCATTCTATAATATACACTTCATGAAACATTTTTGCTTTATATTTCAGGTATCTCTGTTGTTCAATTTTTCTGCTGAAGATACAGAACAAGGGCTTACAAATTGTCTCTGATGGGCCATGGAGTATACAGTTTAGGCTTTATGAGCCATATGTTCTTTGGTGACATGATTAACTCAGCCATCCCCATTGTAGCACAAAAGCAGCTGTAGACAAGCAAGTGGGATAAAACTCTACCAAAACATGCAACAGCTCATGTCTGGCCCATGGGCCACAGTGTGCTGACTGCATATAAAGACAGAGATTAGTAGAAGAGGAAGGTTAACTTTATATACTTGTTTTGCACCCTGACTTCATAATGAATTTTCTAATATATAAAGTAGAGTCAAATAAAACAAATAAGCAATGATCATTTTGTTCTAACTTTCTAATATTTACAGCAATTATTCTTCTTATAGTCTGTTTGCATTGACCAGGTAACTCTGGAGCATGCTCAATGACAATGCTAACAGGAGGAACTGATACTTTGTAATAGGAAGGCTCTATTTTTCTACCCTCACAACTGATACTGCTATTGGTTTTTAAAAATGTTCTTTGTCATAATGAAGCTTCAGATAGGATACTTGCTGTACGTCTGAGGTTACAACTAGGCCATTACCTCTGGACTAGCAGTATAACAACTATTCCACTGAATGACCCATCATTATTTGGATTATTATTTTCACATAATGGATACTCTCCAAACCTTCTGGTTCAAATACTTAAACCTCAAGACCACATAAAAGAAAATTAATGCTTCCCGGATTAGAAAAAATTAGGCAGGAAATGAAACTTTTTTGTTTTATACTTTTTCAAGGCATTTTCCTGAGATTTTTAAATAAAAATAAATCACTGATATGCCCTTTGAACAGTAAAGTGTAAACTTTATTGAAAATTTACTAATAACCTAGGGAGATTCGGGGGGAAGTGATCCAAAGAAAAATAAATTCCTAAAATTAATATGAGAGTAAAATCTTCAATTTTTATTTCTAAAAGGCTTTGGCCCAACACCTAGGAATCATTAGAAATATGTACTTAAAATTAAAAGTAAATATATATATATATTTACATTATACATGTAATTTACACATGTTAATTATATACTTAAAATTATATATGTTCACTAGTTATTTTGGTACTTATTTTAAATTGGCTTTCATATATCACAAAAGTATCAATAAGAGTTTTATATTCATATCCTAAGCAGTACATGATTAATTATTTGTATAAAAGTATTTCAATCCACAGTTTTTAATTTGAAATTCACCTTCCAAGAATTAAATGAAAACAAGCACAATCAGCATTTTTTTATTTACTTATTTGATTTTCCTGGAAAACTAAAAATAATCCAGCCATAAAAATATAGGGCATACAATAAGGAGGGACATGTTTAACATCGACTTGAAGAAATTTTCTTTCAACATTTCAAGATCCAGAAAAATTAAAATAATTCAGGCAATCCATAGTAAATATTTTCATTTAAATAATAGCATAGACTTAAGAAAATTATTGTACATGATACTATTATTTTACAATGACACAATAAAATAAAAAAGATATAAATATTAAAGGCTAATCATCAAAATAAAATTAATATTTACAATAGGCTATTATTTATATAACAGTGTTTGTTTCTTTGCGAGACAGGGCAGCACTTCCTCACTATGCAGCCCAGGCTGGCATCAAACTTGTAGTCCTCTTGCTTCAGTCTCATAAGGCTGCTACAAACACTGTAAATGGCTAAAATCAATTTCATTTAATATCAAATATGTTTTGGCATATAATTATTTTAAAAATGAGAATTACCAATTTTAATTCAACAAATTCAAGTATTCATTCAGCCAAAAAAATAAAATAAACCTTTTAAAAATTTAGGATTTACAGATTAATATTAGAAATGTTCTTGATATAATATAGAGAGCATTCTGATTTCTACTGAATCAAAATTCCTTTACCAAAATATCATTGTAATTATCTGAGGCAAATCTTTTAACAAGATGAACATAATAAGAGTCAGAATCTTTTATCTTCTCAAAACTAGAGTATGGAATTTTTATTTTTACAACTATAAACTTAGATTTCCAAAATTCAGATCCCAGACCCAACACCAAAATGTTTCAATAGCAATGGAAAGAAATTATACAATAGCCAGACACGGTGACACAAGCCTGTAATCCCAGCACTCAGGAGGCTGAGGCAGGAGTTCAAGGCCAGCCTGGGCTACATAATGAGTCCAAGGCCAGCCTGAACTACATAGTGAGACCCTGTCTCAACAAACAAACAAATTATTTAATGGAATTCAGTGACAGAGCATAGATCTTAGTATGAAAATATACCTGGCATAAGAGACACCATAAATGACTCAGAATTATATACGAATGCTTATATCAAAGTTATTGATTAGCTAAAGAGGAAGAGGCATTGCAAATGCAAGCACACCGAATGATATGTTAAGAGTTCAGGTGGGCTAGGAAAAATGTCAGCCAGAGCAGCATTTCCTCTTGGACTTTGTATCTAAGCATCTCTTCCAGCTTTGCCCAGATGATGGAAAATGGGCTCTGTCTACCCATGAGATGCTCCTCAGAGCTGCTCTAGGAAGCCGGTTATTCCCTAGAAGTTGCTCGGGCCCTGTGAAAATAGAAATGGAAGCCAATTCGTCAAAGTTAATCCACTTTAACTGGAGTCCTTTAGACTGAGCTGCTCCAACAGCAGCTGGTGTGCAAACTCTGGCCACAAAGCATGGATAAACACCTTCCTGACAATGCCTGTGAGAGGTCAAGGTGGGAGCCAGCCATTCCCTGACCTGTGGTCTCTCAGGAAAGGGCTTGTCCAGTCCAGGAAACCTCAGCTTCCTCTGGCCACCTTTTCAAATAAAACCTTAGTGACTAGAGCTGATTTCTTTCTCGGGCTTTGGCATTCCTTCAAGCAAATAGCCATGCTGCAGTTGTTTATGTACCTTTTGTTTCACTAGAAGAATGGGAAAGTATTGTGCTACTGTCCAGAAAGACCAATGGAAACACTGCGCACCCCACACCAAATGACGCTGCCCTCAGGGAGATTTCAGAAAGAAAATCAATTGCTGCATGGAGAAAGCACACTGTGTCCAGAGAAAAGCACTTCAGTGCTTTGCAAACTCCAAGCTGCTTAGTAATTACCATGAGAAACCACAGAGGCCCATCCTATTCCACAACCAGAAGTTTCCCAAGGATTCTGAGAACAGTCACACAGGAAAGTGGTGCTGGTCCTGTACACACATGCATGAAACAGCACAATGATAAGTAACTGAGAACCAAGGTCCTCCTGCAGAGAGGACAGGTATAAATGTTCAACAACAGTAACAGCAATCATAGCACTCACATATATGTTTAGTGGTAATTGTTTTCATTACAAATTTTCTCCTGATTCTCTTTCTCAGTGGTTAATAATTAATTTATGACATAAGTGCTACCTTTTTATAACATGCCAATAACCTCAATTTTAGTGGCAAATGCGTATCACGAGTTCCCATCCAGAAATCTCTTAAAAATAACTTTACATATGTTATTTCAACAGCACGGCTGTAGGAAGCAGGCATGTGATCTCCGCGTCAGAGCTGGCTCCCCCGTGTGGCCTTCTGCAGCAGACTTCATTACTCTGAACTGGAGGGGAGCACCCAGAATACAAGAGCAAAGCTACCTCCACTAGCGCAGCCTCAGTGAGACTTCAGTGCAATCACGTAGGTAACAGAGCTCTGAAGCTATCTACTGTAGTACAGAGTTAATCAAGATCCAGTCTCTTTATTAGACTTTATGTGGAGGAAGTTTATCTGCATCTGAATCATGCCACAACATTGTTCTCTCATTTGGGTCGCTATAGTGATGGTGTCAAACTGTAACAAGATGACAGTAATTTTGTATTACCCACTGTCTTGGTTACTTTTTTCTCCCTGCTGGGACAAAATACCTGACACCCAAAATTAAGGAGGGAAAGGTTTATTTTGCTTACAGTTCATGGAAGTTTCAGTCCGTACTTGGCAGATTATAAGGCAGAGTGGCACATGGCAAAGAGCTACAGCTCAGGGCGGCAGAACACAGCTAAGCTGCAAGCACACACCAGGGCGGAATCAGGGAGGAATGTCCTCAAGCACTCTTTTCCTCTCCCTTACATATGCAAACTATCCACCCCAGGGCGGGTGTAGCTCTCACACCCACAATCATTCAACTCTAATAGCCTGCCCCATGGTCACATGAGGCTTTGGAGGGGACACACAGACATAAACCATTACACCCACATAGGAGAAAAACACAGACTCATGGATTACCAATATATCCCATAACTCTTTACAGTAACAGAGATATCAAGATATACCCAGAAAGCTCTCATTTTCAGTCACAAGAAAATGAGCTTTTTTAAGCCTAGTCCAACAGATGAGTGAGATTTATTTTAATAGGTTATCAGGAGAATGCAGGAAGCAGTCATTTATAAGAAATGCTCTCCAATAAAAAACAAAAACATTCTCCAAACGAAATAACAAATGTGCACTTGTGCACATCTTTGTGTTAACCAAAGAAAGCGCTGAACACAGCACTGTAATCTTGAACCAGCACAGCAGACCTTCCGAGGCCACAAGAGCTGCAGAGCTGTTCTGCACAAAGCCCTGTCAATACCCAGGGAGACCTGAGCCACAGGCGGCCACAGCAGAGTCTGCGCTGTGCAGAGACTGGCTCGCCAAGGAAGCTGAGTGAATGCAGACTGCAGACATCTGTACTAGTTACAGTGAAACGAGTCTGGAGACTGAAGAACTTAGACACCTCCAGGCTGACCCACCCCCCCACAGCACTGAAGAGCACCATCAGTGGGACAGAACCTGGCTAGCTCAGGTGCTGCCAGGCTCGCCTGGAGAGTCACTGAGGTTTATATACACAAATTTTTTAAGGTAGGCATCCCTTTATTTTTATATTAATTTAAAACTATCCTGGACTGTAGCACCCCTCACACCATGCATCCTGCATACATGCCATCTTAGGGGAGGATTTAGCACCCTGAGGGAGGGATCCTGCACCACAGCAGTGTCCAGGCTGCTGGAAGACTCCTGACCTTTCTGCCCTCCCCGCTTGGAAGGGGAACTCAAGTGACTGAGGTATTCCCAAACCAGGGCATCAGAGAGACTGAAAGCAGGGGGTAGTGTTTAGGAGGGCACCAGTAGGACCCTGGGGAAGCTGATGGCAGGAGCACAAAACTGCGATCAGAAACCCAGGCCTGAGCACTGAGAAGATGGCTCAGGGCATATGAACAAGCAGAGTCTGTGAACAGGGAGACTGTGAAAAGACAAAAGGCTCAACTAGACCTAGAATAGGTGCTTGCACAGTCTTCCCCAAACTCAGGAGAGTTACACCTACAGGGCACCCCATTCACTGCCCAAAACCCACCTTCAGGCACGTGCACAGGAGCCCCCATGCCTGCCAGGGGCCACTGAACACAAGGAACCCCAGTGCTTCCAGAGGTTGTAGGCTAAAGAGTGACGCTTGAGGAAAGTGAACAAAAAGGTCCTGGTGGAAATCAGCAAAAAATGGGCACTAAGATAATCACACTGCACACTTTCCTCCTCAAGTTAACTGAGTGGGCTGGATCTTAAGCTAAAGGCAAAGGCCTACAGTTCATGGATGGCAGCGGAGAGGCAGGCCCACAAGGACATCCAGACTGATGAGACTGCTCCCACACAGGCACAGGTGGACAGGACAAAGGGGATGGTCGGCTCAGAGACCAACGGTGACGGCGTGCCGTGGCATTGGATAGTGAGAATAAGCGCAACTGGGAGGCACAGGGACACTCAGAGGACAGGGCAGCAGGAGAGAGCTATGCCCAGGGCTCCCCCGAGCCTCCCTGTAGGTCACTACCCCACATGCAGATGGGGTAGGCTGGGGCTCACTAGTTGAACTCAGACTGCAATTTACATAGGGCTGCAACAACGCTTTAATTGGTGGTTTTGGTTGTTACCCCTTTTCCCTTCTCTTTAATCTAAATAGTACCTTCCAAGAGCACACCAGGAGAATACCAAAAATGCCCCCAAGAACTCCCAACTCCCTCCAAGCCGATCCTAGGGGCATCAATGGGGAAGAAACCAAAGGCCAAATGGCTGCTATACATGAAGTGATGACAGAAGGATCCAGCCCAAGCTAATGATTACTACATCGACAGGTCTGCCAGCCTCACAGCTTTCCTCCGCTCCAGGCACACTCCCTCCCTTTGCATCCACTCCTAGTCCGACAAAAGTTCTCTCACTTCCCTCAACCCTGGCCCTTTCCTCAAGCTGTAAAAATAATTCTAGTTCAGTCTGATCTCTGTCTGCTTTTCATATACTGATTTTTCTCTTCTCTCCTTTTCTTCTTCCTGATTCACCCCCTTCCTTTCCAGCCTCCTTCCACTTCCAGTCTACCTGTTAGCAGCAGTATAGTACAGCTGGGGCACTGACAGAATATGGGCATGGACAAAATGGTAAGATTGTTAACATTTAATGTACATGAATGATATAAAGTTGGATCTGTTGATATTGATGTAACTGGCAGGGGTTCCTCCCTTGAAATACAGCAATTGGGTCTGAACCTATTAAACCCAGTAGGAAGAAGAGGTAGTTAAATACCAAAACTCAGAAAATCCCAGATCACATCACTAGAAAGTACATATGAACTAAGTAGAGTCCCATACTAGAAACAAAGCCAAAGCCTGTGACTCTAACTGGCCCTCCAACTTCAGTCCACACACACATACACACACACACACAAATAGAAACAAGAAAAAGTAAGTCCAAAAACTGCCTCCAAACACTCCCACCTTGCCCCAAAGTGATCATAGAGACACCCATGGGAAAGAAATCAAAAGCCAAATAGCTGAATTATATGAAGTGATGAAACAAGAAACCAAAAAAAAATCAATAAGGTGCTCAGCAAGTTCAAAGATGATATAATTAAACAGACAATAGACTGAATAAACAAAGTGTCCAGTGAATTTAAAGAAGGTACAAATAAGCTATCTGAGCTAACCAAAATTATTCCAAACATGAATGACCAGTTTAGTACAGAATTAGAGTCCATGAAAAGACGCCAAATAGAAATTCAGGAGAAAAGAAATTCTATTGAATGTATGAACAGCAAAAGTGACCAATATGAGGACAGAGTGTCAGAACTAGAAGGTAGGACTTATGCAGGTGACCATAAAACAACAAGAAATCAGGAAAAATGGATCCATAATTCAAAGAAGACTAACCTAAGTATAACTGGAGTTAGAGAAAAATGAGAAGACAACATGAATGTCGTAAAAAATGTGTTAAAATAATAGCAGAAAACTTTCCAAGTATGGGGGAAAATATACAGGTAAGCAAGGCATGTAAAAACCTTAACAGCTATAACAAGAAAAGAACTTAACAACACATAACAGTCAAAACCCCAGAAGTCAAACACAAGGACATACCCTTAAAAGCTGTTAGATAAAAGCGACAAATCACTTACAAAGATAATCCCATTATCATTACAGCAGACTTCTTAACATAAACCTTAAAGGTCAGGAAAACTTAGAGTAAATTATTGCAAGCCCTAAAAAAAAACACCTTTCAACGCAAACTAGTATCTCCAGGAAAATATTCAAAACTAATAGAGAATAAGGACCTTCCATGACAAACAGCATCTAAATAAATTCATCACCACAAAACCAACATTCAAGAAATACTCAAGGATAAGAAGCTAATGATGCCCCAAAAGGTGATGACATGAATATATTAATGAGGGTGAGCAGCTAAGAAAACAGAAAACTATAGAAATCAGACACAGAAAAAATGGTGCAATGACAGGAAAAGCCAATACTTCGTAATACCTCCCACTATAAATGTTCTCCACTCTCTAATTAAAGGACACAGATTTGCACGTTGCATAAATAAAAACTCAACAGCAAGCTGCAAACAAGCAATGCATTTAATTCAAAGGAAATTCATAACTGCAACTCAAAGGATGAAGAATATATTCCATGCAATAGAAGCCATAATCAAGGAGGAATAGCTTTCTTGTTCTCAGACAAAGTGGACTTCAAACCAAAACCAATCAGAAGGGGCAAAGAAAGTCACTACATTTTGGTTAGGTGAACAATTCAATAGGAAAAAAATAATGATGATTGTAAATATATATTTACCAAGTACAAGTGTACTCAATCAACTTCATCAAACAAACACTACTGGATATAAAGAATTAGATAAACATCAACAAAATCATAGCGGGAACTGTCAAGACCCCAGTCATAAATAGACAGATAATTCAGACAAAAAATGAACAAAGAAATATAAGTTGAACCATACCTTTGAACAAGTGGACTTAAAAGATATTTAGTGTTCCACCCAAAAACAAATGCTTTCAGCAGCATATAGAATTTTTCCAAAACAGACTACACACTAGCCCATAAAACATGCTTAAATAAATACAAAAGCATCAAAATTATTACATACTTAGATGTATTGCTGATGTCTGTGGTTTATTGAAAGGAACAGTCAATGCTTAAAATTTTCTTTTTTCTTAACCAATTTTGCACGCTTAAATTCAGTAATCAAAATGACTGATCTGAAAAAAACAATATGCAGTATAAGAACCACTGTTGAACTCCTACCATCTTGTATAGTGAAGCTCTGCATCATTTCCAATGTTGTTTTTTATTTTTTATTTTTTTACTTGTTACTGTCTTTGACTGTTTGATCAATCTTACATTCTTACGTCTGGTGGACTGAGCAACTTTGTTGAAGATAACAGTATGTAATGTAGCAACCGCTGTAAATTCCTATCATTTTGTTTTGAGGTCATGTATCCGTTTTGTTGTTTTTGTGTTGTTTTGATTTTGTCTTCATTGTTGTTTTGTTAGTTTTTTTAATTTTTAAAATAAAAAATTTTTTAAATTAAAAAAATTATTCCATACATATTATCAGATCATAATACAGTGAAACTAGAAATTATTCAAATATATGAAAGATAATACACTCTCAAATAATCAATGGGTCACAGAAGAAATCAAGGAAGAAACTATACAGTTCCTAGATTCAAATGATGATGCCAATACAACATACCAAACCTATAGACACAGCAAAAGCAGTCCTAAGGGGAAAGTTTATGATTGTGAACACCCACATCCAAAAAACAGGCAGGCCAAATAAGTGGCTGAATCAAGCACCTCAAGGTCTTAGAAAAAAAAACAAGACCAATCCAAATCCAAAGAAAGTACAAGAAAGATAATTCTAAAGATCAGAATAGAAATTAATAAAGTTGAGGCTAAAAAAGTACAAAGAATCAATGGCTCTAAGTGTGTGTTCTTGAAAGAACAAACAACATAGACAATCTTTTAGCCAACTTCACCAAAAAAGGGAACTAAAAGGCCCAGAAAAAATCAGTATAAGTTTAATATTAAAAAACTTTTCTTCACCTTTTTCACTTGTTATCTGTATGCAGTCATTATTACGGCTCACCTTAATTTCTGGACTCTGATGGTGAAAGGCACAAAACAATATAGTCATTTTAGGAGCAGTAGAGCACACAAAGCTTATTATCATAACTAACTACATCCTGGAAAACTAAGCTCATCTCAAAGTAATTTTTAGGATTTAAAATAATTACAATACACACAGCTCTAGGTTAGACTCTGAACACAGAAAACTAAACAAAATAATTACATAATATTTAAAAAGTCTCATCCAATAATTTATGGGAAAAACAATAATAAATTTGTTTACCTTTGGAAACAGTCTCTTTTGTAAAGTATACATAAGCAATATACTTCATTTTAAGATATTGTAAGAAATCTTGGCTTATTATCTTAAATCCTGATTCTAGGAAAATATGTAAAATTTTAGCTCTTAGAGAGTTCAGTAGAGAAAAATGATCTGAATTAAAATGTTTTGTATGATTTATTTTAAAAATGAATGTGAGCTTAAAATTAGTGGCCTTCTTTAAATTGAAAAAGGAAGTTGATAATCAGTGCAAATAATGTCAATAAATCTAGTAGTCCAAACTATTATATAATTGTGCTTCTTATACTTCATGGGCCAATTCACTGGAATGTACAGTATCACTCTGAGAGGGAATATTTGTAATCTCCTACTGCCATCTTATGTAATATCCTGTCACTGCAGAATTCAAAAGGAATATACATGAAGGAAAACAAAAAAACAGCACTTTCTGCAATTTGTATATGAAATCTACATTTCTCCATAAAAATTATATATGTATTATTCCATTCCTCAATCTATTTATATTAGGATATTTTGAAACTGAACCATTTTGTAAGTTACTTATAATTCCTTCCCTGTCAATTTGTTAAACTCTACTCTGGCCATATTTATTATGCTTCACAAACAGTTTGTTATAAAATGCTATGCAGCACTATATATTAGCCAGATGTACAAGTAACATAAAATCTGAAGTTTAAAATATATAATAAATCAGAAACAAAGTACAGTTTTATTCTTTTAAATAACATGTCAACAGACTTCATTACAAAAGCTTACCATGACACCTTGTTATAAATCCATCAAATTTAAATAACAGAATTTTAATTTAATCTGTCATATTTAAACCTATGCCAGCATTTTAAACTACAATCACAGTGCAAGTATGGGTTTGTGTTGGTTTTTCTATAAATTCTGAAAATTCCTGTTAAATATGTCAATAACTAATTACTATTCATATAACTTAATACAAATTGAAAATTGTCAGCAGGAGAGTCTTCCCACTTTTATTTTTAATACCTATTACCAACATCCCAATGAGTATAAAGACATATCAGTTAGGAGCGTGCTTACTCACAAATACCAATAAGAAAAGCCCATTGACCAGGCCTCACACCAATCAGAATTCGTCTCCACGCACAGGAGTACATGTCCTTTGATGTTATTTTTCAGCATCATCAGTTCTCCAGGTTCTTTCTGGACTTGCATTCCACTTCCTCAGCACATTGTTCTCTGTCTCCATGGTCACCACATCCAGCCAAAAATGGTTTTTAAATTCCAAACATCAAGTCAGGATCCAGACTGGCAAAAGTGAAAAATCAGAGTACCAGATGGATCATTATCCTTATGGTTGCTGGTAGTCATACTGACCAGAATCATTTCACCAATTTCTAATTGCAAGGGAAGGTGAGAAAATGATTATTTAGTTCAGCATAGTCAATATGAATAATATTAGCAAGATATAAGAAAATAATAGATAGTGGGAAGAAACAATATCTGCCAAAGTGAATAAGATTTATTTTGATCTGTAATTAAGATTTCAGATTCACATGGTAGGCTAAGCTGACACATGAACCCTTCCTCTCTTGCAAACACATAAAATGCTAGGTAACACAATGGGAAAAATACATCACTGAGCTTGAAGCAAATAAAGGAAATTTTCAAATACCATAAACAAAGAGAACAACAATAATGCTTGGGAGTGCAGTCCAAAATTTACAAAGGCAACGGGAATGTATCTATAAAGAGGCAAAGTAAAGACGCCACAAGCAGCTCACAGGCAAGAACAGTCACTAACCTGGAAGCTGGGAAGGGAAGGTCTGGTGGGGAGAACACCCTGCCCGGCCCATGCAAAAACATAACATAATGCAGATGTGAGCAGTATGCCTCAGACTGGGATCAAATCAGTTGTGTAAGTAATCAGAGCTCCTGGTCTCCACTGCCTGCAGATATGGAGCCTAAATTCTCACAATTCACCCTTGGAAACCTGAGGAGGACCCCGTGGAAGTGGCCTACGATAGGCTCTGTGAGACACTTAACCGGCAGCCGTTAAACCTTCTAGAGGGATGCCTTCGCACTGGCACCAGAGTGCACCAGAACATGACTGCTGCAAACCAAATGGGGAAGGCAATCCCAAGGGATCCGCAATGAATAGAGCACTCTTAAAGGGACTTCACACCAAAGTGCCTAAAATAGTGAAAGAACAGGAACTATTACAGCAAGTTTGGGCCACTACAAAAAAGAATAGGCAGATTTAAATGTAAACCAAATACAAGTGGTACAAATAATGACACAACTCTCAAAGAATCTCAATTCTAGCATTAAAGAGTGGTTAGCAGGTTTTTGAGGATATTTGGAGCATTTTATATTTAATATATTTTGTGAAAAATATTTCAAGCAGAGTGAGTTACTAGTCTTTTCTAAATCTGGTCTTTGCCATACTCCTTCAACTTTAATAAATAAAAATCATAAACAGAACCCATAAGAGGTCATGAAGAGTTAAGGAAGGAGAACAAGAAAATATATTAAAGAAATGAAGTCTTGACTTATCCCTTTCCTTCTGTGACCCTAAAATGAGCCTTCATGCCATTCAGAGGAAACAAATGAAAGGGGAAAAGAACCCAGTCATTTACAAGAACAAATCAATACAAAACCAACAGAATTTTGGAGTATCAGGTCACACAATGAAAAACTACAAAGCTCGTACTCTCTGGCCCTGGGTCTCCAAAATAGCCTCACAAAGATGCATATAGTAGATTAGACGAGGACATCAGTCAAGAAAATTATCTTAAAGGAAAGGAGATTTGAAAGTTCTGGGGAGAAAAAGTGATAGAGCGTCACAAACAGCTGTTAAAATACTGGGTGTCACCTTCCTCAGCTTGTGAGCAATCCTAATCACACAAGTTTAAATGAGCTTTAGAGAAACTGATCCAAGATATTAAACCCTAAAATAAGCTACTAAATCAGGCACTACCACCCATTCTACATGTCCATTAAGACAGAATCACCCATGATTGGATTTGAGTGGCTTTCATTTTTTCTTTGTATCTAGCTGGAATGTCTCTGTATTACCCTAAATGATAAAAGAACACCAAAAAATAAAAATTGAAAAACTAATGACCATGGTTCAGACAATGTTTCCTGAGAAAGGAGATCGGGAGATCTGGAACACTCTCTGGGTCTTTCTATCTGAAGGAAGCCTTCCACAAATTACTTTTCTGTCAATAATTTCTAATAGAATACTAACTATTAAAACAAAACCCAGAAATATCAGTATACTCAATAAGGTCTTCAACATTTAAGTGGTAACTAATTTAATTCTTAACTGTCTAATCACTTGATAATTATGTAACCTCTTTAAAAATAATTATGGATGCTAGAAAAAGTGAGGAGTAGTAAAATTCCTCTATAAAATAAAAATATTCAAAAGAAAGCATAACCAAGAAAAGTTACATTATACTGATAATTTTTGAAAGAAGTAATAAAAACTGATAACAATTATTTGAACTACTCACTTCTTGGTTCTTTAAATAATTTCTTTTATACAGAAAAATAAGTATTTTAATGAACATATAGGAATAATTCTGAATGACCTGTTCTTTTTCATTATATAATAGAATTATAAAATTGATCAACAAAGCTATAAAGAAACATAATAAAGCAATTCTTATACAAATACAAACAAGGCCATGTAAAAAGTGGTCAAAATTTAATCAGTGATACACAACAGTTCCTGCTAAAGCAAAGACACATACAGGAATGTGTGTGCATGCATGTGCGTGCGTGTGTGCGTGTGCATGTTCGTGTGTGTGTGTGTGTGTGTGTGTGTGTGTGTGTGTGTGTGTAATGATCACTTATCAGCCTGGTTTCCTAAGATAAAAGTACCTATACAAACTGTTGTCCAATGAACTTTAATTGCTAAATTCCAATCAAATTAAGCTTAAAACCACACAGGCTCCCCTGGTTGCCTCAAGCTCATGGGATTATTAAACAACTTTTTTTGGGACTCACCCTGGGGTTGAGGTGCAGCTCGGGGTAGGGTGCTCTCCCCCCGTGTGTGAGGTTCTGGGTTCAATCCCTGGCATTATGAAGACACTAAATCATCTTACTTCTTTTTCATAGTGCTGCAGATAGAACCCAGAGCCTCGCACACGTTAGGTGTCTTAGTTGCTTTTCTTGTTGCTGAGACACACTTTCCTTGTTTGCTAACACCCAAACTTAAAGTTGGGAAGGTTTATTGTAGCTCACAGCTCATAGAGGTTTCAGTCCACAGTCCCGCTGCCTCCAAGGCAGGGTGGTACTGCAGAGGAGAAACAGTGTCTATGGAGGACAGAAGGCAGCAAGCAGGAAATAAGCAGCAGCTGCTGCAGCAGCCTATTTACTGAACAACTTAAGCCATTCCTCTAATTTTGTTTTGTGTGCAAGATCTGACCTTCCTAAACTTAATTCACAGGACAAGGCTCAGGAAATTCTACTTTGATGCCATTGTGCTAAAGGTGAAGAGGGACAAAGACAGGGGAATTCAGACATGAAAAGCTGATAAATGCTGGACAAAAAAAAAAAAAAAAGGAGAAGAAAACGTGCCTGGGAAATCATGGCTCTCAACCCTCACTAAAAATTTGAATTTCCTGGGGAGTCTTTTTCAATGTACCAACTCAACTAAACTAGAATCTTTTTCTAACCCACTGTATGATTCTAATACAGGGAAAGGATTAAAAAGCATAGCAAGAGATGATATCAAGCAAACAATATTATGCAGATTGAAAAGCAAACAACTGCGTTGCAAACCAAGAGTTAGCTCCAAAGGGTATCAGACCACAAAAGTGACAATTTTTCTAACCCTAAAATACAAAAAATGACAATGTACAGTAGCCAAGGCACAAAAAAATTATCAAAGGGGTTGATTGTGGAGATACTGAAAAAACTAAGCGATGAGAACAAATATAATATGAAAGGAAAATTAATTCATGATCAATATATCATACTTTCCCTTCCTAGTATTCTTTTTGTATTTTATTCATAAAAAGAAATGAGAGCTTGGGGATGTAGCTCAGCAGTGCAGTGCCTGCCTGGCAAGCACAAAGTCCTAGAATTTCATTCCTGGTACCCTGTCCCCCGCAAAAAAAAGAAAGAAAAAAAATCAAATGTGGTAACAATCTTGTCTCACTGCCATTTTGTGTGGCATTTAGTTAATACTGACGCTAAGCCTATAAAATTTAAATATTGACCATAAAAATTAAAATTTTATCTTTTTTTTCCTTCAAATTCAAAGTATCTGGATATTTAACAGCACCAGCGCTTTACTAACAGATAAAATATAAGCCACCTCCTCAGGGTGCCTCTCAAGAAGTTTCTGTCTGGTTTTTCTTAAAGTTTGCTTTTATTTGGTACCAGGAATGAAACTCAGGACCTCCCACTTGTCAGGCAGGCACTGTGCCACTGAGCTGTATCCCCAGCTTAAACTTTGCTTTTAAACTACACAGTGAATGAATGTTTAATGCACAGAACATTGCCTAGCATCTAGTAGGAGCTATTGATACTAGCTATTTTATTATTAATATATGACTTAGTGACACTATTAATATTAGCCATTATTATATTAGCTAATTATTTCTACCATTTATATTAATATTAACTACTACAATTAACACTGATATTTTCATCATTATTATCATTCATGCTTCTATGTCCACATCTACAGTAAAACTCAGAGCTATTTAGCTTCAGATTGTAAAGTCAAAAGTATAAAACCATTCTCAGCTGCACAGCTATAGAAGTTAGTAGTCACTCACATAAACCTTGGAGTTAAGAAAGTCGATTTGAATCTTGACCATTGTCTTGGTTACTTTTTTCTCGCTGTTGGGACAAAATACCTGACACCCAAAATTAAGGAAGGAAAGGTTTATCTCGCTTACAGTTCGTGGAAGTTTTAATCCGTACTTGGCGATTATAAGGCAGAGTGACACATGGCAGAGGGCTGCATCTCAGGACGGCAGCCACAGCTAAGCTACAACTCACTTACACCAGCGTGGAATGGAGGAGGATTGACCCAAGCACTTCTTCCTCTACCTTACATATGCAAACTATCCCCCCAGGGTGGGTGTAGCTCTCACACCCACAATCATTCAACTCTAATAGCCTGCCCATGGGCCACAGGAGGCTTTGGGGGGACACACAGACAAAAACCATAACAACCATGTTGCATGTGACTTTGCACAAGGGACTTAGTTCCAATTTCTTTAACTATAAAACTGGCATAATAATGATGGAATATGAGAAGTATTGAGACAATTAAATGAGCTAGTACCCATTCAGCACTTGAAACAGCACCTGGCATAGGTGTGTAATTGTTGGAAACACCTCAAATCCCATTGTAAAGATAAAAGGTTCATCTTGCCTTGGCACACACAGAGATAAAAACTGGCTGTGGAACACCATGTTAACTTGCTTTGATGATTTTTTCATTTTTATGCTGATAAAAATGTCTGTATCCTTGCCAGGAAACCAAGGTAAAATCCTTAGATATTCAAGTGTTATTAAAGATGGTCTGTGTCTTGGGAGTGTCACTGTCTCACACAGAGTGGGTTCTCAGTAAACACTGAATTCACGAGTAGATAAGTAAATAAATAAAAAATACTGAAATGCCTAATGTTATTTTCCTTGTTTTGATACTATGGAAATAAACATACATTGTTTTGCATTTTTGTGTTATACTTCAATGATACAGACTGAACATGCTCTCTAACCAAGCATTTGGTGGACAGAGAACACCATGAACTGGAGAAAATATTTGGAGTAATAGGAAACTTTTGGAGTGTTAATAAGCTTTTGCTTCAGGAGGGAAAATAAGCACTTGAGTCAGATCAAGCATTTCATGAGCAGTGTTCACAGAACACTTAGTAGAAATGAAAAGTAAAAGCCAGAACAGAACAGTTCTTACAAAACCTACCTGCTTATGACATGAAATAAACATGACAAAGTAGGAACTAATACAAGAGGCATGCATGATACAACTGAAAAGCAGTGCTAGTTCTCCAGACTTTCATTGCTTTTGAAAATAAGTCTGAAAGTACTGGCCTCTTTGCTTATTAAATATTATGATCAAAGAGAAGACCATGCTACAGAGGTGTCAGACTCGGAAGGTGACACATGCACGCAACAAAGGACAGTGAAGAATTTGAGATATAAATAGGATGAGTAAGTTTGCCAAGTTCATCCAGCTCCTCAAGGACAGAGCTAGAAAGAGAATGGGATGGACACAAGAATCCACTACTCTCTCTCCCAGGATCCAAGAACCCTAATCACAAGCAGCTTTCCAATTCAACCTCAGGAATAGCATGATTTTGAAAAACAAATCTGCTACTTTTTTGGTCTCACTATGTAGTTCAGACTGGCCCTGAACTCACCATGTAGCCCATAGCGCTTCTGCGTTAGTCACTTGCGTATTGGGATTACATGCGTGCACCACCACACCTGGCTGAATCCCTTACTACTATCAGATAAGATGAAGGGAATTAGTAAGAGGAACAGAGGTAATGGGGTCCAGGTATGATAAAATAGCTTTATATGCATGTATGAAAACACCACTTTGAAAACCAGTACGTTGTAAACTAATATGTGATAATAAAAATACTTTTAAACTCCTACTTGATATTGCCTAAAGTATTTTTAGTAAGAAAGAGAGCCTTTAGTAAAGCATAGATGAAAAGCACAATGTGCAAATAAAATATAAAATAGATGAGAACATGAACTAAAGGTGGATGACTAGAAACCAAAAAGAAGTGTACTACAAGGATAATTGTTAAAAGCTGACATTATATATGGCTAATGTCTGAAACTTCTCAATTTTGTCCAACATTTAAATCTGTGTAGCAATACTGATTAAAAACTTAAATTTGAAAGCGAGACTTTCACTCAGCTCCTACTTAGGCATGTAACCATGGCACACCACTTAACCTTGCTAGGCTTCAGTCCTCTCATCTCTGTCTCATATGGTTATGTCAGGATTCAAAATTCTAACACTGTAATCTCAGCACTCTGGGTGTCTGAGGCAACAGGATCACAGTGAAGGATCACAGTGATCTGAGTATGGTCTTGGCAACTTAGCAAATTAGTGAGATGTCTTAAAATAAAAAACAGAAGCGAGTTGGGGATGTAACTCACTATGAAGACCTTGTGGTCAATTCCCAGTACCACAAAAAACCTTAATATGTGGAAATAACCTGGCACAATATCTGGCCCATAATAAATAACTCATACATGCTGGCTTTCACTTTATATACCTCTTGTTTACATACTATAGACCCCTTTGGAGTAAATAAGTTTAAAATTCTTGTTCACCCATGTTCAATAAATAATATATATTTCACCAGTATTTTAGGCCTCTCCAATCAGCACATAACTTATTTTCATTTCTAGAAAACCATGTTCCCCAAAGTAAAAATCACTTCTTGAGAACATTTTCATACTGTTAGATATTTTTACCTATCTTGGCATTTTATTCAATATACTTCCATTTAATGATTATAATTTAAAAAACAAAACAGTCACATACAAGTAAATACCATTGCCATAGACTTTGGTCTGACAGAAAATTCAATATAACAAGTTCCTATCAATAGCTTTTACTCAGCTATGTCTGCCTGTCAAATATACCCATATTTGATATGATACTGATTTATTTAATGATTCTTGAGTAATAAATTCCCCAAGAAGAAAAAATACAGTCTAAATATTAAAATATTTCATAGTAAAAGTGAGAGGACTATTTCTAGATGTCTGAACCAACAGCATCATATCCTAAGAACTAATTAAAAATGGAAAATTTTAGACCTCACAAAGAGCTACTCAATCAGAAACTTGGGAATGGGAGAAAAGCAGGATCTGTCTTAACAAGTCCTTAAGTAGTTCTGCATGCAGAACTCTGACAGCTCCTGGTCTAAACCCTGGGCAAGAAGACTGCATGATTCCTAACTTTTGATCAGCTGTAGCTACAGATAATAGAGAACTCATTAACCTTGGTCCCTGCCAGGTAATTCCAGCCAAAGTTCCCCACTCTACCACCAATTACTAAGAGCTCATAAAGTGTGGAGGAGAGAGATTTGGTAAAGTGTCCTCTTACAGCTTCAAGTCCCACTTTACTCCCTGTCTTAGTTACTTTTCTCTGTTGCTGAGACAAAATACTTGACACCCAAAGTTAAGGAAGGAAAGGTTTATAGAGGTTTCATTCCATAATTGGCTGGGTCCAAGGCAGAGTGGGTCGGCAGAGAACAGTTCATAGTGCCCACAAGGCAGCAAAAGCAACGTGAGATATAAGCCTCTTTCTGCCCCTTCTATTGTATCCCATCCACTGGGATTAGGGAGGTGCCAGTCCAATCAGTGGACTGATCCAGCAATCACCCGCCCCTAATCCCAGCACCCTTAATCCTAGCATTGCACTATGAATTAATCACACACTCTAGATTCAGCCACCTCCAAAAAAAATCCCCTCTAAAACAGCATGAGGTTTTGGGGGGGATATCTAGACACAAACCATAACACTCCCTAAGGGAAAGTCCTAACCACTGCTACAATCAGATTAAGGACCCCTCAGTCTTTTCTACCATGCCATCACTACAACGCTGAACAGTGTTCTTCAGTGTGAGTGGTAACAGGCCACCAAAGGAGCCTGGACTTGGGAGACTTTCCCATTACCCCAATTCCCTTCAACAGGAGAAACTAAATTACCTTAAAAGCTTAATCCACCTTGATAGACTGAAGTTCTAGGCTATTTAAACTACTGAGTTGGAAACTATAGGCCTCAGGTTTATTTCAAGGAATACTTAGTTTGTAAACACACTAAAGACTATCTGTGAATAATAAATAACAAAAAAACCAGCATTCCTTCATCACTCACCATGCACTAGGAATTCATGTATTGTGTCCTCTCATCCTGAGTTCCCAACAGCCCTCTGTACCTGGCTGTAGTAATCTACCCAGTGTCCCATGGCTAGCAAGTGATGAGGTGGAGAGCTATATGGCTGGAGAATAAACTATCTCAACACTGTTAGTAGGGTTCAGAAATATACAGATGTCTGGGAAACTGAGTCACTACACCAGACAGCAGGTTTCTGCTTCAGGGACTGATGAATACAGAAGATAAAATTTATTTTAAAGAGGATAAGAACTAGGCATGATAAACTTGACCAGGCAACGAAATCTTATTTGCCAAAGTTTTGTACATTCTGCATAGGTGCCATTCAACCCACGGTGACTTAGCTGCCTGAATTCACGTATGTGACCTAATAAGGAAGAGTGCTTTTTCAAAATGTGACAGGTCCTTTTATTAAAGGTTAATAAAATACTAAGAAACAAGAAGTTTTGCTTTAGGGTGCTTCTAACAGAGAGTAACACTGACGGTAGATAGATGAGGTCATTTCTCCCTTCCTCCACTATAGTGTGCATGCAATGGCACTACATCCAGCCTCCATGGCAGCTGAAAACTACAAAAGGAGCAGCAGACGGTCCTCTTGCTGTCTTTCAGGGCTTTTTATCTCCTCCTCTCCACTTTGAGTATGTATTACACCAAGTTTGTGCCTATGGTAATAGATCAGAGCTTGAATCTCAGCTCTGACCTTTACGCTCTGTATGACTTACACAAGTCATTTAAACTCTCGAAGATTCCACTTCTGTACTTTGAAAGTAGAATAATAGTACCTAAAGATGTGCTCAATGAACAACAAAGCATCAAGACCATCTTTTGAGAACTGTACCACTGCAAAACAATGTTTTTGCAAAAACTGATATAAAGCAGCATCGAAATAGTCGTCAAAGCAGTGATGTTACAGAGTCATTGGTATCATCTGAAATTCTCTTGGGTTTGTGTTTGCCCTGGACGAATAGCCACAAAGCATTGTAATCATTTTGATGTTTACTGCAGTTGCCTCAATATGGCCCTGTTCGCAGCAAGGGTACGAAGATCGGCAGGTATATGTGGGATGTGGTCGGAGTAATATTTGGTCTAAAGAAAACCCCCAGTAGATACTGAGTGCTTTGTGACCTATGAACCAGTTTCTTCTGCTTACTTAGACTTTCCGATTCTTTATAGCTTTAGCTCATGGAGTCAACTCCAACCCTTGGTCTATAAGACCTTTCAATCCTGGTTCACCATGCTAAACACAGCATTTTGCCTCTTAGTTCAAATGCTGAAGAACAAAAAAAAACCTACGTGAACTGAACCCAAGTAATTGTAGGCTAAAGTGGAGATTAGAAGAGCAGAATTGGGTTAGATGGGCACCTCACCCTTGTTTTTTTCTTGTAACAAGGACTATAATTATAATCTGAGACATCCACTTTTGACAGCTTCTGCTATGGATAAAAACCATTTCCAAAACCCCATTGTTTACAAAACTGAAGGTTCCTTTGTAACTTGAATCCCACATTGACTACAGGTTGGCTATTACTGATTTGTATATTTTTGTCATTCTAGGATCCAAACTAAAGGAAAAGCTCACACCTATGATACACCATTCTTTTGATGAAGGGAAAAGAGCAAAGGTGGAAAGGATGGATCACAGCAAAGTTTCTGCATAGACAGTATATGCCACATTCATCAAAGGAAAGCATATAGCCAACTCTGGAGTTGGAAAATATAATCTTCCTATAGTGAAGACAGTGAATACAATAATTGGGGAAAATAATATAATGTAGCACAAGCACAATGGGGGACCAAGTCTTCAAAACATATCTACTGTCATAATATTTAACGTGGACAACTTATTTTTTAAGGTCCTTCATAAAATTTTATTAATAGCACTTTAAGTGTAAGTATAAAGAAAGATTCTTTTCCTAGAAGTAAAGTAATAAGAAATCTAGTGCCAAATATTTATTTACCTTCCAACTTTGACACTTGTTTCCAGAATCATGGAAAATGAGAACATTTTCTACATGTAGATTGTGGTGCGACTTGCTCACTATATTTTAAGAGAATAAGCTCATTTTCCAATGGCAGTTGGATAAGAAGCAGATGGAATTTGGGGCTGGGGAATGAATGTCATTCCTGGGAAGATGCTCTCAGCCACAGGTAAGCACCCAAGCATATGTTACTGAGCATAAAGTGGACAACTCACAAACTAGCGAAGAACACTGGGGACTACTGCCTAAGACTGCTAGTTTAAGGTCTCTCCAGTCACTAAATTTGAACAAGCTTCTAGTCAGCAGGATGAAATATCATTTTCCATACATGAACCACTCAATGCTAAAGTGTTTTGCAGAAAAATGCAGTGACAAAATTACTTTAAAATTTAGTGTATGATGTAGTTGAGGATAGCGATATGTAATGTAACAACCACTGTTGATTCGTATTATTTTGTCTTGAGACCCTGTATCACTTTGAATGTTCTTGCTTTGATTTGTTTATGTTCATCATACTGGTATGCTGCTACTCTTCTATTTTTTTGTTTCTTTGTTTCTCATTTACTACTCTTTAAAATAAAATTTTAAAAATGTAGTGTATGAACTACTCGTTATTTTGTGATGAAATTTTGTTTTATTTTTACATAAAATAAAAAACAGCAAAAAGAAGAAAAACTAAAAGTTTTAGTGTGTTACCTGTATTTTAATACCATATATAAGCCTTTCCATACTTCACACACAAATGACTTTTTTAAAAAGTCAATTTTTAAAAATAAATTGAGGAATTAGGGAAAACAATTATTTCTGGTAGCATAGTTTTTGTACTTAAATGTAATTAGTCTCTTCTGCTTTATTACAATGGGAATTTAGGGGAACATTATGATTAAATTAGTTTTAAATACCATGGGTAGCATCACTATTTAGTGCTGTAAAACTTTAGTAATAATATGTCATAAGATGTTAGAACAGTCCAGGGAGTCTGTAAACACCATTATGTAATGAAACCATTCTTTTTCAAATTGACCCTAACACAGTAGGCAAAAAAATGTGTAATTTTAGGTATCTGAAATTAGTAGCAAAAAGTATGATTATATACTTTATGCTCCATGGAAAAATGTATTAATCTAGTATAGAATTTTGAAGAGTCATGGCAAATGATGAAAGCTAAGGAACAGTTCTATTCGTTCTCTTAATAAACCGAAAGGTTTCTCCTTACTTTCCCTACTTTGCCTGTAAGGAGATTAAGGCAAGAGCTCAGCCTAGGCAATTTAGGCCTTGTCAAAATAAAAATAAGAATAAAAAGGAGGTGGCCATGTAGCTCAGTGTGGCTTTGGGTTCAATTCCCAGTATTGAAAAGAAGGAAGAAAAGGAGAAAAGGGGGTGGGGAAGGAGGGGAGAGGAAAAAGGAGAGGAGTAGGAAGAAAAAGAAGAGGAGGAGGAGGAGAAGGAGAAAAAGCACAGAAAAATCCAATTGGCCTCTACTCTGATGAGTTAGCAAGCCTCCAGTCAATGAAGAAAACAGGTCAGTCTTTTCAAAAATGGGATCTAACCCAGACCCCAGGACTAAATAAATACTGTTATACTTATGGAACTGATAGAATAAACTCGTGGTAAGATATGGAACTCACCATTCAGTTTTTCAATAGTTTTGGAGGAAAGGGAAGTTTTTAATAATAGCTCTAAGATGATGAGCCCAGTAAAAAGAAGTAACATATCAGTAATTTTAACATGCAGCTATGTTAAACATGACCTGTTTCTTTCTGTTATCATTTAACAACCTGTATTTAACCATAAGTTTTTCTTTATACCCTCTTATTTTTATAGGCTTCTTTCCCTCTGAATTTCCCCCGATTTGACAAATATATTCAGTCTCCTTTCTGTGACAGAAGAGAAAAACATAGTAATTTTTTCTTAAAATTCAGTATTTTTAAGCATCAACTATATCTCTAATTTCTCAGCATGCTCAATTCTCTTTTGGTTCTTTGAAAATCAAAAACAGTGTTTCCTTTTCACGATATGACATCTTGAATAATCTACTTTCTTTCAAACGTGTAACATATTATCTCCCTCCTGGGAACACTGCTTGTCATCTTTAAAGTAACCAGGCAAAGATTGTTTACACTGATAAATCCAACGTCGTTGAACTCAACTCTGCTTTTCATTTTGTGTACTGGAAAGGGACTTGCTTCTGTGGTTTCACTGAAACAAGACAGATGTGTGTTATAATACAGATAACAGACGTCTAGCAGGGAGAGCACAGGAAGGGGATGTAGAAGAGTTAAGATGTGTCACATACATGTACCAACTTCCTGTGATGAATGTAATCACTAGGTACTGCAAATGTGTACTAATAAAAACAAAGGTTAAAAAAATAGATATCTACAATCTATATCCTAATAAAGAAATTGTCTTTTAAAATTTTGAGCAGCGGGACGAGGACGAGCCGCTCCCGCCGCTGCCTCTCCCCGGCTCCACCTGACCACGCCTGCGCTCCGCTCCCGCCGCTGCCTCTCCCCGGCTCCACCTGACCACGCCTGCGCTCCGCTCCCGCCGCTGCCTCTCCCCGGCTCCACCTGACCACGCCTGCGCTCCGCTCCCGCCGCTGCCTCTCCCCGGCTCCACCTGACCACGCCTGCGCTCGGGCGGCGCTGCTCCGGGTGCTGTGCCACACCCGCACGGATCTCCAGATTCCTGTGCCTCTGCCTAGCTCCAGTGCTAACCTAACAGAGCCTGTGTCTTCCAGAAGTACAAGCAGATCCAGTGGTACCAGCTGCACTGTGAAACCATTAATAACTGCAGCTTCCTTAGTCTCCGTCAGTGTGACAGCTGTCACCCTGAAATCCACAGCAGCTTCTAAAAGGGCAACACCAGGAGTCTCCACCCGGACAACTCCCACCACCTCAAAGTCTACGCCTAACGCAGCGAGTATGACAGAACATATCCCAGGGGTCAGCACCCACGGTGACCACAACCTACAGCAGTTTGGTGACCTCGCTAACAACAGCTATTTATTCTCGAGAAAGCAGAGGATCCAAATTCGATACCGGCAGCTTGGTTGGTGGTACTGTACTGACACTGGGAGTCTTATCTATTCTTTATATTGGATGCACAATGTATTATTCGAGAAGAGGCATACGGTACAGAACCATTGATAAACACGATGCCATCATTTAAGGAAATCCAAGAACAAAGGAAAGAAGAAAAATGGATGCAGCTCTAGCATTTTGGTTTATTAGTTTAAAAAATATTCTCTTCTTAAAATAGTATAAATGGGTCAGGTATATGATGTATGATGTATTACATAAATATGTGAAGATTCCCCATCATTACTAAAGGTAAAAATGCCTTCAACATTTAAATGGATAGTTGGAGCTTACAAATACTTTATACGATGATGATATTCCCATTTAGCAAATACATCAAAGCTACACAAGTCCTGTCTCATGTTTTCTGTGGCTTCAGTCACTTAGGACCTGTCACTGAAACACCACTGAAGGGCGGGAGGCCATCTGGTTTACAGTTAAGGAGCTCAGTATAGCTCTCAGGATTCTGAGTCTTTGCTGCCCACACAAAGAACTTCAGTGCTTTTCAGAGCTCGATCTAACCTAATCACTAATGCCAGAAGTGGAAATTACACAATTCAGTAAACCAGGTCTGAAGCATAATCTAAGGAAGCATCAACATTTTATATTTTAAAGTATGGTATTTGGTCTGGAAACAGAATCTTGAAAATAAAACCCCAAGCAATACCTGTGCTTTGCTATGTTAGAAGACCCAACGGAATGTTAGAAAATCTTGTATTTTTATTACTAACTTCTTTTAAGATTTCTGTGTTAGTTGATATAATTTTCCTTTTCTACATCATTTAGGCAAACTGCAATGTTAAAAATGATGTTTTTAAGGGTTCAAATATAAGACTGGCATTATAGGAAAAACTAGACATTAGATTTTGCTACTGTGAGAATATCTCACTAGAAATTGCTTTTATTTCCTATTCACATGTTAATTTCATATTTAGTGAATATTTTTAAAGAAATGTAGAGCTGCTTTCAATATCCAGAAATGTCTAATGGAATATAAAAACACCTGACTTTAAAAAGAGATTTCCAAAACAATATTAGAACTCTGCATTGTCAGAATTATAGATTTTGCTGTGTATTAAACCGGGGATTATGGAAGTCTCCCCTCAAGCTACTCTACCTGCAGGGCAAAAATGCTGCATTTCATACACTGTCAACTTAAGAGAACGAGGGAAATGACATTTTTATAGCTTAAATAAATGTATTTGAATAAATTCTTACTTTAGACAGGACATTTCCTGCTTCCTTATGTTGGGCATCTTACTCCATTGCTTAAGGGGAGCTACTTCCAGATGCACTATGTTAAAAAAGAGAAAAAGCACAGTATTATACAAACACCAATATTAGAGAGTATGTTTTAGAGTGGTTTTAGTTTTACAGTTTATATCCTAAAACTTAAACTCAGGGTCAAATTTTAACAAAAGCAGCATTCAGCCATTAAATACCAAGATATTTCTATCTTACAGGACCAAAGTAAAACAGTTTCCACAAATCTAAAAATGACCTAATGTCTCCTAAAGAGCATGTACTAACACTTAATAAGAATAAAATATAACCCTGTGATTAGCTTTTGGCCTGCAGAGAATGGCAGATATCAAGAATTTTGTTATGAAAGGATCATTTCTATTTGCTGTGCATTATAGACAATTGATGTGAGAAGTGTGGATGACATCCTTTTCTGAAATAGGTATATGATCAAATTCATATAGCACATGCAGTGTGGAGGAAATTTTATGAAGCATACATGGTTAGCTTAGTTTGGAAAGAAATGTGGGCTGATGGGTAAGTTGTGTGCTACTAACTTGGCCTTAACTGGTCTTGCAACCACTGCTTTCATTTCTTTGGGAAACACAGTTAAAACAGACTTTATAGTGATGAGGGCTTTTACCTTCTTTGTCTCCTGCATTCTCAGTATTTCAGTACCAACCTGAAGTTTTTCTTGAACACGTGCTTCTCTAGCACTTTGCAGCTAGAAAACCACTTTTAAATTACCATTATCATTCCTTGAAAGTTTTCTCTTTTGGAGGGTTGGAAATAATGTAGTTATGTCTTTTCTCTGTGTATAAATAGTATAACGTTATTTTCAAGTATTAGTACTTTGAAAACAGGCTTTTTAATCTACAGAAATGGTAATGCAAAAAACTATATTACTTTGGAATATATTTCCTGCGCATAATGTCTTCCTAATTATGCGTATGTAAGCAAGTGCCCAATTTTCTTTGTATTCCTTGAGAATGTATTTACTTGAAGAAAAAACAATCCAGATGTCTAAATACCATGGAGAAGCCACTCTAATTTTTAAACATCCTTGGATAATCCATAAAAGAAATAATCCAAATAAAAATAAGTGAGAGTTGGCAGTATATAACAGTGGTAATTCCATATTTTCAGAAAACAAATAAAGCAAACTCCTCTTACCCTTTGCTTTTCTATTATAATGACCAGCTTTTGGTATTTCATTGTTACTGAGATCCATTTTTAAAATAAAATTTGTTCTTCAAAAATAAAAATTAAAAAATTAAATTGTGAACAGCACTAATTAGAAAAATAAATATTTTACTGCTTTCTTAGACTTTGGGTTCACTGAAATTCAGCCTTACAGGTATCCCTGGGGGCCGTGTACTCAGAATGCTAGTTTTCCTGTCAGGGTTACAAATATTTTTACTATAAATGTATGCATGTTGAGCATACAACTGTGAACACTGATCACCCCCATTGCATACTCTCAGTAAGAGCCGTCCACAGGTAAAGTACCACAGAGGGTACCTGCAAAAAAGCTTCAGGATCTGTATCTTCAGAAAAATGGCTTCATATATACTGACCTCTTGGAGGGGGACAGCGCCCTCTCATGTCTATTTCTTAGAATAACAAAAAAAATAATGCATGCTGCATTTTAAGAATGTGACTAACCCAGTATCAGTGCACATGATTTCAAAGTTTCTTTTTTTGCCAAAGTACTCATTCTTGGACATTTTCTCCCTTTTTTTGGTACCGAGAATAGAACTCAGGACCTTGTGCTTGCCAGGCAGGCGTTTGTGCCACTGAGCCATATCCCCAGCCAAAGTACTCATACTTGTTTGAATTGCCTTTCCCTAAGCTATTTAATACGATAACAACTATATAAATGTTACCACTGAACAACTGAATTTAGGTTATTCCACTTGAGGTGTGTGGATCCACACTAATCTCAGAGATGAAGCAGCTATACAAAAAAGAAAAATAATATTTCATTACATTTGAACTGATAATATTTACATATACTAAGCTAAAAAATATTAAAATTCATTTTATCTGGTATTTTCTTTGTTGATTTTTAAATGTGACTACTATGTTTATGCTAAGATTATCCATGTAGCTAACATTAAAATTCTATTGACCAGCAGTAGCCTTATTTCTCATAGATACAAAGTGGCATGCAATTACAGGTGTAAGTTATATAACTTGTTGGGGGTATCCTATGTTATAATGATAACAGATAAAATCAGACAGAAAAGGGATTAAAAATGTAATCTCAAAATCTTTCACTAAATGAGCTATCAATACCACCAAGAAATCTGGGAAGGTAACAATGGATCTAATTATAATAGCAGCAAAAAGTCCGCCCTGCTAGTTTAGATCTTGTGGAGTCTGGTTGCTCTGGGGATCCCTAGCACCTGTAATGCCTGAATTCTTACAGGTTTATATGTGTGAAGAATGACAGTGATGGTAGCTGCCATTTACTGAGCAAACTATTCCTTGGGTTGTATTCTTAATAATTTCATGAGATACATGAGTCAAATAAGGCTAAGTGCTCAACAGTATCCCCCCAAGTTCCAGGGGCTCAACAGAATAAATGTTTCCTTCTTTACTTCTGATGCAGTAACAGGGACTAAGGACAGGTTCTGACTCAGGCTTCTTCTGTCTACAGCCCTTATCTCTCAGAGATATATGGAGCTTTTTCCAATCAGCTGGCAGGCAGAGAAGCAAAATAACATATGGAAGATTTCTGGGGCCAACTCAGGAAGAGGTGCACTTATTTTCACCAAATTTCCATTGCCAAAATTCAGCCATGGAAATACCAATCTACAATGTAGGATGAACAACATAGTTGAACTGTACCCAGGAAGAAAAGAACATGAATATTGGTACACATTAGCAGCTTTTGCAACTGACAAATATTATCTGTATTTTACAGATAAAGAAACTGAGTCTCAGAAGCATCAAATTCTCCATGGTCACAGACTTAGGAAAAGATATCCAGCCTCAGCTCTGTATAACTGCAAAGTCCATGCTTTTTCCAGGAAATGCTGGAGAAGTCATAGGATTATCATCATTTGGTATATCTACTCTAATAGGGGGATTAGGCAAATGACCAAGGTATGATAAGGAATTGTCTAATCTTTCCTAGCATTACAAAAAGGCAATGCTGGAAAAACCAGGTTGGAAAATCGAAGTTTAGCTTTTGATCATTAAACAGTGTATCTTGACTTGAGATCAACTTCCAAAAATAAATAAAGAGAATCAGTGGAGTATGTTATGGCATTACCAAAATTCAAAATAGCCAAATATATGTCCTCAGGATATTTCATATATAATTATAACCCCAGAGGATTAGTATGAAAAAAACAAAGAGCATTTGTATTTTGAGGTTTGAAGTAATATGTTATTTTTCCAGAAACTTAAAACACCCAGAACATTTTAATGATCAGATTTCTTTTGAAGTTCTATTGAATAACAACTTTGGCCTGTATTGGTGAGCCTGAGCCACTCCCAGATCCTGAAATTTCTTTTGAATTATCAAAGAGAGCTTTTCTCATACTTAATCTTATCATTAAGGTTTCTACATATGACAAAATAACCCATTTGAGTTTTATATTTCAAGTAGATTATTTATGTTAAATCAGCCATGTTGTTCAAACATTTACACTCACTTTGTTTCCTGGCATCTCTGAACAGAAATTAACTGCACGTGGTAGAAGTGCAGGGCATGGGCTTACTAACATGACATGAAGGGTGTTCCTCACAGGCAGGTGACAATCGAGCTGGGTGTCATGTGCGAAGGTCACTGAGTCTGGCTAGGTGACCCGCCTACCCAAAGACTAGGTGAAAAGGCTGCAACAATTTATAGAAAACCTTGAAGTTTATAGATTTTAACTTTGAATTTGACATAATGATCACCTTAGGCTCCAAATTTCTGGTGCCACTGATCAAATTTCTTTTATTGGTCACTGAATTATACAATTAATTCAGGGGGAAAAGTCTAGAAGCAAAGAGATAAGAAAACTATTTTAAAGAACGATAAGAATGCTAGTCATGCCCCATATTTTTTATTTTTTATGTTAATTATATCTCAGGATTGCTTTACTATCGTAACTTATTAGTCAGTAATCTCAATTCTTCTGAATTTATGAACATATTTCTAAGAGAATACTTTTTCTTTTCTAGTTCTTTTGCTATTATCTGAATATTATTATCTAATCTTAAACTTCCTTGGGACAATCTTGTACTGTTCTCACAATATATGATATTTCCTAAGTTTAATATGATCAGTATGATTTCTACAGGTCTGAAAAAGATTACATGTCTTACCTCCATCCCCATGGCCATACAGCTTGAGCGAAACCTTTTCATCTAGCAGGTGCTGTCCACTCACTGGGTAAATGGCATTTCCACGCTATTAGTAGTCATGCTCTGCTAGGTATCAGATAAGAATTTTTTCCCATCGGAACTTTCCTATTATCTCACTCAGAGATAATTCTCATCAAGGCTGTCTCACTTCCAGTGTGGTGTAGGGCTATCCCATGCCATTCAGTGCTTACTAAGATTTTACTATCATGTGTCAAGCACTGTGCTGCATATCTTTAAATGTCTGCACAACCTTCCTGTGAATCAAGTCGTCTGATCAGTCAGCTGGGATTTCATCCTGTCCTTGGGATGGGCTCCATGAGAAATTCTGTTGCTTTCACTCCTGTGGATTCTCATATCTGTAATCAACTGCAGCTCTTCTGCTGAACTCTTGATCTCATTCAGCTCACGTCTTTAGCTCCTTCTTCTGTTTCCCACAAGAGCATCTTCCCTTTGTGGCTCACAAACCACACAGACAATGTAATATGGTAGGTTACTGCACTGCCTAAATTCCTGCAACTAAGTGTTATCAATTAGATGTCCATGGCATTTAAAGTTCTTAGGTTTTGCGCCACCAGGAGAGTTCTCTCTTCTTGACAGGATCCAGTTTCCTATCTAGGTGGCCTAGCTTTTTCTCTCAATCATCCTGCCTTGCCTGTCTTCCTGGCCTTTGACCTTGCTCATATCTATTCTTGGGACATACTGCTAAGTTTTCTTGTTGCTTTGCACTTGCCTTCTGGACCTCACTTTCAAGGCTGCACTTGCCAAACTAAGAGAAACTTACAGACGCATTTCCCTAAACGAACCTTTAAAAGAAGCTCTAGTACACTAGTTTATAATAGCTTACCTGACCCCTTTATAATATTTTGGAAAGAGATTCTTAATTTAAAAATATAAAACAACTGAGCCTCAGTGGAGACAAATTTCATAGTTCGCATGCCTTAAAAATTCAGATCATTACTCTACATGAATCTGTATTTTAAAGCACAATGCTGGGCTTTTTTTTAATTAATAAATCTTGCCACCATGGGAAGGGCCTGAGAGTTGGCAACAAGCTCAGCCAGAGTAATCCAGGTGACTGGCCCATCCTGCTACATCGCAGGAAGCACCTGGGACCAGGCAACTAGCTCAGCCAGAGGAACCGAGGGTAAATCCACTCTAACAAGGGGACTTTGCATACAAACTCCTAATTTACAGTTGGTTCTGTTATATAACTATAGATTTTGCTCCTATAGTCTAACATACAAAATCAATAGTTACCACAGTTTGTCAATTTCTAAATTTTGCTTGATGCTATCATTATTGCTAATTGTACTACTGTAGCTAGGATGTCATATCTGTTGTAACCACTTGTTCTCACTTGGGTAACAACCTTGGGAAGCTCTGGGATGATAACCTCACCACAGCCCTGCACATAAAGACTGGGGAAAAAGAAAAAAGAAAGGAGGAGAAAAAAAAAGAAGATATGTATATATACACAAGATAGCTAAGCTAATTGTACTACTGATTTCTATTAGCTCATTGGAAGGAAGAGTTATTGCTTATATTGTTTGATCAATTTTGCATACCTGTATCTGATAATCTGAGCAACTACTTTGAAGATAACAATATGTAATATAATAACCATTGTTAATTTCCTGTCACCTTGTTTTGAAATTCTGCATTGTTTTTTATTGTTTTTTCTCTTTAAAATTAAAATAAAAAATTAATAAATCTGTTTAAAGCAATTTTAAGCTCACAGCAAAACTGAGAAAATACTTTTCCAAGTTCCTCCTATAACTCCACCCCACAAACAACTTTCCCCACTATTTATATCCTGCACTACAAGTCACATTTTTTACACTCAGTGAACTTAGATTGATACATTATCATTACTGAAAGCCTACAGGTTGTATTAGGGTTCATACTTGGTATAGTACCAAGAAATGTAAGTGTTGGATCATATGGTAATAACTTTAGTTTCATGAGCAATTCCCAAACCATCTTCAAATGCAATTGTGCTATTTTGTGTTGTCAGTGGTGAACAAGCGTTCTTACTGTTTCACGTCCTCATCAGTATTTGCCATTGTCAGTATTTTGAATTCTGATCAATTTAGTATATTCATAGCAGTATCTCATTGTTTCAATTTGCAATGCTTTAATGACATGATGTTACACACCTTTTCAAATGCTTAATTGTTGTGTAAATATTATCCTTCGTACAGTGTTTGTTCAGACAATGCTGTTTTTTAAACAAAAATTTTTATAACATCCATGTTTTTGTATTATCTTTGACCCTGCCTTTAAAACTTAAGAAACTATTCTATTTTTTACAAATAAAGATGTTAAAAAATAAAATAAAATAAAGATGTTGATTCTGTAGCGGTGAAAACCAAATCCACGAGAGTAGCTATAAATTTAGAAGCAACAAACAAGAAGTCAGTGAGGTACAGAAAGAAGTGACTGTAGAAAGAAAAAAGTACCCGAGAATGTTATAGGAGTCAAGGGAGGCTAGAGGTGAAGTCGATTTTTTGTTTGTGCGTTTGTTTTGAGAAAGAGCTTGCCGGCATCAGTATGACCTTTATGTAGCAAAACAATCACTGGGAGGCAGCATGACAGAGCAGAAGGAGCATGCATTAACCTGCTGCTACCACTCACCTAGGGCTCATCAAAGCAAAAACCCTCACTCTGCTTTGCTCATCTGAAAAATGAAACCAAGCCTCTTTGAAGTTCCCAGCTTGTGTTTTCTGCCTACACTATTTTGTCTTTTACTTTTTCAATGTTTTGTATATCATCTCTTTTCTCTTGATAATTTTGTAAATTTAGTTAGATAATTTTGTTAATTTAGTTAGATAATTTTGTTAATTTAGTTAGCATCTACCTCTTTCTTGCCTTGTTAGATCTTTAATGATTGGCTATCTAAACCAAGATTTCATCTACCTTATGCATGCTTAGTTATATTTACAATAAATCTTTTAAAATATCTAATATGGTATTCACATAAAAAATTATGTAAATAGTACTCTCTTATCTGTTACACTGTAATTTCAAGGCTGGTATAGTATAAACTTGACCATTTATTTTGTATAAACTTAAGAAATTAACTAAGATTTCCTCCCTGTGTAATTTGTGCATCTGAAACACTCTATTTAGCTTTGAAACTACTAGAACTTTTAATTTAAGTTTTGGAGGTTGAGGAAATAGCTATATGCAAAGCTACCACTGCCTTCAAAGAGAATTAATATCAAAAACAGTCTTTACCAAGTGAGAGTTTCACAGCTTAAATTTGCAAATTGTCAAACATTTCTTACTTTCTTGGATGCAAAGAGTATAAATCAGTTAAACTATAATTACAGCTAATGATTGCTACTGTAGTGCCTTCATTTATAAAATATTCTGTACCAATTAACAGGGCATTCAGTGTTTTGCATAAGCAATTAAAATGCAGCTAAGCACATTGAAAACAAAAAATAACAAGCCAAATAATACAAAAGAAATCCAGGGATGTGAGTGAATTGAGGAGAAAAGGAGCAAAATAAGAAAATATTTAAACCCATAGCTTCTCTGAAAAATAGAAGTGTCCAGGAGGTTAGTCCAACATGTACACAAAATCAAGGGATATTGAATCCAGCAGCAAAATGTAGGGCTATGTAAGTCTAATCTTACAAGATGACGTAGTAGGTACGTAACATTTAATTTCCCTCAGAGAACTGAGAAATATTTGCGAGTACTTTTTCTGGATGAAGTTATAACTTCACTTTAAGGTGAAGATATAATCATTAGACTCATACTCTGTGTATGAACATGGCAGACATAATTAAACTTGCCTGGCAAAAGTCCCCATGGCCCACATAGCACACCCTATGTCCACGATCCTGTTCTATCTGTAGCATCTAAGGTACTGGAAGGTAAATGTCTGCAGCCCTGAAGAAAGCAAGATTGAAACCTGGAAATAATGAGAAATGGAAGAAGAAGAGCTATTTAGGGTGTAAAGGGGATTTGTGAGGTAAGATAGGATGTTATCTCACTTCATTTATGAAAAGTCTGAATCAATTACTTTTCTTTAAAAGAAAAAACTCATCATAGACTATAGAACATATTAACAAATATCTCTTTCTCCTTTTTTCCAGTCACTCACTCATCCCTTCACCCTTTATTTTTCAGTTCCCAGTGAAACATATTTTGAAAAGTCACTAATAATCTGCTATCAGGTTCAATAGGCAAGATTCCATCCTCATATTTTTGATGTCTGTGTAATTTCACATCACGGGCCACCACTTTTGGAAGTTTTATAAACTGTGGTTCTACAACATTGTGCTACCTTACGCTTCCCTTTATGAAGTTTTTTTTTCTGCTTCCTTTTAGTTTTTCATTTACTAATATATTTTTTATAGCTAATTAAGTACAAAGTATTATAACAAAATTTAAAGTGACTCAGTACTTCTGGCATTTTTCTGAACAATTGAAGGATCTTAGGATGGTTTAATCATATTCAATGAATATCATTCCTCTTTTATTATAATTGCATGTGGGATAATTATAATTGTCTAAACTTTTTAGTTTAGACAATTATAATTGTCTTTTCTTATAATTGTATAAACTTTTTAGCTTCACTTTTTATTTAATCACATACAAACAAGAAATTGTAATAAGTAACTACATTGAATTTCTGAGTCATTTTATCAATATCTAATGTTATCATTATTTCTTCTGTATCATGACTTCCTCTGGGGGTTACTAACAGAGGCATATAGTACAACTGTAAGTTAGTGAACATCTGTTGATGGAACACTGACTTCACTCTTTATGTATCTTAAAACTTATTTTGTCCTAATACTTATTTTACTATTATTTTATAATACTTATTTAACCTATTACTTATTTTGTCCTAATTCTTTAGGGACAGCTTAACTAATACACCCTCCTAAATTTTTTTATCTCTCTCAGCATTTTGAATATTTAATTCCATTTTTTTCTGATACTTGGTTGGATTGTTTTATCTTTCTTTTAAGATGTTCAGAAATCCCATTCATCAGTTGGGTCCTGTGAGACAACCCCAAATCATAGTCAGAGAGCTCAGCAGAAATCTGCCAAAAGATAAAATGGTACATCTGGAATACTGATCACAAGCAGAGCTATAAAGCACAAGGAAGCTATATGAGCAAGTATTCATATGCCCAGGTCACCCACCACACCCAAAAAATTTGTACCAAAATACTTCTCTCAACTCATAACAATTGTTTTATTAGGGATTGCTGTACAACCAGCTGAATGGTTGTTTTGGTTTGGTTTGGTTTGGTTTCGTTTTTGAGAAACTGTCTTGCTACATAGTTCAGGCTAGACTTGAATTCATTATGTAGCCCAGGCTGACCTAGAGCTCATGGAAATCCTACTTAAGCCTTTTGGCAAACCTACTTTGTGGATAGGTTATGGACAAGTTGGATCAGGTGCCTGTCAAAACTGGAAAGTAGCTACATGATAACATCACTCAGTATGTCCCTGAAGGCCAGTAGAGAGGAAAAATTATCCCAAAGGGTAATATATTGAGCTGTGCACAGGAGAGCTACTTTGTATAGAGTGTGATTAAATTTCTTAAGGCCAAAAGGTATACAAGTCAGTTTTTAATTACCCTCCTGCATGATCTGCTCTTTCTGTCAATCCTCTTAGTTCTAAGATAAAATAAAACTTAGTAAAGTTCATGAAAGGGAGCATTTATGATAAGGATACAGAAATATTTACGAACTCCAGGATAAGAATGAACCAGGCCTAAGGAAAATTCTAAATACAGAAATTAGAAATGCACTTGGATCCTTTCTCCACCTCATGTGTTCCTCTCTGAATGTGTGCATGATTCTGTTTGTTGCTATCTGTCTCTATCTCTCCCTCTCCCTCCCTCTTTCTCTCTATTTCATAGATGATAGATAGAAAGAAAGAAAGAAAGAAAGAAAGAAAGAAAGAAAGAAAGATAGATAGATAGATAGATAGAGAGAGAGGAACCTGAATTATATATATGAAAGGAACCTGAATTTTTGAAATTTAATGTAAGTATTTATTCTCATATCAAAAGTTGCAGTGGCCCAGCTCCAATCAGGTACCTATTCTTGGTCCAATCAACTTGGTAAAGTAGAATCACTTCAAAATGGTTATTAAAGACTCAGCCTTGACTCTGAGAAAGAACTGGGTCACTGTGAGCTGAATAAACAGATATATTCAATCATTCTCATTCATTTTCCCCTGAAAACCTCATAAATCAGCTTAGACATGTCTACTTTTACTTACTATACAGTTCTGTCACTGTTTTAACTACTTTTTAATTACTTTTCTCTCATTGCTGAAACAAAATACTCAAGGCTCAAAATTAAGGGAAGAAAGGTTAAGGTGGAGGTTTCAGTGCATACTCAGCTGGCTCCAAGGCAGGATGAGGGACAAGAGTTCATGGCAGCAGAAGACATCAAAAGCAAAAAGAGCAAAAAAGGAGAGGAGCAAGCTTATTTTCCTCCCTTATATTGTATGCAGGCTACATGCCTTAGGGAAAGTGTAGCACTCACATTATCTCTGTGCCCAGGATGTTTACAAAGTGAGGATCCTGGCCCCCAGCTGAGTCACTTAATTTAATTTCTAAACTTCTCAAGTTGACACAATGAATAGACCATTACAATATCCTAGAGCATAAACAGCCTCTCTAGAGCATGTCCTCTACACCCTAGGATTTAGAGCTGCTGAGTCACTTAGTTAAACTTCTAAACTTCTCAAGTCAACACACTGTATCAACCATTACAATCTACCCTTTGTCAAATTGGTGACCAGACCCATTTCTGTAAACCAGTCTCCAGATACAAAGACATATTTATTCTTAACATTTCACAACTTGAACATTATACACAGGTTTAAGAACCAGTATTAAGTCTATCAACATTATATTACATTACAACCATAACATTCTATGCCTGATCTCCCAAAGACTCATGAACATCCCTTTATGCAAAAGGCATTTAGTCCATCTGCAAGAGTTGCCACAGTCCTAACAGTTTCAGCATTGCTGAGAAGTCCAAGTCCCAAGTCTCCTCCTAGATGTAAGGCAAACTCTTAGCTGTGAACCCCTGTACAAATGAAAAGTTAAACACTCCCAACATTGAATGGCACAGGATAAACATCTTCATTCCAAAAGTTTACTGGAATGAACTTTTCATTCCAAAAGTTACAAACAGGGGAATACAAAGGATTGAGACCAAAGCAAGTACAAAATCCAGCAGGGCAAACATTAAGTCCTGCAGTTCCACATGCAGCATCTGAGACAATATGTGGCAAGTTGTGAGCTCCAAATGGCTTGGGTGACTCTGTCTCTATGGCACTTCTTATGGTTGCAGCTCCCAGGGCTTCTCTCTTAGGCCCACTTTACTCCCTCCTTGCAGCTTTCCTTACATGATCCACATTCCTGGCTTCTCCAAACTTCTGAGGACTACACTGCACCTCTGGCTTCACACTCATAGTTTCACACACTGCCCTCTCAGGGGCACACTGCCTGGCCTCCAAGGCCTTCTGAAATCAGGGTAGAAGCCTTCTTAACTCCACAACTCCTGCATTCTTCATACACCTAAGGTGGATACTACCAAGGTCTGCTGCCAGCTGAAGCAATAGCCAAGCTTTTCTCTCTCTCTTGACCATAAGGGTCGAGTGCCTGAATTGTTGGGTACACCGAATGCAATTCTGAGGAACAAATTCTCTATGCTGCTGCCATTCTGGAATATGGTACTCTTCAGCTTTCTCCTCAAAGCCAAGTCTTTCACTTTTGCAGTTTTGAGGCTGTAAAAGGTGGAGATTTGATACTTCTTATGATGTCCTCGGGCCATCTTTTCTATTCTCCTATTCCTTCTCAGCAATAGAGATCTCCTCAGATCTATCTTCATAGTCCACAACTTTACTGGAGCTTCCTTTCTGGCCAAACTCACATTTTAAATCATCTTTCTGGACTCTTTGCTCTTGATTCTCAATATAGATCTGGCTAAAAGCCCCCCAACAATAGCCACACCATTGCCTCAACAATCGATTGCCTTGAAATTTCTTCTGCCTGATTAATTAGGCCACCGCCCTTAATCTCATTCTCAGTCTCTGGACATGAGCAAAATGCAGACAAACTTTTTGCCAAGCCATACCACACATCGTCTGGAGTCCAACACACATTGAAATCCTTCCCAGCAGAAACTTCCTAAGCCTACCCTTTACCCACAAGATTTCTATCAGACTTCTGGTCTTCTGAGCTCTGACCAGAATCTCCCATACAGAACAGCCTAAGGCATTCCAACTCTACTCTTACAGGCGACATCTCTGAACCTTCCCAAACACTTCCCCACAAGCCATTCCCAAAGGCTCTTAAACCACATGGTCAGGTACAGTCACAGCTATGACCCCACTCCTCTGGTACCAAATACTGTCTCAGTTACTTTTCTCTCATCACTGAGACAAAATACCTGACACTCAAAATTAAGGCAGGAAATGTTTATTTAGCTCCACTTTGTGGAGGTTTCAGTCCATAACCAGCTGGCTCCAAAGCAGAGTGGCGTGGCAAAAGGGTAACTGTTGCTGGTGGCTGAAGACAGCAAAAGCAACAAAAGCAAAAAAGGAAGAGCAAACCTCATTTATTCCCTTGTATTTTAAGCAGGCTACCCACCATAGGGTGGGTCCTCTACACCCCAGGATGTAGAACTGCTGAGTCACTGAGTTAAGCTTCTAAACTTCTCAAGTTGACATGATGTATCCACCAACATAGTCACCAAAAACAAGTAAATCTTTTTTAAAAATTACATTTACCTAGACATAGTGTTATGCAACTATTATTCCAGTACTCTAGGAGGCTGAGGCACGAGGATCACAAGTTCAAGCACAGGCTTTGCAATTAAGCAGTTTAGTAAGACCCCATCTCAATAAAAATACAAAATGGGGAAGGGATGTAACTCAGTGGAAAGGGTCCTGAGCCCAATCCCCAGTACCACAAAGAAGAGAAAAGAAAAGATAAGAAAAGAAAACAGAAGTCAATTCAATAAATTGCATTTGTTGAATATGTCAAATTATATTTGAGTATAATTGCACTTAAGTAAGACATAAAGAAGGAAAAATTATAATTGATATCACAGAAACTTAAAAGTTCATAAGAAATTCCATGAGCGGGCTGGGGATATAGCTCAGCAGCATAAGCACCTGCCTGGCAAGTACAAGGTCATGAGTTCAATCCCTGGTACTGCAAAAAAAAAAAAAAGAAATTCCATGAGCAAGTACATGCTATAAAACCTAGAAGAAAAGAATAAATTCCTATATACATACAATTTACCAAAACTGAATTAAGAAAAAACAGAAAATCTAAATAGACCAATAATTGGATTGAAAATATTAATTAAAAAGCTCTCATCTAAAAACAGCCCAGAACCTGATGACTTTACAGCTGAATTCTACAAAACATGTAAGGAAGAACAAATCCCAATTTCCTTAAACTTCAAAAAAAAAAAAAAAAAAGGCAAGGAATTTTACTAAACTCTTTTTAAAAAGCTGACATTACACTTATCCAAAACCACTCAAAGAAACAATAAAAAAGAAAATTATAGACCCATTTCTCTAATGACCATAGGTGCAAAAATTCTCAATAAAATGCTAGCAAACCAAATTCAACAGCATATGAAAAATATCATACACCATGATGAGGTTGGATTCATCCCAGGGTTAAAAGTATGGTTCAGCACATGCAAATCAATAAACCTGATGTATCACATCAAAAGAATGAAGAACAAGAGCCATATAATCATTTCAATGGATACAGAAAAAGCATTTGGTAAGATTCTACATCACTTCCTGATTTTAGAAAAAAATTAATTATAGAAAGAACAAACCTCAAATTGATGAAGTCTACATATGGAAAACCCATAGCCAATAGAAGTCTCATGTCGTCATAGGTCTTTTTTGGAGGCAGCTGGGCCTGGAGTGTGTGATGTTAGGATCAAGAATGAATAATTACTAAATTAGTCCAGTGATTGATTCAGCATAGTTCTGGGTAGGAGTAAGGGTGCCTCACCCTGGGTGTGCATGTTATCTGCCCTAAGTGTGGGTAGGCTGAATAAGATAAAAGGACAGAAAGAAGGGTCTCTGGTCACTTGTTGCTTGCTAACTTCTGCCTGCCTGCTCTGCAAAGCCCCTCTGCTATGCCACTCTGCCTTGGAGCCAGCCAACTATGAATTAAAACCTGTGTTGGTTTGGGGGCCTACTTTGCAAGGGTGAAAAATATAATACAGGACACATATTTTATAAGATTATTTACAATAGTCATCCAAAGAATCATATACAAGAGAATGCAGGAAATCAGTCCACACACTATAAACCAAGAATTCAGCTGAGGGCCTGGATCCCACAATAATGTCCTGCATGAGTCCAGCTGAGACCAATAGCTCATAACAATACCTCATGCAGGCCTGTTTCATGGATCTTCAGTTGGAAGGCCCAAAGGTCAGTGGTGAAATCTAGTGAGTCTGTGCCAGCGGGATGAAGGATGTGTGCTAGCAGGCTGAGGGATCTGCACTGGAGCCAGGAAGCAATGTGCAAAAGAACCAGAGCTCCCCTGAAAAGTACCAGAGCCATCCTCAGCAACAGTGAGGTCCCAAGCTCCTCCAGTGATGAGGAAAACCAAATTCCCACCACAAAAGCCAACTCAGCAAGCTTCCCCAGGAGACTGCCAGTGTACCATCTTCCCCTCCAGAGCCAGGAAGCAATGCTCAGAGGACCAGAGCTCCCCCAAACTGAACTGAAGCTATTCTCAGTGCCAACAA
>NW_004955502.1:6794056-6824988 GCF_000276665.1 Chinchilla lanigera
TCAGTGCTGGGTATGTTGTCTCAGCAGTGAGAAAAAGTAACTAAGACACTAGTTAAATCTTATTCTCTAACACAGGCCCCTACTATAAACACATACATAGCATGTATGTATGTGTATATATATACATGTATGCTTATGAAAGGTGGAGTTGAGGAGAGGGAAGGCAAAGCAGTGAGAAAAAGAGGAAGAAAGAAGAACAAAAAGTCAAAAAATAAAAGAGAAGGATGAAAAGTGGGAGCACAAAGAGAAAACCTAAAGAATAAAGTAAAATAAAATAAAAAATACCAACAAAGAATTAAGAATAAGGGAAAGAAGATAACCCAGAGCAAATAAGCAAGGAAACAAAAACAGTAAACAAAAAGCCCTTCCCACAGTAGTTACAGCATTAACCCAGCGTCCACACAGCTCCCTCCACCCTAGACGCACAGTCTGACTGTGAACACCCAAGCAGCTTCCCCCGGGGGCTGCTCAGTTACCTGCCAAGAGCAGTGAAGCTTGCTGATCCCTCCAGACCCGCCTCTTGGCTACAAACTGTGTTCTGGGCATAGCTATGTATAAGCCTACATCGTGGTGTAAGGTATGATTACCTCAACTGATTTGAGAGGAAGCAAATGTGGTGTAGTTTGGCCAATACCTAGTGCTCTGGTTCTGCACTGCTTCCACCAATGACCTCACTCTCCCACTCCTTTCACTGCTTAGCAAATATCAGAGCTGTCTCCGCATTGCCCTGCAGACTTTCCTTGCCTAGTGTACCACCAGCGCACTTCCCACTTAGGCACCCTCCTCCATCCCTCTCTACCCATTGTCCTCTCTCTTTCTCCCAGGCCCACACTTGGAACCTGCACAGAGCCCAGGCTAGGCAGAGGGCTGCCTTTGCTAGTGTGGGTGCATAGGTGGGTACATAGGACCTCATATCATCCCAGGCCTTCTGGTGTTTGGGGAAACAATATGAGCACACTGGCTCTGTTCTGCTTCTGCCACACACCCTTTTCTCCTATGTCCTCAGGGATACAGATGGTGGCTCTCCTGCAAAGGGGCCTTTTCTGCTCACAGCTCACAGCATTCAGCAGCTCTCTGCTTAGGGTGGTGGAGTGGGCCTCCACACAGCCTCCACAAGCCTTTTGCCCAGTGCAGCACAAGAAGCCCTCTGATCCAGGTACCAGGCTCCACTCGTCCTCTGATGGACCTCACCCACTCCTTGTCCTGGGAGCTCTGCTTTCTAATCCATGTATTTGGCACATCTCCCAGGCTCCCAGCCCTCAGTGGCCCCTAGCTAGGAGATGCTGCCAGCAACCATGAGTACACACTGAGTGACCCACAGACCACTCCAGTTTTCTGTAGGGGAGGGGCTATCCATTTTATTTGTTTTTTCTGTGTTGGACGAGCCTTCTCTCTTACCACAGTCTTATCACTTGTAGGCACTGGAATGCCAGTATTTAAAACTTGAGCGTGTGGTACTGTCTCACACGCTGTTCCCCTGCTTTAGATTTCTCTGAATCCCTGGCTTGCAAGTATCTCACTCACTGCAGCTGGTAGAGATGTTACAGTGTTTGGGAGTCTCTTTCATCATCCAGGCTGCCACCAAAGAGCCTCCCTCAATCCAACCCTCTCCCAAGACTGTGTATGCATTGGGTCTGGGATGAGAGCTGGGGGTGCAGTGATTCAGTTTCCCTTCATACACATCCTAGATACTGGATTTTGGTCCAGCAAGTTTCTCTTTCCACTTACCCTCCCAGATCAAGAGTGCCTGGCTCACCTCAGGGTACCTGCTTATTTCCAGAGACAATTAGACACCCTTGTCGTCACTTCCTATGCAGCCATTTTGTTTAAGCTTTGAACTCCGTGGTATTTTGTCATAGCAGCCTAAGCATGCTAACACAGTTTACATTTGTTTCTTATTTATTTTTATTTTTCCTTTTATTTCTTATATTAACAGTGTCCTAAATCAGCAGTCCCCAGTCGTTTTAGTTCCAGGGATCAGTATCACCAGGGACCAGTTTCTGTCCCATTTTTCCATGGATGGAAGGATGCTTTAGAGATGATTTGTAGGGAGTAGGTGAAGATGGAAATACTTAGGTCCTGAGAAAAACATCCTGCCTAAGACAATTCCAGTCATTAGTCACGAGGCAACCCTGTGTCTCTACTTTGAAAATGTATAAATGCCCCTACAGTGATTGGCCAATCCTCTTTTCCCATCCAGAAAGAGGCTACTCCACCAGACCTCAGCTTTCGTCTCACCGTATTCTCTAAATCCCCTCGACATTTTTTCCTGGGACCACCAAGAGACGTGCCAGTTCATGGCAATGATTCAAGCACATTTATTGTTCATTTTATTTCTATTGTTACATTGTAACATATAATGAACTAATTATACAACATACAATACAGAACCAGAGCGGGCCCTGAGCTTGTTTTCCTGCAACCAGGTACCCCATTTCAGACTCAGGGAGACAGTGATGCCCAGAGCGTGTTGCTTATGTCCAGTCTACTCTTGAACTTCATTTTGGTAGCTATCACTGCAGAAACCCTTGCTTCACAAGGACAGGATGTTGGAAATGGAAGCAGGTTTTTCTGTGCTTTTGTGGCAACCTCAAAATATTCCACTTTGAATTTAATCAAGAATATATGGACCTGAAGTTTGAAACTGTCACATACATACTTTTAAGGTCACTATTATTTGTGGTCTCAAGTAGTCAATTCTCTTCTACCACAAAGTCAGCTCACGTGATTTATTCAAAAAAGGGTCATGGAGCCATTCCTCCCCATTCAGAGGTCTTTTGTAATTAGGAAGTACTATTTAAACTCTTGAAAGCCAAGACAAATGATTACAAACCAGATGGGAGTAAGGCCCTGAATCAGTCTTTTTCAAAATCTCTGATGTCTGAAATGTGTCAAAAATCTCAATGTTCACTCATCATCTCCAAATTCATTTAGCTCTGAATGTAGCCACTTTATATGCCAACTTGAACCCAGTTGTCACTCTGCCCTTAAGTGACAGACTGAGATCACTGAGCAGGTCAAATTTGTCCCACTCATAAGCAAGTTTTGCAATCCATTCCATGTCACTAAAATGTGCTACCAGTGGTGACTTTCTTTCTAAAGGAAATCTCTGGAGTGGCTCTTATAACTCTAAACTCTGGCCAGTGATCTACCTTTAGAAAGCCAACTCACTTATGTGTATTAGAGATGTTTTGTGCTCTGCATTAAGGACAAGTACTTGACTGTAGTTGATAAGTTTAACCACATCCTGCACATTGTTCAGCTCAGATGACATTTTTCACCAAGGCAGCATTTGTCTATGCAAGACACACTGTGTAGACTCACATTCAGAAGCAAACTCTTTGGCCCCAGTAATGAAACTAGAAAGCTGTCTAGTCGTGGCAGCCACTTCATCATGCATATACCAACACCAAATGATTTAGTTTTACTGAAATGTAATCAAAGTTCTGTAGCTGTTTGTAATAAGTCCTGCTTGGTAATAAAAGTGCATATAACAAATCTTCATGCACATCCTCCTGAAAATGTCAAACAAAACCAAGCATGGCTGCCTGTTGTCAACACTAACAGATTCATCAACCTGGATTATGTAACACAGTGCCTCGCTAATCCCTCTAACAATTGTGCCATAATATCCTGTTATTTTATCAATTTATCCCGTTACTTCATCAACTTGCCTAGGTGTGGTACCATCTAAAAGAGTGTCCATCTGTTGAATTGCAGCCTCTCCTAAACACACACAAGAAATGTCCTTAGTTGCAGGCAGGATCAATTCTTCACCAAGAGCAAAGTTTCTTGGTTCCAGTGTACAGTTAGCCACCACAAACACGATCTCAGTGCACACACATTTGATGAAATGGTGGCCCTTTAATATTTGCTTCTGTTCTTCACCTTTAATTTTTTTTCTTCTAAAAAATCCCACCACCTTTTCTTTTAATGGCATGTGCTTTGTCACCATGTGGCAGTTTTAAAGGTTTCATGGCTTGGTTGGATGGGTGGTCAATACATATTTTATAAAGCAGGTTTAGAGAATGTGAATCACCTGTTGCCATGAACCTATAATTTAAGTAACACTTGTGGTACTTTCTTTTAAACACAGCTTTTTGGTAGCCATCTTAACTCACCTTCTGTCTCATTCCTTGGCCTTTCAAAGAAGCCCCCAATGACATTTTCTCTTTACTCATTTTGGCTGCAGTTCATCTTGTGGGCTTACCAAAATGTGACGGAGATAAGTACATGGTTTGAAAAAGCAACTGAGACAGAAAACTAAAATAATGGGCAGCCCACATACAGACTAAAATAGGTGTCATATTCTCACTTAGAGCCATTTTCCACTGATTTGAAATCTTTTATCACATCCTAAATATTGTGAACTGAAATTGTCTGAGAAACTGCATCTCTGTTAAAATTCCTCCAAACTGATTAGACCCTGGATGGCTACAATATCATGATCGAGACAGAGAATGCTGTACTCTGAGCCAAAATTATCTTGATCATAAGCCCTTTAATAGCCAGTTAGCTTATTTTTGGCAACTGACCAACCATTTCTAAGGGCTTTAAGACTTCTCATAATGGAACCTTAAGCTTAGCAAACCTCTAGTCTTTACCAATGCTAAAGCTAACAATGCTAGGAGGTTTCCACACTTCTGTACCCCACCTACCAAATGCTCCGATTTCTTCTGCTCTGTAACTATAAAAGTTCATGTAATTGCCATGTTCCTAAGCCTTGGTCACTCATATTTGACACAAGTTATTTGTGTATGTCTTTTAAAGTATTGTTATTATTTTACAATATAATATTATAAATATTATTTTACAATATTATTTTACAACAATACACTTAAAACTTCCTTCACCTTTTACTTATAAAATTCATTGGCACACACTTGTAATACCAGCACTCTAGGAGGCTGGGGCAGGAGGATCACAGCCCAACTTATCCACTTAGTAAGACGCTCTCTCAAAATTACAAAAAAAATCAAAAATGAATTGAATGATAGCTCAGTGGAAATTAAAACCCTAGTACAGAATTAAATTAAATCCCCAGTACAGAAAAACAAAAACAAAGAAAAAAAGATCTCATTCATTCATTAATTCATTTTGGATATATTCTTCCACAATTATCATTGCAGAAAAAAGAACAAAGTTTTAAAAACATTTTAAAAAGTTTTTAAAAACGGAAGAAAACTTTTAAAGTTAGTGTCTAAATGAAAATAGCATATATCTTCATCTAACAATAAACATCAAATAGTGTATATACAAAATTATGTTCACTTGGTGGTAGGTCACCTGAAAATGGAGGGGGTTGGAAGTACTATCTGATTTAATTCAACTGTTCAATTATTAGACCAACAAAAAAGGAAAATGATAGAGAAATAATACAAAATATTAGTTGGGTTTTCCCGGTTGCTTTCAGAGTAATGGTTATCTTTTTTTTTTTTATGTTATTCATAACTCTCCCCCTACTACCACTCTAATTCCCTGGTAAAATTCCAGGAGTCAGGAGAACTGAGCCAACAAGAAAGCTATTTTCACGAAGATCACTGCCTAGCGGTAAGAAGAGGTCACCAGGTAGGGCAAGGGATGAGAAGCTCAGGCTATGTGCAGAGGCTCTTCTCAAGAAAAGGGTACACAGTAAACAAGAACTACGCTGTCTCGAGGGGCTGTGTCCATGTTGAACCTGCTTTGATTCCGCTGGGGTCGCTCCTGACCCAGGTTCAAAACCACAGCCATCCCAACGGCTCTGCAGAAAATTTGAAAAACTTGAAAATCATTCCAAAGTTTTAGCAGAGAATTATCAAAACTAGACACTGACTTTTTTTTTTTTTTTTTTTTGCGGTACCGGGGATCGAACTCACGACCTTGCACTTACCAGTCAGGCGCTTATGCCACTGAGCTATATCCCCAGCCCCTGACACTGACTATTTTTCTCTCTGCTCCCGTATGCCAAACATTCTTCATGCAACGGGCACCTCATGGCCCCGGGGCAAATGTTAAAACTAACAGCAACACTGCTTTGCACAAACTGAGATTTGGGGGATCACAAACTTCCCATGATCACATCAGCAAACTGTAGCTCATCTCCACACAAACTTCTTGTGAATTTAAAAATAAAAAAGTCGCTGAACTAAACTCTAGGGTCGCAGGGACCCGGGCTGAGCTGAGGAGGGCAAGGCTGCGAGCGGCCAGAGGCGGACGCGGACACCTCGCATCTCGAGCCTCGCCTCAGCCTCTCCCGCAGGCGAGGGGCGCCGGCCCAGGACGCGTGCGCAAGGACGGTGCGGAACGACACCGAGGCCAAAGAGGCCTGCGAAGGCCGTAAGTAAAGGTGTTGAAAAGCATACCAGCACACGCGGCCGGAGCCCCCTAAGGCCGAGACACGAAGCTCTACAAGCCTCGCACGCCGCCTTAACTCCTTCCCGGCCCCCCGCCCCATCCCAGCATCCTCCGCGCCTCGAGCCTCGCACCGGAAGTCGGGGCGTCCGCGGTACCCTCCGGCCGCCGTAGCCCGAGTTACTATGGAAACCCAGCTTCCGCGCAGATGTCGCTGCCGCAGGCCGCTCCATCGCGGGTATTCGTGGAACTGGTTCCCTGGGCTGACCGCGGCCGGGAGAAGGACCTGGTCTCCAGCGGAGAGACTCTGCCGGCCACCTGCCGGGCCCTCTCCTCCGCACCGGCCCAAACTGCGCCCCGCGAGGTGCACGTCAGCGGCACCGCGGCGGTGTCGGCGCGCCCCGACCGGGCGCAAGTGGTAGTGCGCGTGGGCAGCACGAAGGAGGCGGCGGCCGAGGCCAAGCGGAGCGTGAGCCGCCGCCTGGACTACGTCGCGCAGAGCCTGCGGCAGCAGGGCGTGCAGGTGGGCGCGGGGGCGGGCAGCGGGGCGCCCAGGGGTCCTGCTGCCTCTCGACGAGGGCCTTGGTTGGCCGTAGGTCAGGGTCTTAAGAATGTGCGTCGCAGGGGTTTTTCACTGGCTGCGGTTTTGTTTTTAATAGTGAAATTGTCCAGTGAAAACCGGGACCCGCCTCCTCCCCGGCCAAGTCAAGCTCTGCGTGGAGTGATTGGAGGGGGAGAGGTAGGATCCATTTTCAGGTTAAAAATATTTCCCCCCAAAATCTTAAACCTGTTCAAGCTTTTTTGAAAAAGTATATTGTAGCTGGCAAATATATGAAAAATCTCCAGTTATGAGACAGATCCCTAAATAATCTCACTTCTAAGAAAAGGAGAAAAGAACCATCCATACTTCACCCACACAGCAAGCCAGGTAGACGTATTTTAATATACCCATTTTCCACACTGAAGGAAGTTAAGTAATGCTTTAAACTTATAGGAGGGCAGTATTTGAACTCATATGTTTCCTATATCCAGAACCTATGCTAGGCTCTAGGTAATTAGGAATAATCCTAAAAACCAGAGTTACCGTTTAGCCAGGGAAACACTAATTTGAAATGGTGCAGAATTTTTGCTTCCAGTCTATTCTTAGAGATGCCAAAACCCCTGAAGTAAGTCTTTATCTTAACAAGAAAATATGTATTGCATTTACAAACATAAAGTTATTAAAGTCACTTGGAAAAATTTCCCCGAGTTTACATTTTAGAAGGATTCAAATGCTAGTTGTAAATAATATGAATAGAATGGGTTTAATCTGTAGAAAAATACTTAGTAAAAATCTTTCTGCTACTACTGCAGTCCTACCTGAAAAATCTAAACTAGTTCTTAAGTCACTTACATAAATGTAAACTGAGCTCGTGTAGCTCTAACCTCTATGTAAAACAAAATAAATTATTTCCATTTTATAGTAATTATATTAAAGATGTGTTTAAGACAAAAGGAAGAATCGTAATCTTCCAGTTAATGGAACAAAGCAGTCATGTAGGTAATTTGTTCAGTTGATGTTATAAATTCATGTACATTATTTTTCAGGATGAATTATGGGTCTGCACAAAGTTCCTATTCGTTTTAAACTTCAGAATGAAGTTTATGTTTGTAAACGTCATTCCCAGTTTAAAAGAGCTCCTTGTAAGCTAAACTTCCTGTTCCTCCTATGAGTCTCACGTTAGGCACCAGGCCAAGCTCACTTCCTTGGCGTTCCCTCCTAACCTAGCACTAATCTCTGCATACACCTCTCCACTCCTCCCTTGTAGTGAAACTTCTCACCTCGGGTTGTAATTCCTGATTTACTAGTTTCTGCTCCGTATTCTAAACCTCGCCAGAGCAGAGGGCGTTTGTCTTTTTGTGAATTCAAGGGCTATGTCCATACTCATCACATAACTTATACCCCCAAAATGTTTCTAATAAAAAAGAACAAAATAAGCTGTAGTTTAGGGGTATTTTAGGTCATAGATGTATGCGTTTGTGTGAAGATGTAACCCTCATTTTTAGTATTGTTTTACTGGAAAAATATTTTATCTCAGCAGTCTTTTTTGTATAAGTCTAATATTTATATGCAAAAAATGAATGACAGGTGCCTTAGACAAAAATTTGTTCAAAATGGATAATAGATCTAAACATAAATGTTGAGCAAAGGGCACCTGTTACTTACTGTCAGAATAAAAGACTCAGGGGCTGGGGATTTAGCTCAGCAGCACAGCACCTGCCTGGCAAGTGTGAGGTTGTGAGTTCGATTCCTAGTACCCGAAAACAAACAAACAAAAAAAAGAATAAGAGACTCACCACATTACCCACTGCATCGTGGTATATGTGTCTCAGGAAAACACAACTCAGTAAGACCTGGAGGGCACAACCCATTAGGAACACAGAGAAGAGACAGCAAAGTCACGCGCAGAAGTAGGTGTTAATCCACCACCATCACCTGACTTCTTGGCAGCTGATGGGGGGCAATTGGCCTTCCGTGTATCTCTTGTGCTGTTTCAAAAGGACCCTATCCCTTCCCCACAGGAACAGCTCTAGCAGTGGGGACTGGCCAGGTGGCGTGTGATACACACCTGAAGCAGAACAAAGGAGTACACAGTGTGTCTGAGGTGGATAGGTAACGATAACCGCATGCAGGGCAGCACAGCCAGTACAAGCTGTGAGGACATTTTCTGTCTTGTTAAGGCAACGTTCTAGGGCCAGGGCCTGTGAATAGGTGTTGATTTCCTGACAGTGAAACCTAAAACTTCTAGACGAAAGTAAATGAGAAAATCTATGTGTCCTTGGATTTGAACATGAGTTTTTAGACTCAAAGCACATGCTGTGAGCCAACTAGAAAAATAAATTATACTTTATCAAATTTTTAAAAATTGCTTTGTGATATAACATTAAGAAAATGAGAAGACAATCCATAGACTGGGAGAAAATATTTGTAAATTATCTATCTGATAAGGGATTTGTATCAATAAATGGAAAATTTTCAACAATAAAAATTACACAAAAGGTCTGTACAAACACTTCATCAGATAGTATGTACAGATGGCAAATAAATACGTGAAGAGATGTTTATATAATTTGTCATCAAGAAACTGGAAATTAAAACCATAATGAGATATTACTATTACCTATTAGAATGAATAAAATCTAGTAGCACTGATGATACCAAACTTTGGCCAGGATGCAGAACAACAGTAACTCAGTCGTGGCTGGTGAAATTTCAAAATGACATATCTAGTTTGGAATACAGTCTTATAATTTCTTAAAAAGTTAAATGTTAACTTATCATAGAAACCCAGAATTCCTGGGTGATTTACCCCAGTGAATTAAAAAGTACATTCAGATAAAATCTGACCACAGGCTATTTATAGCAGCTTTATTCATAATTGCTAAAATTGGAACCAACTAACATGTGTCTCAGCAGGAAAATGAATAAACAGACTGGTACATGCATGGAGAAAATATTATTTATCATTAAAGGTACAAAAATCCATTCACAGAAAAAGACAAGTGAGTCTTAGATGCACCTTGCTAAATTTAAAAAAAAAAAAAAAAAACCCAGACCAAAAAGGCTTATATTCTCTTCCTGTGACATTCTGGAAAAGGCAAAACCATAGAGACAGAAATCGGATCAGTGGTTGGCAGGGCTTGTGAGAGGGGTGAGCAGCTGAGTGTAAAGGGAATGCACAGACGCTTTAAGGCCAAAGAACTGTTCCTTATGGTACTGGCATGATAAATGCATAACTCCATGCATTTGTCAAAACCCATAGAGTTGTAACTAACAAAGAGTCATTAACAAATGCAAGCTGAAAAAAAAGGGCATCAAATAGGCCAGAGGATCCATCCCATGGTAGGCTTCAGACTGACTGAGGAGCCCAACTACTACAAACGAATGACAGAACTGCAGGAAGATGGTGGGGGAAGAAGGAGTGTGCTGAGGGATTTCAAGTGGCGTTTTCAGTGGACGCTGTAAGGACAAAGAGGAAGTGTACATAGACTGTATTATCTAGTTAGTAGATTTATTTCCAAGGGGGTACTAGTTAACAGTTCTCAAACTGCTTTATCCATACAGTGTACTGGTGGTGAACAAATGAGTGAGTGGATGGTGGATGGGTAGTAGGAGCCAGGTTTCCTCCTGTTGGAGTAGGAAGTTCCAGACAAGAAGGGAAATGGAACTGCACTCTGGGATCAGTGGGAACTCAAGTTTGCCATGCCACATACAGGTGGAAAGACACAGAAGTAATCATCGATCTGTGTGGATGGTCGAGCTGTTCCACTGAGAGGGCCTAGAAAGAATGGCAGTCAAGGAGCAGTGAGCAGTCTGAGCATCCAACTTTTCTATAAATTCAATGTTATTGCAAAATAAAAATTCATATTTAAGAAGTTCAGAACTGTATGTGGGATATAATCTATGGAAAAGTCTATGCATTTGTCTACATATGTTTATGTGCATTGATATTTTAGAAGAATGCTTTCTAAAAGAATAAGGTAGTAGCATTAATATTACTTTTGTAGAAACAAATTGAAATGCAGTGGTCTAGAAAGATGCTTTCTAAAATATCAGCAATAATAAAGTTTGAGAAAGTTACTACTTTTTGTTCTTTTCTATAGTATTAGACTTTCTTTAGTATGTATTGTTTATATATTTTAAAGTAACACCTAAAAGCAAATAAAGGATTCTTTTCCTTCCAGTTGTCTTTCCTACAATTATTTCTATAATAATTTTCAGTCAGAACTCTGTTTTAAATGAAGAATAGAAAAAAGATGTCCAAAACTGAAACAAAGATATATTTACATGTCATCAAAAAATATTAAATAACAGAAAAGTTACATGTTAAGTGAAAAAAGCTGGTTATGAGCTTTATACTGTTTTTTTTGTTTTGTTTTGTTTTTTGTTTTTTTGGTGGGGGAATCAAACTTGGGACCTTGCGCTTGGCAGGCAGGCATTTGTACCACTGAGCTATATCCCTGGCCCTATGAGCTTTATACTGTACTATTAAGTTTTCTACAGTGAACAGGTATTACCTTTATAGCAAGAAAAATTGCAGTTCAATTTTCATACAAGTGACAGGTAACAGAGCTGTAATTGGGACATGAGTTGACATACTCAAAACATTTTAGGATTTTTTTGGATAACACAAAATGCATGTAATAAATTTTTACCTTAAACCTTAGGTGCAGCCTTTTCCTTACAAAATAGCTTACTAAATTAGTAATTGGTATGGTAATCATTGTTGTTACTTAGCATTTATTTTGAAAGATACAAAAATATATAAATGTTTTGAGCATCCCCAAGGATGAAAGTAGCTAGAGTTCATTTCACTCAATTTAAAAGCGTTTTAAAAAGTAAATAAGAAATTTAACTTTTAATCAGAATTATGTGCCCTTTATTACCCAGAGAGTCAAAAAACATTACTACTACTTCTGTAGAGACAAACTGATCAAAATGCAGTGTTTCAGAAACATTTATCTTGTAATAGTGTAGCATCTACTCACTAGTACCTTCTCTGTGTCAAGTACTTTAAATATAGCTTCTCACTAAATCCTTAACAATTTCATAATAGTATACAATGTAGCAACCTGATTTTATAACTCAAAAAAGTTGAGTACTTGCCCCAAACTATTTAGAAATTAGAAATTGTTTAAGTTAACACTCCTCTGACATTAAATATGCATTATGTATGAACAGTTCTTCATCCGTGCCATGCCTAGGAGTGACTGCATCTAGTAGCCAAACACTTAGTAATCACAGTCTTGTTCTGTCTCAGGCAGAAAATATAATTGTAACGAAGGATTTTAGAAGAGTGGAAAATGCTTATCACATGGAAGCAGAGGTACGTACTAATCAAATAATTGTTGACGGTGTAGCTTTGTAGGTACAACTTGTCATTCAGTTTTATTCTTGAACTGTAACACATTAGAGAAGTTCTCATAGTAATGATAAAAGATTATTTTAAAATCATTTTGATGTTATATTTCTGATGATCTTTTAAAATAATTTTAGTGAGATTTATTTAAGAGGAATTGTTTAAAATGAATTAAAAATAACAGTGGTGAAATAGCATCTAATTACCACCTGAATAAATTTTTAATAATAATATTGCCTACTAAGCAGGAAATACTATAGGACCGATTTCTCTTAGGTAAAAAGTAAATGAAGGGGCTGGGGATTTAGCTCAGCGGCAAAGCGCCTGCCTGGCAAGTGCAAGGTCGTGAGTTCGGTTCCCGGTACCAGAGAAAAACCAAAAAAAAAAAAAAAAAAAAGTAAAAGTAAATGAATACTTCCCAGGAATATAACTCAGCAGCACAGCGCCTGCCTGGCAAGTGCAAGGTTCTGAGTTCAATTCCTGGTACCAAAAAAAAAAAAGTAAATAAATAAAGTCAGAGCATAAAGGATTGAAACACTTTGTAACATTTTTTGTTCCATAGTGCATTTTCACTGTGTTGTGATAAGTATTATTTAAAAATAAAAATCTTTAACCTTTATACAAATAAAAAGAAAGATCTGTTCTAGGTATTCTCAATTATAACTTTTAGATTCTACATCTGCCTGTATTTTTACCTACCTTTAAGGATTTCGTGATCAGGATTCTATGAAATCAGAGTATGCTGTAGTTCTAATTTAGTTAGGACATTGCTATTTCTAAGTCCAAACACTTTAGGGTATGTGGTTATGCTGCCTCCTTGTCTTAAGAAACAAAGACTGGGAAAAGAGTGGAATTCTATTTGTCTAGTGATGGAGTCTTTGTCTCTAGGGGTAGAAAAATGCCTCAAGAAATTGCCTGGTCCTATATTCAGATGGATAATATGTTATGTTTCCTAATTTTAGTATGAGTTTCAGATCACTTAGACCTAGAATTAGAATGAAGGTTAATACCCAGGCATCTTCTCTCTTGTAATTTCAACAATAGTCTGTCTGTTGCCCTAATGCTTACTTCAACCATTTTGTGATTTCTCCTTTAAAATTTAACTATCTCAAGGAAATATAAAATTTCTCATTATGATTTTGGAAATCTATGTGGCAGAAGTTACTTTGTACTAGTGGGGACTGAAAAGTACCTTTCAGTCAGATGAAGAACGATGATAAGAGTCCAGATTGTAGAAAGTTGGGAGCATGCTGCAGCACCTCCCTAGTAGTTCTTAGCTGTTAGACTTCAGATCATGATGAGCATAGATAAGAAATGAGATGTGTTGTGAAGATACACCTGGGACTAAGGAGGGAAAAGAAATAGTCCCAGAATTATTCAGCCAGACTTCATGCAAAGCCAGAACGTTCAGACCACTTAAATAGGAGACTGAACTTGCAAGTACAGAGAGTGTTTTAGAGTTGCTTGGTTTGGGGTTTTTTTTGTTTTTGTTTTTTGAGACAAGGTCTCACTGTAGTCCAGGTTTGCCTTGAACTTACTGTGTAGTCCAGGCTGCCTTTGGACTGCAGCAATCCTCCTGCCTCAGCTTCCTGAGTGCTGAGATTACCGGCATGCATCCCCACACCCACTAGAGTTGTTTGTTCTAAGACATGATTGAGAATGTCATGAAACTCTCCTCCTCTTCCTATTGTGCTTGCCTTTAAAAAAAAAAAATTTCTTGAGAAAATCTGATTATATTTTTGTATAGGGCTCTCTTCCAGTGAGAACTCACATTACATACATGATTAGTTTTAGATCAGTGGAGACCGGCTAATGGAATCACAGGTTACAAAATGAGCCAGTCTGTGCATAAAGAGCAATGTGTAGCTTTATGCTATGGATGTAGCACACACTAAACCCTAATATGTAGCATATACTACTAGTCTCATGGACTGTTAAATATATGCAGTAAGAGTAGATCGTAGGTAGATTTCTATAATTAACTAGCAAAAACCTTAATTCTAAAATGGGCCATAGTGGTACATACCTATCATCCCAGCACTCTGAGAGGTGGAGGCAGGGAGCTCACTAATTCCAGCCCACGCTGGGCAACTTAGCAACTTCTGAGACAATGTCTCAAAATAAAATTTTGAAAAGGACTGGAGATGTAGCTCAGGGAAAAGACCTTAGATTCAAAAAAAAAAAAAAACCAAAGGCTTGGATAAACATTTATCAAAAAGAGACATACAAGACAGATGACCAACAAGTATATGAAAAGGAGCTCAACATCACTAATTGTCAGCGAAATATAAAACCACAATGAACTGTGACCTCATACCTGTTAGAGTGGTGTTACTGAAAAAGCAGGGATGGTGGTGAGGATATGGAGAACTTTGCACCCTGTACAGTATTGGTGGGAATGTAAAATGACACATAACTACTGCAGAAAACAGTCCAGAGTTTCCTTAATAGAATAAGTGGATTACTACCGTATGAGCCACATGGTCCACCTCAGGGTACATATCCGAAAGAATTGACATCACGATGTGGAATAGATGGCTGCCCCGGCCCCAGTCCCAGCCTCGCCTGGTCTGCGGAGGATACAGTCTCATGCCTAACACTGCACACCATACCTAACCCTGTCTGCACTGTTTTCCCACAGGCTCAGCAGTGTTGCTAAATAATACCAGAATCAATCAGTCCTCCCATTGTTTATGCCGTGTGTCCTCTTTGCATCACTGCTTTTTCCCTTTGAGGCCATTATTAAGTAAAATAAGGGTTACACAGTTACCAAGTGAAAAATTGGTCAAAAGTGTCATGAGGTGATCATTTCTGAAGCCAGATGGTAGATGCCTGAGGGCTCTTTATACTATTGACTGTATTTTGTATATGTTTGAAATTTTCCATTCTAAGTTTTAAAAGGTAGAAAGTAAACTTAGAGTGGACAATGTCCACATGATTCATAGAAATCCAAGTACTGCCTGCTCAACAGTAAGGGACAGGTGGATGAAGTGGAAACAGAAAATCAAGAGAAGCCTGGTCAAAGAACACCCTGAAAACAGTCTTGGAGGCTAAGGAGCCAGGAATCTGAGCGCTAGGAGACAGGTAGGAGTGAAGCGCCAGCAGTGAGAAAGGGATAAGGGATCATAGGTCACTTCGTAAAGGTTCTTGGAATAACAAATATGAAAACAGGTGAGAGATTACAAGAGAAACGATGGTAATGAGTGGAGACAGAATGGGCTGCTCACCAAGAAACCAGTCATTGGAGGACTCATAGATAAATAAAGTAGAGACGAGTTCAAGGAAAGAGAATGCTGCATGTTTTGGAGTGTTTGTATCTTTTGCAGTTTAAATTGAACGGAATCTGTTTCCCGTTCCTGTTGCTATGAGCAGTACTGAATTTTGAAACCAAGGGAGGATGAGTCTTTAGTGGATGACATTCACAATTAAAGTCACTGGTTTCCAGTGTGTAAGATGAAGTCATCTCACGTCCTTACTGCTACTCTAAGGCCTGTACTTTTTTATTTTCCATTATTGAGCTCGTGTAAGCACTCTTTAGAAGAAAAGGTTTGGACATCTTCCATTAAAAAGTTTAAAAAACTACACTATTAAAGTATTAGTCTCACATATTTAAAGTCGGAGAACGTAGTAAAATAGACAAACTTCTGCATATAGGTCTCGAATAACTATTGGAAGAAATACAGCTCAGCGATAGCAGATAGGTATGACATCATCATTGCTAATCAGGAATCTGATGGCAAAGATTAGGGAAAAGTTATTTTAGAATCTAGTCCAACAATAAAGCTGAAGAGGAACTCTGCAAATTTCATGAAAATTAAAAATGAGTAATTTTTAAGGTGATTTAAAATTTTTTAAATACTCAAGTCAGTACTCTCTAAATTTCAGAATTTATAAGCAAACTCTAACTTCAATACCAAAGTAATTTAATTACAAGTATCAAAAAAGAAAAAAGTATCAAATAAGCTTTTCTTATCTGTTACTTACAAAAAAACCTTGTAGCCTAGATTTACTTTTTTACTCATATTTACAGAAAACTTTGAAACAGTATATCAGACATGAAAATAATAGTGAGTGTCATTTTGTTTACAGGTCTGCATTACATTTACTGAATTTGGAAAAATGCAAAATATTTGCAACTTTCTTGTTGAAAAACTAGATAGCTCTGTTGTCATCACTCCACCCCAGTTCTATCATACTCCAGGTTCCACTGAAAACCTTCGGTGAGTTAAACACGTCTTTAAATTATTAATTTCTTAAACAAAATTACTCAGTGCTACTGTCCACTGGATGGCATATTAATGCTCTCTGCGTTTAATTCCTAAGACGGCAGGCCTGTCTTGTGGCTGTTGAGAATGCATGGCGCAAAGCTCAAGAAGTCTGTAACCTTGTTGGCCAAACCCTAGGAAAACCTTTACTAATCAGAGAAGAAGAAACAAAAGACTGGGAAGGCCAAACAGATGATCACCAGGCATCGAGACCCTCAGATTCACTGACTATGCAAGAAAAAATCAAAAAGACAACAATACACGCCACTTCAAGAGTATTTGTAACATTTGAGGTAAAGGGGAAAGAAAAAAGAAAAAAGTATCTCTGAAATTCCAACCAAAATATGTTGTGTTTGTGCCTTTTTACGTACATTTATACTCTACGTAATGTTTCCTTCTGTCCTGAAGATACATATATTATAGTAGATAAACTGTCCCTGCAAAATCTGTTGGCTCTGAAATTTAGTCCCACAGAATTCTTATGTTCATTTTGTTTCTATTTTCCAAATCTTACTCTTAGAAATAGTCTTGGGAAATAAATGTATTATGTATACACTTTTGTATACTAGCATTTCATACAGTGTATGTGTAATATTTTCCTATAGGAAGAAATATCAACTGGTTATTTTGTACTAATAAAAAGAATTTTTATGTTCCATCAAACCTAGTAAATTCCTGTAACTCAGTATAAATACATGACTTTAAGTATATCCTGTCAGGTCTCAGATTTTATTTTGCCCTACTTACAGTCTAGTAGGTTAATCTTTCACAAATGCTAGCAGAAGACTCCAAAATTCTGGGACAGACACAAAGCACAGTTATGCACAGCACAACGAAGAGTCTGAGTATCGGCATACTGTCTTTGCTTCCTCTCGCCCCAGGTTCCGCGGGGCCACACACAACGTGGCCACACAGATGGAGAGTTCCCTTTGTAACTAGTGCCTACTGAGCCAGAAACATTCACTGTGTTTTTCTTTTTTCCAGTACTGAGGCTTGAACCTAGGGCTTTTGTACTAAGCCACATCCGCAGCCCTTTTATTTTTTGAGACTAAATCCCTAAGTTATCAGGCTGGGCTTAAACTTTGATCCTCTTGCCTCAGCCTCTCAAAGTGAGAATCATTGCTTTTTGTCATAGAAGCTGTTATGGTTTGTGTCTAGATGTCCCCCCTAGAGCCTCCTGCACTTGTGGGGGCATGCTTTTCAGAGGTCACTGGATCTAGAAGTGTGTGATTGATTCGTAGTCCAGTGCTGGAATTAAAGGTGCTGGGGTTAAGGGCAGGTGACAGCTGGATCAGTCCACTGATTGGATTGTCAGCACCGTAATCCGGGTAGACTGGACACACTAAGGGACGGAAAGCCGCTTTCTTTACCTTGTTGCTTTTGCTGTCTTCTGCCACCGTAAACTGTTGCCCCTCGGCCATGCCACCCTGCCTTGGAGCCAGCTGATTATGGACTGAAACGTCTACAAACTGAGCTAAATAAAGCTTTTCCTCTCTAATTTTGGGTGTTAGGTATTTTGTCTCAGAAAGGAGAGAAAAATAACCAAGACAAAATTAAACCTCTTTGTCCTGAAAGAGTACTGCGTCATCCCTCAAAGACGTTCGCTGCAAACAGTCCTTCGAAATTAAAGAAACTATCAGTGAGAAACTATCTTAAGTTTAATTTAAAAATTGATACTTCATACATTTGCTGGGTCTTCTGAGCATGCTTGGAACAATTTCGGTGTGTGAATTTGTTTTTTCAACTATAGTTTGATAGTTTCTCCCAACCCTACATGGAAGCTCCTTGAGAGTCCCTGCGCCTCTCCCCTGCGTCAGGGCTGACACCAGGTGTTCACCTTCCACAGAAATTTAATCATGGGTAGGTTGTTCTTAGCCATAGCTTCATAATGTATTTGGTTCCATCATATTTGACAAGGCTTTCAGCCTAGTATGAAATACCTAATGACAAAAATTTTTCAAGTTAGCAAGCACTTTTTAAAATTTATGAGAATTTTTAAAGATGTTCTTCTCTATAAGAAGTCCTAAAACATGTACAGCCCGCATGTAGACTAAGGGAAAAAACCCTCCAGAGGTCAGGCAGTCGCTTTTGCATATTGCCACACCTAGCCAGAAGTGTTCAAGGTGAACCGCAGTTCCACAAGTTTCTGGAATCATTTTCTTCAAGATGCAGACCAACAACTCCAGCTGTTAACAGCTTCACGACATAAAAAGAATGAGACAACGATGCATAGCTGTGAATAAAAGGGCAGTGAGGTATACTAGGAAAATATTTTGATGCCAAAAATAAAAATGTAATATAGGGACTCTACAGGACTTTTTCAATTGTACAAGCACTGTGCGATACAAATACAATGCAAGCCACATACATAATGTGAAATTTCCTAGTACATTTGGAAAAGTTAAAATGAACAGTTGAAACTAATTTTTACAACATTCCATTTAACTAGGTATATAATTCCAGCTAGAATATTTTAAAATCATTAATGAGATTTTTTTTGTTTATGTTTAGTCTTTTAAAACCCAATTCGTATTTTACATTACAGGGCATCTCCACCCACATTTTAAATTTTTATCACAGACTTGATCAGTAAGTGATACCTCAGTCACAAATTTAATTCTTCCCACAATTCTGTTTGCAAACCACTGTACTTAAATCCCTAAAGGGTATAGTTGAAAAAACAAATTCACACACCCAAATTGTTCCAAGCATGCTCCGAAGACCCAGCAAATGTATGAAGTATCAATTTTTAAATTAAACTTAAGATAGTTTCTCACTGATAATACAGTACACACTGCTGGGTGTCACATTCTTGAGAGCAGTGAGTGGCTACCTGTTCGCTCAGTGCACGGTCACACACTGAGATAGTGATCCTTAAGAATGTTTGAAATTTAACAAGCATGTGTCGTTGCTGTTATGTCTTACGCACAAGTGAGTATACGCTGAGTCTGCTATCTTTGCGTTCTTCATACATGCATGACAGCTTTTTCCTTGGTCAACCTTCATAGTCATTCTACCCCTTCTTTCCAGCGTGTAATTTTCATTCCTGTCAGCTATTTAACCCAGAAACTTATTTTCTTCCCCTCTCTCCGAGTGACTTTGGGGGAGGAAGTGTGGAAGCTCAGAAGGAAAGTTTGATTCTAGCATCACCGTTTTCAACTCCCAACCCTACATGGCAGCTCCTTGAGAGACCCTGCGCCTCTCCCCTGCGTCAGGGCTGACACCAGGTGTTCACCTTCCACAGAAATTTAATCATGGGTAAGTTGTTCTTAGCCATAGCTTCATAATGTATTTGGTTCCATCATATTTGACAAGGCTTTCAGCCTAGTATGAAATACCTAATGACAAAAATTTTTCAAGTTAGGAAGCACTTTTTAAAATTTATGAGAATTTTTAAAGATGTTCCTCTCTATAAGAAGTCCTAAAACATGTACAGCCTGCATGTAGACTAAGGGAAGAAACCCTCCAGAGGTCAGGCAGGCTTATCTATGGTATCCTGTATCTCTAAGATCAAAGGTGTCAAATTTCATTGTCAGTTGAAAGCAGTTTAATTTCTGACACATAGCATGCACTGGAGTCTCTCAGTTATTCCGGAGGCCTTCCTAGGGAGTCTGCTACAATAAACCTTTTCAGAACTTAACCTGACAGGATTTCTTTATCATGAGCCCCCTTTAAAAAAAAAAAAAAAATTTCCAAAAAATTTGGGATTATAATTTCCAAAAATTATAATTGCTATTTTCTGACATGGTTTCCTAATTAGGGTATTTGAAACAGACCCCCTATATTCTAAGCTCTTTTAAAAGGACATGCTATTAAAATAAGATTTTCAGTGTTACTAATAAAATTTAGGATTCCATTCAGTTCCAACTAAAAATTACTCTTTTTGAGGTAGCAATTATCTTACCTTTATCAGTATTCTTATTTGAGTGTATGAGTTCAATGTAAATAAGACCTGAAAAAGTTAATTTGTAACTCAAGATGCTATATCTCATACTCAATAATTATTGTTATATCCTCAGGAGTATCCCATTTCTGTCAGGCTTTTTGACAAGTATTTGATAATAAGGAGTCCTTTGAATAGCCTACAAAAATAAAAACATTATGAAATGAAAGCAATATATGATTAATATATTAACGTGCATTACAAATTATAGTGGAAATTTAAGTTTAATAGAAAATATTATTGCAGAAAAATAAAATTATATAAGTTGTTTTGATTAAAAAATAACATGGACATTTACTACTATGCATTTTGAATTTGCAGCCAGTAGCTTTTACTAAGGTGGCCAAAGTTACTTCAAAACGTCTAGGTATCTTAAAAGACTGGGATTGACAGTGGTTAATCCGTATTGGACCTCCCTCTCAGGGAAAGAAAATAAGAGCCTTTTGAGAATTATTCTTCTCACTGTTTTATTAGAAAATGGACATGCACACTTACACTATTTATTGAAAAGGCATTCCCGTTTTGCGCAGCCTTGAGCTCTGGCTTCAATATCCCAGCCAGCAATGACTCTGATAGCCGGCCACATCCCTGTGCATGGTCCCGAGTTTCACAGCGAAACAAGCAGAGGCTGGCTTTGTGTTCTCAGGGCAAATTGATTCTATTATAACGATAGTGGAAAAGACTAAGCAAAAACATATTATTGACCACACAGGTTTAAGATTTATTAGGGTTCCCAGGCGGGATGGTGCACGTCTGTAATCCCAGCACTTGGGAGGCTGAGGCAGGAGGATTGCTGCAAGCTCGAGGCTAGCCTGGGCTACAAAATGCATGAACTGCATAGTGAGACTCTGCCTCAGACAGCCAAAAGGCAGGCGCGGGAGGGGGGATTTATTAGGATTTCATATGATCAGTGTAAATGACAAAAGCAAATGTTAGTGAACCATAAAGTGAAAAATAAGAAGTAGAAAGCCCAAATGGCAAGAGAAATTGCTACTCTAGAATGCTCCTGAAATAAGTTACTGATCCCTCAGTAAAAGAAATCTTCCTTGTGCTGTGTTACTTACCATCTGGTTTAGGGCACAGGGTGTGGTATATGTGTCTTTTTCAAAAATAGATTCTATCACCTATTCTGCCTCTTCACTTTGAAAAAAATTCTTAGAGTCAAAAATAGGTCCATACTTCCAGCAATCCATATGTACCTCAGTTTTATACTGACCACCTAATTACACCTGAATTGTTTTTTACCTCTCTCTTCATATGCGCATGCATTTCTGAAGCAAAAGGATATGTTGGAAGTGCTGGATGTCAGGTGTTCTGCCATATTCCCAAACAAAAGACTTGGTGCCGGAGAACCTATCTGCCATGCACGTGGAAGTGGGAAGGATGCTGGATGTTGATTCCAGTTATCCATTTAAGCTGTTTGCTCATTTTCTTCAGTGCACATGCGTTACTTCTGCAAAGCTTAGCTCTGCCCAGCAGGAGTCTGTGCACTGGGAAGGGTGAGGTTTTGATGCATGAAGGTTTGATCCTCACCTCTACAAAATAAATGTCTGTCACTGTTACAACATGCATTTTGTTGTATCAGGTAGTTGGTTAAAGTTGCTCTAGAACCTGTATTGTTTTCCAGCTTTTGCACTGGCTATATGTGGCTTTGCCCTTTCCCCTTATTGCCACAGAGGATGATTAGCACCAAGTAACCATTACTGGGGTTATGCAGGGAGGGGTATGCCACATGGGCCATAACCCACCCCCCAGAGAAATGTGCTTTTGAGGTTTTGACTGAAACCACTATAAAACTGCATCTAATAAATTCAGTTAACTTTTAATAAACAAATGTTTAAATTGAATTTGTTTCCATTGGTATTAATTTTGCTTCCAACACTTATTTTAAAAAATTATATTTTATGAGGTAGCAATAATGAATATGTAGAAATACAAAAGTTATATTTTTCCTTCTATTTAATCAGTCATACACATGATAATTCCATTTAAAAAGAATTAGTGTAACAACTCAGATAAATCAACTGTAGCCCAAGCAAGTAAATAGCATCAAAATAATTTGTTTTTTAATTAATGTTAAATTAATCATGAGAAGTTCAAAGTATTACGTTCTGTATGGGGTATGGAGTAAAGTGCAATTCAAAATTGAACATCAACCAAATAAAATACAAAACTCTCATATATCAAATATCTCATTAGCTCAGTGCCTACAAAGTAGGTGGATTTCTTTTTTGTCTTCATTGTACCAACTCCTAAAACAAAATTTTAGTGAAGCAGATTCATGTGATTCGCAGCAAAATCAACCTGAACATGCAGCCAAACCTTTAGGAAGTTTGTTTGCAAGCTACAAAGCTCATCATATATTTGAAGAATGGCTGTATTGGTTTCATTCTATAGAAATGTTGAGAATTCACAGTATCCCACAATATCACTGCATTTAAACATTGTATTCATTTAATATTGGAATAAGAAATGGAGGACTGACTAACTCCATATTAAATCCAACACTTTAGAAAGGTTCACCTAAAAGGTTAGACAGCTCATGGGCCAATGTTAACCAACGACTTGCTGAGGCATTTAGGGATGATACCTGAGCAGCCGCACAGTGGACTGTGAGAAAAACTGCAGTCCGAGGCGGACAGACTCCAGCCTCTCCCCACAGCAGCCGTGCTGCCCACCAAGAGCAGAAACACCAGCAGTGTGCACAGGGCACCCAATCCTCTCCTCGGTGCACAAACTGAGGATTCAGAAAGGAGCCTATCGGTGGCAGTGGATGGAGTAATAAACTTCAAAACCGGCACAGCAAGATAGGTCCTCTAAGAGTTCATATGGACACAGTACTTTCCGTGGTGTTTTTAGTCTGCTGCTCAGCAGAACTATCATCTATAATTTTTGTGCACCAAATACCAAAACTAGAAAGAAACATACATGCTAAAGAATGTTTTAAAATCATAATCAGAAATATGGAATGTAGTATAATTATGCCAGTAATATCATTTATGAAAAAGTGGCAAAAGGTAAGATACTTGTAAGTAATAAGACGTGATCGTGATATCTTGTTTGTTTGTTTTCTTCTTTAGGGAAAAAAAAAAAGGAAATTCCGAGTACCCTTTTCCCCTGGTTACCTTCATCAACGTGCAAAATTGCTCTTTCCCATAAATGTCTTCTCTGTAAGTTATGTTTAGTTTCAAAATAAACAGCCCGAAAGTTTGCACGTGTGTGCAAGGTATAACCCAGTCTGGTGAAACACACTAAAGGTAGCTGACTTCATTTTTCCCACTGAGAAGATGAATTATTTGGAAAGGCTTCCTGATTGATTTGGAAAGAGTAGATTTTGAGATTTAAAATCTGTCATTTAGAAAGGTGCGGTAGTGCATGCCTACAATCCCAACAACTTGAGGCTGAGAGAAAAGGATGATAAGTTTGAGGCCATCCTGAGATATTTAGCAAAAACCTTGTCTCAAAATTTTTAAAAGGCCTGGGAATGTAACTAACTCAGTGGTAGAGGATTTGCCTAGCATGGTCATGGTCCTGAGTTCAATCCCCAACAACACACACACGCGCACGCACACACACACACACACCACATGCATCCACACCATTTTATCATCCCTTAATGATAATCACAAAAACAAAAGTATATTGTGTTACTCATGTCATACAGTTCGTGGTTTGTTTTTGTTTGTTTGTTTTTTAGATTTTGGTTTTTTGTGTTTTGGGGACAGGGTAGTAAAGATTAGCCTTTAACTCACTTTGTAGCCCAGGCTGGCTTTGAACTTGCAGTGATCCTCCTGCCTCAGCCTTTCAAGTGCTGGGATTACAGGCGTGTGACACTACACCCAGCACAGTTCATATTTTTTTCAGTAATGAGGCTTAAACCCAGGGCCTTCACAGTCCCATCCCTGAGCCTTTTTTATTTTCTCAGACAGGTCTCACTGAGGTACTAAATTGCTTGGGCTGGATTCCAATTAGTGTTTCTCCTGCCTCAGCCTCCCAAATGCTGGGGTTACAGGTATGCCCCAACATACCCAGGGTGTTATAGTGGTTTTTGTTTTGTTTTGTTGTGTTGTGTTTTAAGTGATAAGGCTAGCTGTGTTGCCAGTCAGCCTGGGGATGTTTTGCTCAGTTCAGTTGGAAATCTTGAATCAGCAAAGCACAGCTCTGCTAGCAGTCCTTATGACACAGGTAATGCTGGGTTCCAGCAGTTGACACAGCCAGCCGCCACCAGTCACTGTAGGTCAACTTTACCAGGCGCTGGCCTCTGTTTGCTGCTGTTCTCTGGAGTTCTTCGGTGCTAGCAGCTCTTAGTGTTTACTGATGTCTCATTTCAATTGACCACTCTGTCTACACTACCCAGGGTAAAAGTCCCAAGTAGGTTCACAGGACTTTTGAAGCCCATACACCCAAGAAATAAACCATGAGCAAGTTCAAAGGCGCACAGAAGTGAGCATTTTAGCAGGGCCAGTGCTCAGCACCAAAGTCAATACCCGAGGGACTGACCCCAGGAAGTGGCTGCTACTGTATATAACGGGGGTAAGGGAAGTTAGGCCTTCCTTTACAGGGGGAGGGCTGAAACCAGAGAATCTTCTGGAAAGTTTGCTACGAGGGTTGGGTATTTAAATAAGGGGCCTAAAAATTAATTAATTAATTAAGAGGCCTAGGTCCTTCCCTCCCTTATCTTAGCCACATCAGGGTGCCTCTTCCCTTCTTCAAAAAGGCAACAGTCACATCTGAAGTGGCAGGGGTGGGGCATGGGCACTACGTGGACAGCCTGCTGCACCCCTGTGTTAGTGAATTCTGACAGCTTGACAGTCACGGAGAACACAAAAGCAAGCTGTCCTGGTCCGCTGTGTAGGTGAGGCGGAGTAAAGGGAAGCAGAGGGAGGGGGCTTGACACACGCTGGCCAAGCCACGTCTTCCCTCTGGCCAGTGTAGGAGAAGTGGAGAGGTGCTTCTAGTTCTCAGGTGGACACCTAGGCTCCAGCAGTCCTCCTGTCTAAGCCTTTCAAGTGCATGGGGCCACAGACACACACTCCACCATGCCCAGCTGCCTCCTGCTGTAACCTGGAAAATAATTTATACATCCTCTTAGCTACCTAGCCTTTAAAATGTTTATATAGAATAACATGGATTTAATGTGTTATGTATAGTATATGATGCATGATAAATTTTACAGTTGATCAGAAAAGACCTTTCCTAACTTCCCTTACATTATATATAATATGTTAATTGGTTATATTTTGGAACAGTTATGTCCAAATCAGGCACCAGAATAGGATTCCAAGGCAAAATAATGTATAATTAATAAGGAGTCTGTTATGGGACTCATCCATGCCCAAATTCCCTGAAACTATTCCAGTAGTAGCTGGGAGTGTTTAGTGTGCCCATAGCCCTGCCCTGCTGGGCTCGATCCCTGGAACCAAAAAAAAAAAAAATCAGAAAGTCTAAATAAATAAGTGGCTTAAAGCAGCAAACGGCTTGTACAATAAGGCTGAAATACACCCAGACTGCAGATTTCTAATGAAAATATTTACTGTAGCGTACTGGTAGCCGACTGTGTGTCTCAGTAGCTGGGCTGGGGAAACACAGGAAATGATCTTTGTGTTTGCCCATTTGGCAGACAAACAGTAAGGTGTCCGCACGTGTGTCAAAGTATCAACAGGTGAGTTTTAACCCAGCTTACACTCCGTGTTACGTTTGTTATGCGTTTATAATTTTTTATTAAACGTTTCTTTTGTCGGGCAGAATTAGCCCGACTCAGCGCACTGTCACATGAAAATCTGCATTTACAACGCTGAGAGGAGGTTGGGAGTGAGTCACTGGGTGAGTCACCCAGCGGTGACTTGGGTCCTGAGCTGAGCGCCTGCACTAGGAGAAGAGCCTGAACTGACAGGGAAGTAGGGAGTGAAGGCTGGCTCAGATGAGGAAGAGAACAGTCATGAAAATCAGTATTTAACTACGCAGTCAGAATGCTACAACACGGTCAGGTAGACCTGAACAATCCAACCTAGAACAAGGCCAGAAAATGCTACTAGTTTTTTTTTTTCCAGGGTGAAACCTACTGGACCCACTGCCAATGCTGCGACTCCATGCTGGAATCCTTCATAATAAGTGATGTTCTACACGACGCTGTGAGACACACTAATAATGAAATACAAGTGAAACATGTCAATAGTCACACTTAAAAAACACAGCTATCATGATACCTCACTCTGAAATGAAAGCCTTCATAGCAGGACTTTATCATTCTAATCATCAAAATCTAAAGGATTTATGGAGAAACGAACAATGGGGCATAGAGATTTTTAGAACAACAATCACACTCCAGAGATTAGGTTTCCTTCAGAATTGCTACATTTGACAACAAAAGACCCTGCAAGAAAGAAAAAAAATCTGACAGTTTAGCTGCTATTCACTCATTCACTTTTGAATTGTCAAAATTCAAATTTTGAATTGTCAAGCAATTTATGCACCATCCAAATACATGACAAGTGATGAACAACGTGCATCATTTTGTGGCCATTGTAGCTTTCAGGAATATATGCCAAATAAACCTTCCAAATATGTTATAAAAATATATGCTCTGGTAGATGCAAACATGTTCTACACCTTAAATTTAGAAATTATCCTGGTACTCAGCCATCAGGTCTTTATTCATGCAGTAATAAACTGTATGATGTGAACAGACTTCTTAAACCTATCAAAAAGTAACTGAAATGTCCTATTTGACAGTTGGTTTGCTAGTTAACCACTGATGTTACATTTTCTAAAAAAACACTAGATGACCAGCACAGAAATGATTTGCAAGAACAAAGTGGAGATTCCTGAAAAATTTTTGCAAGTTTATAATAGAGAAATGTATAGTACAATATTTGGATATCAGAAAGACATACAGTGGCCTTATATATGGCGAAGAAAAACAGAGTAGTATTGATACTGTCAGTGTTACACTATGATGATAAGATTGATAGCGAATCCTCAACACAAATGAAGCCAGAAAGGGTCACATTTTACAACAAAACAAAAGGAGAGTAGATGTTCTGGATGAGTTATGTAGCAACTATGATGTCTTTCAAAACAAAGCACTGGTCAATAGTTGTGCATTTCTCATTCTAAACATGTCAGGCATAAATAGTATCATAGTTTACAAAGAGAGTAACAAATACCATGGAGAGTTTCTTAAGAGAACTGGGACTGGAACTGATAAAAGATCAACTACAACAGAGGAAGAACAATATGTATCTGCCCAAGGAACTCCATGAAAGAATTTTGGAGCAGACAGGTGAACAGATAGGTGAATTGAAATAAAGATTATTTTTGTTGTACAGTTTTTTAAAATTCTAGTTCATTTAGGAATTTGTGTTTTTAATTTTCAAACAAAAAAAGTTGTTGAAAATGTTAGTTTTCTATAAACACTCAATAAATATTAAAAATTCAATATTTTATTGATATTTTATTTTCCTGTTAAGTACGCATTGTATAATATAATAAAATTCATGAAACTTAAATAATTAATTAATCATTAAAATACTCCTAAAAATAAATATGGGTTTTAGACTTCCCCCTTATGCTCCTTTTCAGGAAATTTAACCTTAAGCATGAAGAATCCATCTAATATATATATGTCGGTTATCTCTGGAAATGAAATGTCATTTATACAACCTTGTGGATTTTATGTAAATGTAAGAGAAAATAGACCTCAGCCATGAATCAAGAGTATTAAAATAAATAAACAGACACACTTCCCAGGAAAATTCCAGTTGTCCTTGGAATAAGATATCACAATATCAGATTATTTTATCATAAGAATATTATCTCTTACTCTGTCTACCTAATATTTTTCTTCTTATTATAATTTTATTATCCTTACAAACAATTTCTTTTTCCCAGAAAGGATTATTATCTAATTTGTTATATTTAAAAGGAATATAAGTGGAAAAAAATTTATGGTTTGGAAAATGTTTTATGACAACACTTTTCATGTAGTGCAATATGCTTCACAAGTTAATCATCCACTTCTGGAACACTTTGGAATTTTCTTCCTATATAGTTAAAATTGATCTCTCTTGATAGTTAAAAGAATTCTAAAGCTTTATATCATTATTCAGCATTAAAATGGGATTTAATATTTTAATAGTGTTCTGACAGCCCACAAAATGATAAATTTCAAACTATGAAAATAATAAATTTAATAAATTTGAAACTGTGCAAGTTCAGAGTAATGTTTAGACTTAGGGAGACCAAAAAACTGATCACATTGTCCCTCTGAGCACTGAAACAATGGAATATAAGGTCTATCTTAATGATAATTAACTCAGTGATTTATTTCTCCCAAAGGTTAAGCAAAATATATACTAATAGAGTTATAAATAAGATCTTATATATGCTGGAATAAACCATCTTTAAGTACATAGTAGCTTAGATATTGTTTTCTGAGTTAACTTGGTTTATTTTCCAACTATTTGGGTATATTTCAAGTGAAAGTATAAAAAAACAGACTGAGATAATTTCTATTGTCCTTGACATCTTGCTTCAAAGATAGTTCCAAGAGGAAAGTTTACAGTGCTGAGTTCCTATATCAAAAAATCAGAGCGATCTCAAATTAATACCTACTGATACATCTCAAGGTTCTAGAAAACAAGAACAAACCAAAACCAAACCCAACAGAAGGAAAGAAATAATAAAAATCAGTTGAAATTAATGAGATAGAGACTGAAAGACTATAAAAGGTAAATAAAACATTTTATTTTTCCAAATGACAAGACTGTGAAACTTGTAGCTAAACTAACCAAAACAAAGTCCCAACTCAATGAAATTAGAGGTTAAAAGGGGGATGTTACTGCAGATGGCACTGCAATCCAGAAGATCACTGGGGACTCTGTTGAAAACCTATATTTCAATAAATTGGAGAATTTAGGAAAAAAAATAGAAATATTCTAGATGCATATGATCTTAAAAATGAGCCAGGAAGATATAAAAACATAAATCAATATCAAGAATGAGATTGAAGCAGTAATAAAACATCTCCCAACAAAGAAAAGTCCAGGAACAGAGGTATTCACTGCTGTACTTTACCAGACCTTTAAAGAACTAACACCAATGGTCCTCAAACTATTTCACGAAATAGGGAAGGAATGTTTCCAACTAAGATAGAGATACTATCTCATGCTACATGACCAATATCATCTTATACCTACACTAGATAAGGACATAATAAAACTACACCAATATCCTTGATGGACATAGACACAAAAATAATTTTTTGAGACAGGGTCTCACTATGTAGTTCAGGCTGGGCTTGAACTCACAATGTAGCCCAAGCTGGCCTCCACTTTTTAATTCTGCTTTAGCCTCGTGAGTGTGAGGATTACAGGTGACAGCCACCATGCCTAGCTGCAAAAATTTTTCATAAAATACCTGCAAACCAAATTTAACCACACATCAAACAAATCATATACCATCGATTTCAAGAGTGCAAGGAAAAAGGCAAATTATCATTATTTTCAGATGATGTGATCCTGTACTTAAAAGATTCTATTTTGTTGAGCTTTTCCACCAAAAGATCTTAGATCTGATAATTCAGTGAAGTGGCAATATGCAAAATAAACACATGAAAATCAATAGCTTTTCTATATACCGATAATGGACTTGATAAATCAGGAAATCAATTCTATTCACAATATCTTTGCAGGAAAAATTATGCATGTGCCTAACCAATGAAGTGAGTGATTTCTGCTAGGAAAATTAATTAGAGAGCATTGAAGAAAAATTGAAGAACACAGTAGAAGATGGGAAGATATCCCATGTTCATGGGTTAGCAGAATCAATATTATTAAAAATGCCATATTAACAAAAGCAATCTACAAATTCAATCCCCATCAGAATACCAATGACATTCAATGTCACGTTGCTTTCTTGAAACAATGGCAAGAATCAGTTAATGGGTTAGCATCAACTTTAAACACTTCTGCACAGCAAAGGAAACAACAGAGAGAAGAGGCAGCCTACTGCGTGGGAGAGAAATCTTTGCCAGCCAGTCTTCCAATAGAGGGTTAATATCCAGGACACACAAGGATCTTAACACATGGGACATTACACTGAAAAGCTTCTGTACAGTAAAAGAATTAATTGAGTGAAGAGACAACCTACAGAATGGGAAAATTTTTTTTCCAGCTACTTCTCAGAAAAAGGACTAATATGTAGGATATATAATGAACTCAATAAATTAGACCACCTAAAATCAAAGACCTAGCCAGCTGCGCTGGTGGCACACCTGTGATCCCAGCACTTGGGATGGTGAGACAGGAGGATTGCCAGGAGTTCAAGGCCAGGCTGAGCTACATAGTGATTCAATGCCAGCCTAAGTTACAGAGTAAGATCCCATCTCAAAAAAGCAAAACAAACAAACAAATAAAAAAAAAATATTCTCCAGGAACTTAGGCAGAAAAATTCCCAATAAAATATTAGACAATGAATTAAAAATAATTTGAAAAG
>NW_004955502.1:6825088-6849283 GCF_000276665.1 Chinchilla lanigera
AATAAATAATTTTAAAGTAAAATTAAAGACTCATTGAAGAAATGGGCAAGTGAAATGAACAGACACTTCACAAAGGAAGAAGTACAAATGGCCAAAAAATATATGAAAAAACGTTCAATATCTCTGGCCATTAGAGATGCCAATTAAAACAATGCTAAGATTCTACCTCACTCCAGAAAGAATGGCGATCATCAAGAAATTAAAAGACAACAAATGCTAGCGTAGATGTGGTGAAAAAGGAATCCTCTTACATTGTTGGTGGGAAGGTAAACTGGTACAACTGTTATGGAAATCAGCATGGAGGTCTCTCAAAGGACTGAAATTAGAAATTCCACATGAGCCAGCTGTGCTCCTCATCTAGGCATCTTGCTCAAAAAGCTTAAGGCACCACACTACAGCAACACATACCATTGTTCATAGGCACAAAATCCATAACAGCTGAATCCTGAAAACAGCCTGTATACCCACCAACAGACGATTGGATAAAGAAACTGTGATATCTACATATGTAATGGAATACTACTCACTATGAAGAAGAACACATTTGGGATATGTGTAGAAAAGTGGATGTATCTGGAAAATATGTCAAGTGAAATAAATCAGACACACAAACTTGAATACCACAGGGTAGCTCTCATCTGAGTAAAGCAAAGTGCAAACTAAGAGAAAGTAAAGGAAGGATAGAACAAGACAAAGGGATGGATCTCTTGAAGACAAGAAGGGGTCCAGGGCACCCAGGGTGAAGGTTGAGGGAGAGGAAAGGGGAAATAGATAAGTGAGGACATGCCAGGTACAAGGTGCCAATCACTTCAGTGGATGCAGACACTATATGCCATAAACATGAACTAAGATTAATAATGTCAGCAAGGATGAAAAAGGGGAAAAGAGAAAACAGAGGAGAAAGGGAAGAAGGGTACATTTTTTAAAGAAATAAGCTATAGTTAAGATACTTATACTACTAATTTCTCTTAGTTTATTGAAAAGAAAGGTTTGTGCTAATATTGTTTGGAAAATTAAATGCCAATATCTTGTACTCTGAGTAACTAATTTAAAGGTAACAATATGCATTGTATTAACCATTGTTACCCTCCTATTATCTTGTTTTGAAATTTTATTTTTTCTCTTTAAAAGAAAAAACAAGCTATATTATGTACATGAACCAACCCCTGAGATGACTGTAAAATGCATGTACTCAAACATGTACTAATAAAATAAAATAACTCAAAAAACTTACCTTCAAAAAACAAATTACCCAATCAAAAATGGGCAAATTGTCCGACGCGTCTCTAAAGAAGAAATACAAATGGTCAATAATTATATGAAAAATGTTCAACATTATTAGCAATTACTGAAATGCAAATAAATACTGTATTGAGATTTCACTTTACCCCAGTCAAAACAGCTATCACCAAGACTACAAAAAACAATAAATGCTGGTGAAGATATGGGGAGAAAGGAACCCTTTTACATTGCTGTCAGGAATGTGTAAAGTGCATATATAGGGGAAGATAAAATGCCAGTTTCACTTAAGAATGTCCTTTATAGAGCAAAACAAGTTTAAATCTAAAAAATAAATAAATGATAAATAGCAAAATGTATTCCCCAGAATCAAGCACTAAATTTCCTACAAAATAAATACACACAAAAGTTGTTTTACATTTGTGCGCTCAGATAAAAGGTCACTTAACATTTTTAATTAAAGCACATTAATTAAAGAGTAAGCTTACACTAAAATAGTTTTCCTCACTAGGGTCTCTACTAGAAGGAGAATTAAATTATGACCTATTTAATCCATGGTGTCTGTGTTAATGGAGTTTAGAAGTTGGTACTTAGACTTTATTTGGTGTATTTCGTATGTACACAGAGACAATAAAGAATTCTAATAGCCTACTTGGACTTTTTCTTGAAGAATTGGTCTATGCTCAATCTGGGAACTAAGCTAGCACTTGCTGGTCAGTGTGCTGTAGGTGCTACAGTACATGGCAGCTAACAGAACTTCTGGTTTTAGACAGGTAATGTGAGTGTGTGTATGTGTGTGTGTGTGTGTGTGTGTGCGCGCGCGCGCGCGCTCGCGCACTGCTGTGGATGGGACCTAGGATCTTCTAAGTGCTAAGCAAGCATCCTAGCTGTGAGCTACACTCCCAACACAAATGTTTTTTAAGACATCCTCAGCTGACTCTGCAGCAGCAGGCAGGTGCAAAGTAGTAGGGCACCAGCTGTCATCTTCTTCCCCAGCGGTAAGTGTGTTTCTTGGTGCAGCCCGAGCTGACGATGATAAAGCATGTAGTCTCTTTGGTTCTGAGTCTACCTAACCCCAGCCTCTTCCACACATCCCTTGTGATCAGCAACCGGTCTTGGCATTAGAGCACTGGGAGAACCTGTGAGGCCTCAAAGGCTGGCCCTGAGATTATAGGGCAAATATAAAGTGATGAGAGAGTAAAGAACAGATTGAGAGAAGGAAAACTGCTACTCAGAGAGGGAAGAGCAAGCAAATAACGGATGGGTCTGAAGGTTAGCGCATCCGTCTTTGTCCCTGGGATATAAACCCTTACTCGAGCTTCTCTTGGCGCATCCACTGTGTATACATACGTGTGTACCTGTGCTCCATAAAGTGATTTGAGGACCCCCTGAAAGAAAACTTAAAAGGTGCATGCTCTTTTTAGCCAAAAGGCCAGCCTTTGAAGGCATGACAAATGTATAATTCTACAACTCTCAATCTAGGGCTGGGAATATAGCTCAGTGGAACAGCGCCTGCCTGGCAAGTGCAACGTCCTGAGTTCCATTCGCAGTAACAAAAAAAAAAGAACTCTCACAGGTCTAAACATCACTAGCGCTTCCCACATTTTGCCCGTCATTTCCTCCAGCGACTTTCTCCAGAGCCTGAGATGAAGTCCGGATTAAGGGGTGGGGGAGGGTTGCCAACGGAGTACTAAAACACATAGGAATCAGTTACCACGCGTGCAGATTCAAACGCACCAAAGCATCAAAAGTATTTACAGCAGTGGGAGACATTTGGAAAATCGAATAGCAAATAGATGCCGGATGGTATTTCCGTGTGTTTGTTATTTTTAATGGCATGGAATTCTAAACAGTATATTTTCATTATGGTATTGTTTCTGACAAGAACATAGGAAAAGGGTAAAAGGAAAAGAATGAAAATACTCAGGTGGGTCACGAAAGACAAGAGCCTGCCCTGGCCTTGGAATTTAGAATTTCACCAGGGAAGGGGACGGCAGGGAAACTGGAGCTAGTTGCTAGTTAGAGTAACACTGCAACTGGGTGTGGTAGGACACATCTGTAAGTAATCCTATTTCTCTGGGAGGCTGTGGCAGGAGAATTTCGAGTTTGAGCTCAGCCTGGGCAATTTAGTGACTTTAACAAGACCCCAATAAAAATAAAAATAAAATTTAAACAGGGACGGACATGAAGCTCAGCGGAAAGATGCTGGGTTCAGTTCCCAGCTCGGAGAGGACCGCACTGTCCAGGAAAGGGATGAAAGCATGATTGCGGCCCCCGGCCTGCTCATGATAGACCAGAAGAGAAGTGTATTCCGGAGCAATCAGAACCCGAGGACTGGCTTCACGAACCGGCCTCGGGACAGAACCACCCACTACGCTGTTCGCAGAAAGTACTAGCTTGGCGCTAGCATTTGACGGGCAAGTCCGTTTTCCGCAGGCGCAGCGGTTCGCGTTCGGAGAACTAAGACACAGGTGTAGAGCAGAGCCTGCAACAGCGAGAGACCTGCGGACCGGGCCGACCTGCTGCGCCGGGTGGCTCAGGGCCCCTCAACTCCATCCCGGGACCCGGGCCGCCCCCTCCGCACCCCGCGCTCCCGCCACGCTCCCCGCGCTCCCCGGCCCAGACTCGCGGCCGTGACAGTTTCTGAGGAGACCCCGCCCGGGGGCCCCGACTCCTCCGCTCGTTTCACCGGGCCTCGTTCTGGGAGCCGCAGAGGTGGGGCCCGCCCGGCTTCCCCTCGGGGGCGCTCGGTGGTGCGGGACTGAACCCAGAGCGGGCGCCACCCGCGGAAGTAATGGAGCTCCGGTTCCCGGACCGCAGGGAGCACCAGTCCCGGACGTCATTCTGGGTTACCCTACACGGGAGACCGGCTTTAAGTAACTGCTCAGCACTGGACACACGGACACGGACACGCACAGCGCGCACGGCCCCAGAAGGGCTCCCCTGCGGAGCAGGCCCCGGAAATGACGTCCGCAGCCGGCTCGCTCGCGGCGCGGTCGGACACAGCCGCGCGCCTCCCGACGGACCGCGTGCTGCCCCCGAGCCCCGCGTGGACCAGCGCCGGCCGGGCCGGGAAGACCACAGGATTATCACGACGGCGCGGGGAACGTGCCCCCGAAAACCGAGGAAAAGATTCTAGGGAGCGCTCAGGCTCCTGATGTGTTTGAGAAATGTGCTGTCTGTGTTTCCACTTGAAAACTGTATTTGCTATTTATTACATAAACATTTGAACAGTGCATAAGGCGACTGTAATCACATTTATACACCCACAGGCACTGTCTGAAGTGGACTTGAAAGTGTGAATAGCGGCACGAAAGTCACTAAGATGACCATCTTCAATGCAGCATTTGGACCACAAATGGTGAAAATGAATAGAAGAATGCATGCATCAGGGAAACGCTCCACTATTTTAACAAATTTCAACTACTTTTGTTATATTGGAAAAATACTGATATTGGGTGAAATAAAATAGGAAATGAGCAGATAGTCCTTTGTAACCACAAGAATTAAGCCTATATTTGTGATCATCACAGTATTATACTAAGCCAAAATGTCATATATGTTTCAAAATAAAGTTTCATTTATAAGTTTAAGTACTTATCTAAATTAATTTACTCCTGGGAAATTTTAATAATTTATAAAGACACTGAAAATTTTTCTTAAAACCCAAAGAAAGGGTATTTTTAATTTGCCTTTCAATTGACAAGAATTATGCAGAGGTGAACCCAAAGAGTAATCACTGAAAATTTTGTCTGAAAATGCATTTTAATTTTGAAGAATAGCCATCATCTGAATTTTAGTAATATCCAGCACATTAAAAATATTTATTACCGAAAATTAAAATTATATAATATTTTTATGTTTTGAAAATAAAATGCTTTGCTTTTATTGATGGACAGACATCCAAACTGTATAAGGAAAAACCAGTGTTTTCCAGGCTGAAAAAGTCTACCTATGTGGTGTGGAATCTGACGTTTCTTTGCTGTGTTCAGGGAAGCAATTCTGCCTACAGTCCTAAAAGCTCTACCTATGACCACATGAAGTTTTGGGGTTCATCTAGACACAAGCCATCACATGGATATAAGCCACAAATGTAGATATAGTGCTGTGGATTGAATAAAAAGTAATCTGATCCGTGCCCAATTGATGAAATTATATTAAATCCTGGATACTAGAAAATGACTATGGATAGTTAGTACAAGAAGATCCTCTTGGGAGTCCATCGGCCTTGTACAGGAAGATCCAATAGTATAATTGTCTTTAAAGTATTATAATCCATAAGTAGAAATCACTCCTTAATCCAGTCAATACATTTGGCTGGGGGAAATGTAACTGTTTCTGTGTTTAAGTTTCTGTAATGTAATATGAGGATAATAATCTACCCTCACCAAGCTGTGAAAACAAAATGAACTGCTCCATGTGAAGAATGTAGAACAGTGGTAACACAGTGCTTAATGAATACTATAATTTATTACTCATATGAGTTTAACACTTGATAAGATGTAGTTTGCAAAGACAGCTAGAATAGAAAACCTAATTGAAAAAAGAGCCAGAGAAGAAATACAGTGGTGAAAGATCCAAATTTGTTTCTTTAACTTCATTGTCTCTTTAAGAGAAGCTAGCATCATTTGCTCCAGTTTTTGCATGCTTTTGTATTGGAAACTTACTTATTAATTATAGTTTGTCATCCAGTGAATTAATAATCACTATTTTGTAAAATATGACTACTCTTGCCACTATGAAAATGTAATTAATATACAATTGGCTCCCTAATCATGACAGAGAAATGCATTCCAAGCAATCTTTCAAGTGGCTATATTAAGTGAGTGTGGCTGGCTAAGGCCACTGAGGAAATGGGTTGCCACAGGCATTAGCAAAATTTATGGCTCATGTAAGAAACAAGACTGAGATCTTTACAGTCTTTCGGATATAGCCCAGATCAAGGTAGTTATATATGTCCATTATTTCTCTGGAATGAACATGGCCTGCATAGTAATTTAATAGGTTGTCTTTACATCATGAAAACTGCAAAAAGCTTGATGAAATTCTCTGTTTAACAAATTTTTGGGTGCAAGGTTTCAGTTTAATTAAAACCACTTTCCCATCACTTTTTAAGATTTGGGTTAAAGGTCCCAGGTTAAGTACATAGGTGTGTTAGTTACTTTTCTTTCATTGCTGAGACAAAATACCCAACCCCTGAAATTAAGGAAGAAAAAGTTCATTTAGCTCACAGTTTGTAGAAGTTTCAGTCCATAATCAGCAGGCTTCTCCAGGGTGGCGTGTGAGAGGGCAACAGTTCATGGCACTGGAACACAGCAAAAGCAAGAAGAGCAAAAAAGGGGGGACCTTTTCCTCCCTTATATTGTCAGCAGGCTCCCACCCAAGGGTGGGTTCCTCTACACCCTAGGATGTAGAACTGCTAATTCACTTAGTTAAACTTCTAAACTGCTCAAGTTGACACAATAGATCAGCCATTACAATCCACCCCTTGTCAACTTGACAGTGGACACATTTCTTTAAACTACTCTCTGGATACAAAGACATGCTTATAATTATGCCTAACATGTTATATAACTATCCTGTTTGCAAACAGAAATGTATTAATTCCCTCACCAGATTACAAAGTAAGTTTCCTTTACATGATGTTTATTCTTATCATTTCACAACTTGAACAATATAGCATCAATTTAATGATTTTTAAGAACCAGTATTGTCTATCAATGTTAAAATACATTAGAATCATAATATCCCCACCTGCCTCCAAAGACTCATGCACATCCCTTTATGGAAAAGGCATTCAGTCCATCACTAAGAGTTGCCACAGTCCTAACAGTTTCAGCATTGCTGAAAAGTCCAAGTCCTAAGTCTCCTCTGGGATGTAAGGCAAACTCTTAGCGGAGAGCCCCTGTACAAATGAGAAGTTAAACATTTCCAGCACTGAATGGTACAAGACAAGCATTTCCATTTCAAAAGTTAGTGAGGGAATTAATGCATGTCTGTTTGTTCCATGAACTGTTGCCCTCTGACACGCCACCCTGGAGAAGCCAGTTGATCATGGACTGAAATCAATCAATAAGAATATATAGATTTTTGTTCAATAAAGTTAAAAATCTTGGACAAGATAATCACAAAGTTATAGCATTTCTTTAACAGTTTTATATCTAATCCAGCAATCTTATCTCCCTGTGAATGGCCCAGACTTGTTTGCATGCCTCATAACCAATTGTTGAACATTAGACATTTTGTATATGATATTTTTGTAAGTGGAAATCAAATTCTTCCCCCTTTCTTAGGGTTTGTTGTTGCTTGTTGTGTGTTATTGTTTAGTGACTTCTTAAATTGTTTTTGTAATCATTCTTTATCATGTTTGGCCATTGAATTCTCTCTTTCAGTAGGAGAGACCAGCTAGTAATTTGACAAAGATTTTAAGTAGTTGGAGCCAAAATAAATATATGTAAATAAAGCTACCAAAGCCCAACTCTCCAGTTTGCAGATTGGCTGTGTGTGGGAGCAGTATGCTTCAGTGCTCAGAAGGCTGTTTACACTTCTGCCTTATCTTTCCCTTTTGTTTGCATGGCCCTAAATGTCAGACACAGGTGAAAGCTCTCGGCATCTTCTCCAGACTCTTGTGAGCAAGTTCCCAGCCTTGTGTGTCCGCGCGGCCTTGTAGGTTGTTCCAAGCCTTTGTTTTCCTGTCTTTCCCCCTCAGCCTTTCCCTTCTGAGCTTCTGTTTTTGTGCTCCTTGCACCCATCTTTTTTTCCTTGTTCTGGAGCAGCTGTAACTATTGCGTTTGTTTTTAACTGATTTTGACAGTATTGTCTGGGGTTCATTGCAGTCAGGAGAAAGTGCTAAAGGGTAAAACCTAGGCAAGCCTGCGTCATCCTTCAGGGAGCTAGACAAGTCAAACACGGACACTTACCTGAGAACCAGTTGTGCGGCTGTCTCTGGTACCAGCAAGCTGGCCAGGAATGTGAGCTGCCTTGGCCACGGCCACAGTGGAGGGGAAGAAGGGTTAATTTAAAGCACTGAAACATTCTCTTAAAACTCAGCAGCTTTTTATTTTATTGTTGTTGCTTTTTTATTGAATTTCAAAGAGTTGCAAAAAGATTGATTCTGGCAAATTTCTTTCCAGCTTACTCATTGCTTTATTGGAAGGATACAGCCAAAGTTCCCTATCGTTTTGTGATATGGTATCTCCAGCAATCTTAATTATCTATAAACTCCTAGCAAATGCTCTTTGAACTGGACTTAACATTCTAACAGTGCTCTCATTAACTAATGAGTTGAGTAAATTCCATGAAGTGAGTTCCTTTTGTATTTACTGTCCTGTTTTGGTTTTGCCTTTGGTTTTTCATAATTGTTAAGCTACTCATTAGTGGTAATGATTTTGAATTTTGTTTATGGTCTAAAATCTAATTGAGATCTCATCTTTGTTGGGTGAAGATGGTTTCAAAAAAATCTAGTCCCATTTTTTTTTTTTTTCTCATTGTGAGCTCAAATCAATTAAGAAAGGAGAGGAACTTTAAAATCTGAACTGGCAAGGCTGTGATTAGTTTATTTGTGGCTAAAGCTGTAGAAATGAAGCTGTAAGAATTCTGGTTTTATCTGTGAGAAATCTCTTGTGCTAAATACCAGTATGAGATGATTTCAGGTTCATTATTTGGGTTTGATCTCTCTTAAAGGACTTTTTTTTCTGACAGATCTGCAGAGAAGTATTTTAATAAATCTAATATTTCCCGAAGTTGCAGAAAATAAGGGCACTGAATTTAGAGTACTTCTAAGTGAGAGACCTTAAAAATAATCTTTATTTGGGCTGGTGGTATGGCTTACTGATAGAGAGCTTTCTTTTTTTTTGTTTTTTTGTTTTTTCTCCGGTACCGGGAACCGAACTCACGACCTTGCACTTGCCAGGCAGGCGCTTTTGCCGCTGAGCTAAATCCCCAGCCCCGATAGAGAGCTTTCTTAACACCTGTAATGCCCTGGATTTGATCTCTAGTACTCCCCCTACACACAACACCTAAAACAAAACCAAATAAAACACTTTTCTCATAATCGACTGACTCACAAAAAGTTGAGTAAGAATCCCAACACAAAATTAAGGTGAGTTTTTTTGGACAAATTTGATTGATTTAATAACTTTGGTGAGCTGGGCATGGTGGCACACGCTTGTAATCCCAGCGCTCGGGAGGCTGAGGCAGGAGGATCATTGTGAGTTCGAGACCAGCTTAGGCTACAAAGTGAGCTCAAGGCAGCCTGAACTGCATAGCAAGACCCTGTCTTAAAAAGACAAAAAAGAAAAAGGAAATACTGATTTTGGCTGATGGTTTCAGAAATTTCCTTCCATGGTTGGCGGGCTCCAAGGGCAGAAACCTGGTAGAAGGGTAGGGTGGGGGAGAGAGCTGCTCAACTCATAGGTGTCTACCCTTCAAGGCCATGGGCCAGTGATCTGCTTCCTCCAGCTGCGCCCACTCAGTGTGCACTTCCATAGACGACTCACTAAACAGCCCCTTAAAGTCTCACCTATAAACAGACTTCGGGGAGACATTTTATATGTAAACCGTAACATTTCTCAGAAAGACAAATGACCAACAAATACGTGAAAAAATGTTAAATTTCACTAATCATCAGAGAAATGCAAATCAATACCTCAAGGAGCTATCATCTCACCCCACTCAGCATGATTATTATGAAAAAGACAAGAAATAGCCAGGCACTGTTGTAGGCACCTGTAATTTCAGCTATTTGGGAGGCTGAGGGAGGACTGCAGATTTGAGAAGAACCTCAGCAGTTCAGTGAAACCCTGTCTCAAAATAAAAATTTTAAAGACTCTCCTGGACATGTAGCTCAGTGGTAGAGCACACCTGGGTTGAATTCCTGTTGCCAATAAACTAAACAAATGCTGGCCAGGACACAGATAAAAGAGGACTCAAACATAGTCAGTGGGAATGAAAATTAGTTCGGTCATTATGAAAATGGCACGGGAACACCTCAAAAACCAGGAGCAGAACTATCGTATGAGCCAACAATTTCACTACTGAGTATATGAGACCATTGTACCTACAATGTACCTGAGCTCCAGTACTTATTGCAACATACAACCACGTTATAAAATCAATCCAGACGCCCATCAGTGAGTGAAGAAAACGTGGTAGATTTACACAGCGAAATACTACTCAGTCCTAAGAATGAAATCCTGTCACTTGCAGAAAAATGGACAGATTTGGAGATCATTACACTGAGTGAAATAAGCCAGATACAGAAAAATACCACACATTCTTACTCATTTTCAGAAAACAGTGAGACAACCCTGTAGAACTTCAGATGGAACAGTAGTTGCTAGAAATAGGGAAGGATCTGGGGGTGCAAAGAAATGAAAGTTTTAGGGACTGGGAAGGGTGCTGTGCGGGGGTGGATGAGAAAAGGGGCGGAGAGAAGGGATGAGGCACATGATGAACGTCTATGTATGGGTGGAAACAGCACAGTAAACCCCAATAACTTCTACAGTGATTATAATTAAAATGATATATATGTCTATCTAAATCTTTTTTCTGTATGAACTATAGAGCATAAGACCGGCATGTTTAAACATTTTAAAAATGAAGACTGCATTTGACTTCTCAGTTAAAGACTAGTTGGAAACCCCACACTTGTGCTGGCACCCTCGACAGAGAAGCTGATGTCACTCACGACTCTCGTATTTGGGATAGGTGGGAACATAAGCTGTGTTCAAATGAAGCATTTTGACAAATGTTTTCTAACAGTGACTTTGTTTTATCAGTTTGAATTTAATTTCCAAGCTCTTCTAGTAACTTAAAACTTAGGATTTGCAATGAGTTAATGGACAATCACTGGATATCTACTTAACAAATACTAAAATACTGCTCAACAAGCAAAATTTTAAGTTTATACTTTTTATATATGTGGAGTGGCTATCTTTGCATATTTTTAATGAACATGAATTTTGCAACTTTAAGGTTTAGAAGTTTTGCTGTATACATCCATAAGCTTTTCCTTCAACAAAAATACATGACTTAAATTCCTTTCAGTTTTCTCAGTGAAATGAATGGGTTACTCTGGCTTAAAATTTGTAATTAACATAGGTAGCTGAGATACACCGAGAGTGACAAAAGAAAAACACTATTCAGGATAATACATTTTTGCTAGGTGTGGTGGGTGATACATGCCTATAATCCCAGCTCTTGGAAGGCTGAGGCAGGAGGATCAAAAGAGATCAAAGCCAGTCTGGGCTTCATAGTAAGTACATACAAGGCCACACTAACTACATAGTAAGATCCCATGTCAAAATTCTTGTGTGTCAATGTTAGAAAGTACAAAAAAAACCCTTCAATATCTGTAAGTGAAATGAGAATTGGAAAAGAAACCAAGTGAGAGAAAATTTGGCAGTGTTCTGTGTTTTCACAAGGTATGTGAAGGGGGCAGATGGGGAGGATCGGCGAAGCACTTACTGACAAGTACTGTCAGCACAAAACTAGAATTTGGGTGTTTCTCACGCGGGGAAAAAACTTTCAGAAGGGAGACTGAGTGGTTTTTTAATCTCCACTAAACCTACTGCGGCAGATTCTGTATTGCATTAGGATCATTTTCTTTTTTACTTAGGTCTTTCATTATTCAGAGCCAAGACAGCAAAAAAGTGCAGCCTATTTTACACTACAGCTATAGTTGTGATTTCCCAGAGTGTCCCTGGAAATTGACAACCTTAACTACTATTTTATCAAATATTTCACATCAACTCACAAGTTTACAGTGACATGCCTTACAACCAAATCATGGCTAAGTCACAACTTGCCTAGAAGCTCCACATTAAATGGCACATTTTTATTTCTGGACTAAACACAAAAAAGCAAGACTGAGCTTTGAAAAGTACCAGGACAACACACAAATGAGAAAAAAATCATAGGCTACTTGAATCAAATCAAAGACCTTCCCACCATTCTTTCCTCTCAAATAGTAATCACTATGTGGCCAATGTGTCAAATGCAGTTACAAAGTAATATACTGCAAGTTTTGTGCTTTGGTCTTTAATCTTACCGTTCTTAAGTCCTGGGGAAGTTTAGATTATAAAGTTGATGTAACACCAACAAAAAATCAGTAAAAGTGGTTGATGAAAACAGCATCGGAATTTCTCTTGGCTGGTTCTTCTAAATATATGCTAGGTATAAGAAAGAACATATTTTAGGAAAAAAAAAAAGGTACCTGAGAATGTTACCTGCTTTCAACTTAAAATGTTTTTTATACAAAATCATTTAAACAAAACTTTTCAGGAAGAAATGACCATTCATAGCATAAAACTACACATTATTCCCTATGTGCTTAATTTGAATTGTTAGTGTTGAGTGTCTTACGTAGTATGAATACTCTTCCCATTAAAACAGAATATTCCTAGGTAGCAACAATAATGCTGACTTGAGCAAATTTCTAGGAAAATATCAAGTTTTACAGATCTCAGTATCTGTACAACTGCTTATCAAGGAGAAAATTTTCAACTTTTTGCCATTTTTTCCCAGAAACTTCATTTGAGAATTTTTGCAGAATGTTACCTTTTACAAAATATCTGAATGTTGAACTATTTATCACCTAGCACACAGTAAGTTACATATAGGAACAAGTCAACAGAATTGTTCTAAGCAGATACATAAAAAAAAGTAAATGAGTTACTTTTAACCTTTAGCCATTTTCTAATTAGCTGACATTAGGTTATTAGACCACCTCTTCACAGTAATTTTTAACTTTTTGCTAAATGGTGTCCGGGTCACTTTATCATTGCTAGGACTTACTATCTGGTATCTACAAATGAGGTATACTTTGACTCAACTCTATTAGCTTCAGTCCACTTCTGGCAGTTTAAACATGTTGCATGGGAGAAAGGCCTGGGGCTAACAAAGGTGATCAGGGCAGCTGACAGCAGAAGGAGCTAGATTAGGGGGCCACACCCACAATGACCAGCCTCTTCTGACTAGGCCTGGTCTAAGGCAGGTCACCAATAACACCCCGTAACTCCATCACCTTCTAGCAAGCCACCCCACCCCTGTGAGCTCAGGAGGCTTTGGGGGCAGGGTCCAGATATAAACCACGACAGACAGACAGACAGACGGGGCCATGGAAACTTAGTGAACCTATATTTACCTAATGACTTCTGCTACACAAATAACTGCCTGAAATTGTTTACCAAGTGTTTTATCGTTTTTTAAAAATAGTGAAGAAATGAGTCTTTACAAAATAGCTTAGAAAAACAAGTTTTCTATTTATTTAAAAATAAGTTTATAGTTACTACATTGCAGGGACAGAAATTCTTACACATACATTCTAGTTTGTATAAAAGGATCCAAAGAATTATGCATCAAAACTAACATAGAAAGTGTCCACGTAACAGTAAAGAAAGGTCCAATCAGTATGTACAAAAAGAAAGGGCACTGCTATTGTGGTGTGAGACCGCTGTTCATAACTTGATACTCTAGGTCTGGAAGGAGAAACCAAAAACCTTAATAAAGCTAAGTCATTAATTTGCTTTTTTAACTCTTGTGTTATCACATACAACAGATTCGCTTGTGTTTAACATTTTCTGTACAAAATAAACAATTTTAATTTGAAAATGTGTCAGTTTCAACTTCAACCCTCTAGGTCAGTTACTTAAAAATTGAGCTACACTCTACACATGTCTAAATATCCCATGACAGGACTTAAAGAGTTTTCTAAAAGATCTCTTTAGAAGACCTGTCTTCTTGCAGTTTTAATATGGTCCAAAAATGTAACTTTGTGTTTTGTCTCATTTTATAATAGTGTATCATTGTGAAAATCCAACACACATTCTCAAAAGTAACCAGTATGTGTGGGTACTACATTCCATCTTCAAGCTATTTCATTAGCTCCTTGAATGTAGAAAATCAGCCACACACTATTATGTATTTGGTTTGTGCCATATAAGGTTAATTTCCTGATAATTTTATCTGCATTAGAAAAGTATTTCAAAACAGCTATCAAAACTAAAAATATATATTGATATATATATAGCTCAGATTTTTCTAGTCACTGTTTTACTGTAGTGTGTACAAGGTTTATATCACTGGAGCACTCTTCCGACTCAACTTCAGACTCAGCAACCTCTTCCTGAGTGCTGCACACAGTTCAAAATGAGTTCGCGTGCTTTGCTAATTATAATTAACCAAAATAATTTAGTAAGTGTATATTAATTTTAGCTCAAATCACTTGGAAAGTAGAGGTACTAAGGGGAAGTGCAAGAATGGAAATGAGGAAAAGTATTTTTCCAGTATTAACAGGAAGATGAATTATTACCTGCATGTAACTGCTCAGCTTTAGAAATACTGTCTAGATAAGCTGGAGGGTAGTGCACAGAGGATAAAATGCCCCATTATGACTTTTAAAACCACACCTCTTCCATACAAGGTGAACATTTACAGCCCTTTTAATCATTCAAATATCTTGGTCCTTTCAAACTATTCAAACAGATTTTAGGTGAACCAAAAGATTCAGAATAAACTTGTTTTCTTTATATAGAAAGCAGAAAATCTAAACTGCTTCTAGCTTACATTTGAGAAATATACAGGTAGCTATGTATGTATAAAATGGAATGTGAAAATTAAACACTGCTAAGTGGAGGGGCTGACTTATAACATTTTAAACATGTAAATACTGCAAATGTCACACAAAATGTTAACTCAACACACTTGCTAAGATATCTGATTAATCTACTATGCTCCAAACAAGGGACAGTTCTAGCTGGTGTGTGAAGACTTTTCTCTATTCATTGTGTCTTATGTTCACTTTCAAATGATAGCCAATCCCATGTAATCTGATGTAATCTAATCAAACTCACAAATATGACAATTTGTAATAATGCCACCAGAGTCTTTTGTAGTGAGGCTGCGCATTAGAAACAATGCCAATAAATCTTAAAATCATAAATATATACAGAACACAGTCCAACACTGTGACAGCATTGTTAAGGTTAAAATTTTAAGAAGCTATACATCTATTGCAGAGGTTGTAAGATTGTAATTAGACTTTATACTTGAACTACCCAGTGGCAAAGTGTAACTCTTGTTAAGATTTATCTGGGATGTCCTGGGGTAGAGAGAACATTAGCGTTGAGGACTTAAAATATGTGAAGTGTTTCTACATTCCATGCAAGTGACAAGTATTTCTGAAGCTTTGGATAAATTTGAGTTTTACTGCTCACCTAAGAAGTGCCAGTATTTTCCTCTGTCCTTACATATACAATGTTACTACTTCAAAGAAGATAGTTTTCCAAGTGGTAAAACTAAACAAAAATATGTTGATGAATTATATTTTTTAATTCAACTTTTGTAACATATAGAAGCTAAATTATAAAAATATATAAAATCTAAATATATCTGGTATTACTAATACATTTTTAAGTGATTCAGTTACAAATAATCTGATCCAAGTCATTTTGCTTTACTAAGAAACCAGTGTCTGAAAATGTCCAAATATGGTCATAAATATACAGTGTCTTTAGAACAGGAATAACATATTTATGTGTGATAGGAAAGCTGGCAAATCCTCATTTTCTGTGCTCCAGAGTTAGAACTAACCCATACACCACACTAGAGGCTCTCACCCTAAGACTGTATGTACTTCCTTCTTCTGCACACATCTGCAAAACTATACACATTTTTTTTTTTACAAAAATGGATTTTATAGTCTATTATTTTTCCCTAACACAATGCAGATAACATCAGGAAATTACATATTTCAAATAGATTGCCTTCAAAAGCACCTAATTACTTTGATTTAAGTTTCAAACATATACACTATTATTTTCAATAATGATGTAACTGAGACTCATTTTTCTATACAACCAAGCCTTCCATTTCTGCATTATGAAGTTTAACTACTGAATTTTAATTATATAGTTAAATATATTTGATAGAAAAAAATAAATATACAAAAAACCTGAAAAATTTGAAATTATTTTTTCAACTGCAAAATCACAGCAATTCAGTCAAGATCTGGAAAATGGTTTACTTAATTTCACAGGAGAATTTCTGTACAAATTTAGTTACAAACGATCTAAAAAGCCCAAATGCATCACTTTTCATTCTTCTTCAAGACAATTAAATGACAGTTAACATTTATCCTATCTGCAATGAGAAAAGAAATAATTATGTAATATATTTTGTCACGGTTCAATTAAAGACTTTATTTTTCTACATCAGAATCATGCTGATACATATTTTCTCCATTCTTGCTTTTTAAAAATGTAGTATCCTGAAAATTTTGGTTACATTTTTGTACCATATCAGTCCTCAGAAAATACTACATTCTTTAAACTTTAAAAAAAAAATTGGACAATAATTTTTAAACAATAGAAATGGTATTTATGTTGGGTCTTAAGGTATAAAATAACTAACTGTACCATAAACAAATAAATAACTGCTTTCCTTTTCCATAGCAGTACATATAGCAATACATTCTCCTAAGTCATATAGTTATCATTTACAATAGACAACTTAAATTTTACTAATGATGCAAAAAATAATAGAATACAAGGCACAATCATTAAATGGAGTTTTTCTTTAGGGTGTATACTGACATACCAGCGTGATAAAGATACGGTTAAAAAGTGCAGAAAAACACAATGTGCAATGAGACCACTGTATAAAACATGATTGCATAAAAAGTGATTTGGCCTATTTTAACCTTTAATAATTGAAAATAACCAATCTTTTCCTTAAAATTAAAACTATAAAGTATGACATTTTAAAATTATTTTTATTCTACCACTATCTAAAAAATCCTGAAAAAAGAATTTATACCTGGGTATATATAAGTATGTGTTTGTATATATATTTAATTATACCCATTTATCAATATATACACATACACACACAGACACATTTCTTTGTAAGCCATTTTAGCCTATCAGATATGTCTAAAGTTTAGAAATGACATTAATCCAGATCAACAAGTAAACATCAAGTCTCATACCTTTTTTCCTGTATTTTCCTTGAATCCTTTAACCACTTACACATTTTCTCTAAGACATCTCTGTCAAAGGACCCACCAGTGCATTATTTTCTACTCAGTACCAAAAAAAAGATATATCTCAGCATAACTCTTTAATAACTTGCTCTTTAGAATAAATAGCCTTTCTAATATTGAAAAGTGTATGCTGTCCTGACAGTCAAAAACAGGCTTTCCACTGCACTGATTTTCAGTCTTTGGCACAATAAACAGAGATTGAGTGATTGATATAAGAATCAAGGTCTGAAAAATTAGACAGTCAAATGTTTTCCAATGTGGATATGTTTCCTTTTCATCAGTATATTTTCTCTTAAGTTTGGCAGAAATGGAATAAAGCAAAATCCTCTTCTAGGTCTTCATAGATGAGCATTCTATAACTAAAAGTTTTTAGGATATTAAATGGTGAAAATTTTCTATTTACCTTTACAGGAAACACATTTCTTAAATTACTGCTACTCTGTGTAACATCTCTTCCTAGGGGCATGACTTCCATATCAATACAAATGTACCTTGCTTGGCCAAAAGTAATTTTTCCGAACATGAAATGCTCTATCACTAGGAATACTATGCTCCCTAAGAGAGCAGCAGCGCTGTCACTTCCATGAGTTAATCAGGAACTCAAGCGGCCCTCAATTTCTTCTGTTTCAAACACTGAATGAAATGAATGTGGAAATGCATAACCTATCTAAGGGCAATAAATAGCAAACATTTAAAATATATATGTATACATTTATATATATTCATTTGAAGAAGTGAAGTGTCTTCTAAGGTTTTCTTTTGCAAGTCAAATCATAACATTCCCTAATCCACCATAGCAGCAAGGAAGCAGAAGCCTTAGTTCTACTTACTCCTTAACTGTACCTGCTTCATAGATTTTTGAAGTAAATATTTTGGTTCAAGTTACCAACCAATTAAATTAGCTTTCGCTTTTTCAGTCAACTTTCGGACTCGTCCTCTACTAGAAGTTCCAAAAGTTAAAGAAGTGTCTTCAAACAGCAACTGCCTCTGCTCCTCCTCAGAGTCGTCCTCATTATAGAAAGCTGTCCTCCGACCTTGGTTTCGAGTTCTCATGTGGGGCTCAGAGCCTTTGAGTGTGTCAAACTCTTCCTCCTCATCTATAATAGGGTCATCTGCCTTTTTCCGGTTACTTCTCCTTAGTACTTTAACATTGGAAGGAACTAGGAGATCTGCATCTAACTTTTGTGTTTTTGTCTTCCTTTTGGGTTTTCTGCCTCCCCGACTCTTTTTCTGTAGCAAATCCTCCTTAACGATATTTGTTTCAGGCAGAAAATTGCATGTTGAAGAAGGAACCACTTCATCTCTGCTGGGATGCAAATTATTCTGCTCTATATTTTCTGACTTTGCATACTGTGGTTTTTTAGGCTTTCTTCCCCTTTTCTTGTGTATCACTTCACTGTTACTGGTATTCACATCTCCCTTGGGCTTCCTTCCAGGCCCCCTCTTCACAAGTTTTGATGGCTGTCCTCCATGGCCATTTACTTGAATGGTTCCAGGTATAAGAGCATTGTTCTTATAATCTCCTAAAAGGGAAAAAACAACATACTTACAATGTGGAATTTCTTTGTGGGCCCATCAAGTTAGTCAATAAAGGGCTAGTAGTACGTGCAATAACATAATTTGAATTTTTTTACTAAAATAAAAAAAAGTGACTAAAGGCTGACAGAAAAATATCCATAATAAAGTTAGTAATGACTTCATGGGGGAAGTGAAAGTTTAGAGAAAATCAACAACCTAAATTACTGATGTAATTGATGACAGCTGAGATTAACAAAGGTATCTTTCTTCTATTACCTTTACTATACATTCCAACGCATGAGTTTTGTTTGAACCACACAAAATGTTTATTTGCATAGTATAATAATGAAGTATTTTATTGTTTAACTCATTAAAGGGTTTTTCTGTAGTCCAAGCAGTTCAATTATGGAAAATAATCTTAACGTCCAATTCAGAACCATTTAATTCATAAATCTGAATTAAAAAACCACAGTACCCCCTGCTTTCTTCTCATCCTCTGATCTGAGTGAAGAGTAAGAGATAATCAAGACAAATTCTAACTCTGACACTGTTCTGAATGTGATTGCTCTATGATGTTAGAAGAGTGAAGAGTTATCAAAATAGTTTATATCAAAAGATGCTATTTCAAAACTTGAAAGGTACTGAGAAAGTATTAAATGAGGAAAAAAAATACATTCCAAAGAAGGAAGAATGGGACAAGGACACCTAGAGACTTCAGCTGGAACATACAAGGGAGAAAAATGGTAAGGAAATCTGGAACATTAGGAAAGAACCAAGTAATGAAAAATCTTGTTTAACAAGCAAAACTAAAACTTAAAAAACTGAAATTTAAAAACAAGAGTTTATATAGTTTGAGAAGGGAAGGATTTTAATTTTGTGTCAATGTGTGTACATAGATGCTAGACAGCAACGTCAGAAACATCACTTGGGCTGCAATGGGAAAGGTAGACTAGAGCAGAGATGTTAAATACAAAAAATTAGCCAGCGAACTAAGGAAACAGTTCAGGCAAGAAATGATGCACATCTGAGTTAAGGCCATAGAAGTAAAAACAGACTTCAGAGGTATAATGGACAGGAAGTTGCTGAGCACATTTGGGCACTGGAGAAAAGACTAGGAGAACTCGCCAATTTCAAGCTCATGTAGGTGGACAGCTCTCAATGCATTAGCTGAAACAACATTTCAGCAAAAAAACTAAATTTTGAGTGAGGTATTTATGTTAGGAAATGTCTTAGGCATACTCTGGAAGCCATGACACAAAACATTTACTATTAGACTGTCTGTGGCCCTGAAGCTACTGTTTTAATATTCCATATGATAGATTTTACCAGTGATTCTCCCCATCTTTCAAGTGTAACAGACTTTCCAAAAAATTCTGCACTTAAAAGAACTTGGGAGCATAACTGGAAGGAACCATAAGTTGTACACTAAACTGACGCCCCACTACAGACAACGCAGATGAATTATCATTTAATGTGTTCTATCTACTTTGTGACCTAACAACTATTTAAAGGTAAAGAACTCTACCGTGGGTTAAGTGAATCAAATTTAATTTAAACTCTGAAGATGTATTTCTTAAGGTGTTGTAATAATGAACTTAAAAACTAATTTATAACATTAAAAGCCTCTAATTGTAATAATTTTTTATTTACATACAGTGAGCTCTTCTTGCCTCTTTAAATTTAGTGACAATACAGCTTGCTATTGCTATAACCTGCAAATTAAAGGATCTCATTACATTTATCAGCTAATACAGACTGTGTGACTTAAACAGGCAACCCAGAAATTGGAGACAAATGCTAACCCCAAGAAAAGCATCATTTGTAATAAAGATATGCTTATTACAATGTGTCAGTGTGTATATATAGTTGGAAGATTTTCTGTCAATGTCTGTATTGACATTGATATTATTACATTTGATATTATCAATTACATTGATATTGATATTATTACAATGTGTCCATGTGTGTACATAGATGGAAGATTAATTTTGTGTCAATGTGTGTACTGACATTGATATTTATATTGATATACTGTCTATGGAAGAATACCAGGGCACTTTACCTTGCTCAATGACAGCTGTTGACTTTGAAAGAGTGGATGCCTTTGAGAGTATAGATGACTTCATTTTACGTTTAACTGGCTTTTCCTTTTCCATGTTTTCTTTTGCAGAGTTGTTCTTAGCGCCATGACTGAAAGTGGACTGACCAGGACTTGAAAGAGTATTCAAGGCTTTGGAATGTTTCATGGAATTTTCCAGTACTAAAACACAAACCCAAAAGATTAAAAGTTGAGACTTGTTGACTCTAAATGGAAGTACAATGTTTGAGATTGCTTCTAACCTGAATTGCTTGAATTAGCCAAGAAGACAAAACCTATGGGATGCTTAAAGCTTCCTCTAGAAAGATACTTTCTTTTTTTAGTGCTAGTGAATGAACCCATGCCCTCATGCACACTAGGCAAGCACTGTACCAGTGAGCTGCACTTACAGCCCAGGATACATACTGTTTAATAAGGAAATGGCATACCCAAATAGAAACTCTAGTAACTGTAGCATTTGCTGAAGCTATTTAATTAGTTCAAAATTATGAAGGTAAGTCTTGGCAAACTACTAGCAAGTTTAGATACTACAACAAATTCAGGCAGTTTGGATCTGTTTGTTACTTTTAAAGCATCATTCTATTCCTACATCTGAATTTTCTTATCTAAAACATTTTTAAAAAGAAGAACAATCAGAAGGAGAAGAAAATCGAGTGCAAAAAATTACTAAAACTCAGAGAAAAGTAAAAATCTAAAAAGCAGCAGAAAGAGCAACAATTACCACCTACCAACGGTACTTCCATTAAGAAACTGTAACTAAGTCTTACCTGTTTTCCCTGGTACTGCAGATGTGTTAGCTTTTGCAATGAAACTCTTTACTGCAGCTGATGAAGTAGATGGCTGCTCGGTAGAGACAACTGGATCTACAATCACTCGGTTGCTTCTGGTTCGAACCACAGAACTGGATTCTGTTTTGCCATTTATCTGAGCAGCATTATGTCTTGGTGGTACTGATCGTGTAGGTGTGGAAAGTGAAGAGGTAGAGATTTCTGACTTTAGTTGGGGTTTTAAGATCCTTTTTTTCCTTTCAGGGCTGTAAGTAAGATCATACTGTTAGTCATTCTTATAGGTCTAAATAATTAAATAAAATTTTATAGTACTTGCTGGATTCAATATTTGTATTATGAAATATGTTAAAATATGAGATTTGTAGTGGATTTCATATGGTTGTGAGCCTTTGGAAAGTGAATTATTTAGTGAAGGATTGCCATAAATGCTACAGTTATGACAGAGAGCATGATGCCATCACTACCCTAAAAATGCTGTTTTACTTTGTAGATTTAGCGGTTTGAATTTAAGCACTTACACTAGTAAAGCTTTAGTTTAAAAGATTAAAAATCCTCCACATCATAGGAACTTGCATGTCAAATATATCATTCTGCAATATAGGGAATAGTAAAGGAAGTATTAAAAAACACCAAATTCTATCATTTAGATGACAAAGTTATAGACCAGTTATGAAAAGAAAAAGTATTACACACCTGGATGCAGCACTACTTGACATAGAGCTGCTTCTGTTTCTTTTCTTTCTCCTTTTGGTTAAGGTATTTCTTTTATGAAAACGAAGAGCAGACTTATAATCTGACAGAACTGAACTAATGTGTTCTTCAAAGAAAGCCGACAGGCGCAAACTCATGCTGTAAATCTATGGAAAGAAAAAACACCACAAAACTGTGATCAAATATGCTTCAAAGGAAATGCCTGCTCAGTGAAATGTATTTTTGCTAATAGAATGTTTTTAGAATTTAAACACTGCTTTTGATATTCCTTTTTCCCAATCTTTTCGGATAAGAATTAACTAAAACATTTTTACATTGAAATTATTTTTGAGTTTAGATTAGGAATTTTTTGAGTTTTGAAATTCTTAAAGAATGAAGTTTTACTCTGAATTCAGATGGCTCATGCAGACCAAATTCACTATGAACGATTTTATGGAAACTAGGCCTGAAGGTTTGCTACCAGAGATTACTACCTATCCTTTCACTGGCATACACCACTCCTTTGTAGTATCTTTTTAACAAAGAGAAGTAGTTATTTGTATTGTTACTTATTTCTCAGCTTCACAAAAATTCTCCCATTCACTAATGTACCTAACAGTTAGAACTTAAGCTCACAAAGGTCCGGTTTATACAAATACAATTTGTGCACAGTATCTACTGTATCACTATACTTCAAGAAAAGTAAACACCCCTAAACATCAAAGAATGACAGCAGTAATATTTCATAGAGGGTACTGAGAAGAAAGGGGTAACAGAACCCTGTGTTAATCAGAAAGTTAATTTTATTCTAAATTTTAAATAGGCAACATGTAGCTATGTAACATAAAAGAAAGATAATTATATACCCTTGATCTTTTACTTGGTGTGTATGCTTTGGAATTACTAAAAATAAGCCTGACATCTTTACATAACTCCATTGGTGACTCATAATTTCCAGCCTCTAAAGTTTCTCTAACAGTAGCAAAATCCATTGGCGTATCAATAATGTCTCTGTAGTCCTAGAGGGGAGAAAATAAGTGGTATTATTATTACTACTTCTCAGCACAGGATACATACAACAGGACAAGTTGTAGGACTATTAATAAATACTCGTAAAAAACAACAAACCCAAAACTTTATACTACCTGTAAATTCTAAAGACTACTGACTCACTGAAACACAATTCTACAATATGAGGAAATAAAAAATAAGGAAGAATGGTAACGTCCCATTTACATAGAGGCTTGAGTTCTACTAACTTCAATTTGCAGTGATCAGGGATCACGAATAGCTGTCCCAAGGTCTTCAAACTTCACTTCGGAAGGAAAATAAATCCCTCAAGGTCTCTTCACCTAGCTTGCAGGACGGTTCTCATTATTTGCTGAATACTGTCTACATTATTTTGAATACGGAAGAGGAGACTGCATTCTTTAATGTACTTTTGTAAGTTTGGAAAATAAGTTATTTTCTTTGTAGAAACTTGTTTCTTATTCCCCAGGAATATTACATTTAACTGTACTACTCTAGAAAGAGAGAATGTAGATTTTCATTCTGCTCCTCTCAGTAAACAGCTGTATATCTTGGAGAATGGAACCCAAGTTCAACGTTAGTAAAATGAGCGGGCTGCACCACTGTTCCAAGTCGCTTTCATTTTTCTCTATTTTGACACTTTTTGTCTTTAAAGTTTTGATCTTCTATTATTCTAAAGAAAGATTTTTTCCTCATACATTACACTCAGGAATCATGGTTTGTCAAGTATTTGTCAACCAAGAAAACTGTCAGCCATTAGTACCTTCTCTCTGTTCTAGGTACTCTCCCAC
>NW_004955502.1:6849478-6903947 GCF_000276665.1 Chinchilla lanigera
GATATATTTTGGATAGGCTCATTCTACGCACTATTATCAATCTCCTTCAGACTTTTCATCTCCTTAGTTCTTTGTGTACAGCATTCTATATAATTTCTTCACATCTAGAATTAAATATTTCTTACACATTTAAGAGTGTGCTTCCCTTTTTGAAATGACAGTAAGTCATTTTATGATGTTTACCAATTGATGATACTTCAATATTTTCACTATGAAATTAAAAAACAAATAATGAAGTCTGAGGATATCCTATCTAGGTTATAACACTTTTAAATTTTCACTTGAAACCAAGAATGTTTTTTGAACCATATAATCTTTAGTAACTTAATAAATAAAAAGTCCTCTAGGGCTTAATTTTGATTGCTGTGACTACATGCTAAAATATTTGGATAATGTTTATTCAACTTTTTACAATGCATTCCATAAACATTATACCTAATACCTGAATATACATAATAATGCCACCTTACATTTCTATGTAGTATGCCACCATTTAAAACTACTACTTATATATGCTTATCTACATAAATCTATAGAGAAGTAGGTATTACTGTTTTCTAGATAATGATGCGTGTGTGAGAAAAGAATTAGTAAAAATTATATCCAGATGGGAAAACTCAGTGACTAGCTCAAAATCAGAAAACTGTTAGGAGTAGAGCTATGATAATTAACTTACTTCTTTGTAGACTTAATTCAGGGCATTTTTGCAGTTTATCACACTATTCAGGTTAGATTAACTATATAACCAAACAATGAGAAAATGGATGAAACAATCAAATTGATATGTATTTAAAAAAAAGCAGTAAACAGGTAAGGAAATTATTTTGAAAAATACTTACTGGATATTCAAGAAGATCTACAGGCTGGCGGAAAGGCTCTGAATCTTCACACTGAAATATGAGATTTAACAATTCTTGACATTGTTTCTTCCACTCTTGAATGTCGTAAGACTGAGCTCTGTTACGTAATCTCCTTCTAGGCTGATGATCCTGAAGTAAAAACGTTCAAATACATTAGTAAAATAGCACATACACAATACAACTTGTACTTTTACTGCAGTCTTGGTACAAGTTGCATATTCATTACCTGAAATACTAGGTCCAGAAGTGTTTTGGAGTGCCCACTGACCCTGATCTGGAATATTTACATACAGTATAATGGCTAAATATCCCTAATTCAAAAATCTGAAAACAGACAATCTAAAATCCGAAGGTTTTTAAAAGTTAGTGCTCAAAACGTTTTTTAATTCTGGATTTTCAAATTAGGTATAGTCAAGCTATGACATATAGTACTTTGAATAAAAGAAAATGTCTACTTCTGAAACACATGCATTTTATGATTTAAACTGATTTGAAAGTAATACTTCATCTGCCTTTAAAACTGCTAAGAGTAAAAATCAAGCTCTTAATACATAAAATATGAATTTAATTCTCTTCAAAAGCAAAATCCATATTACCTTCCTTTTTCGGGTAGAAGTTCCTGGCACATCAGCATCCTTCTCTTCTTCCTTTGAGTCAAGAATATATCAGAATACTAAAACATTCTAGATTTTATTGTACTCAACATTATACTCAAATTCATAAAATACACTATATATATATATATATATATATATATATATATATATACACACACACACACACTGAAGTTCTTTACTGATTAGTTAAAAAGTCTCCCTGTGTTTGAAAGAATGTTTTGCCACTACTAAGAAAATTCTGAATAGTGTTTTATAAAAAAGTAAACTATATGATTGGCAAAAAAATTATTCTAACAGCTTTTATCTAAAAGTAATATGTAAATTTTATACAACATAACGCCAATATAGTAATCATAGTGAAATATTACTTACCTCGGAATCAGACAATACTTTCTTCTTCATTGAATTGTAAAGTGGAATTATGTTATAACAAGTCTGATCTCTAAATAAAAATTAAATGGTAATACATAGTAAGATGAGAGCCATGAGATTTGTTACCTTTAAAATCTATTCCTAAAAGCCAGATTTTAAGATAAACGTGAAAGATTTTCTCAATTTGTTGCCTCCAATACATCTTAAGCACACCTGTTCAGCTCCTTCCCCCACGTGCACTGTAGAGTTAACAGCCTTAAAACTCCGGTCTATTTTATTACACCAAACCGAAGCCTCACATCCTCGAGGTCTTGTTCAGTCACTGCTGTCCCTGGGATGCCCTTGCTTTTACTCCTTAGCCTTTAAGGTAAAGTTAATAAACCCTCTGTGTTTCAATCCTTTCATCCTTAAACGTAATTCCACAGTATTTTCTCCTTAGTCATTTTCTCTAAATACTATCACCTAAAATTGCAGCTCTAACTTTAACAGACTTCTCCCTACTCTTCACTTTTTAATTTTTTTCTTTAGCATATAATCCTTATAGCATTTGAATGGTGCATTTTCATTATTCTACCCTTTTGATTTCTTCTTAAAATCCAATCAGTGGTCACAGTGGAACTCCTGCAAGTTCTATCCTCTAAAATCTCTTCAGATCTATACTTTTCTCATTTCCATAAATTATGCCTGATCACCTTTTTACTTGGTCAGCTGTAAACAGCCAATCCTGCCATTGATGCTTTTTGTCTCCTCTCTATATTCATATTAGATTTTTCAGTCAAATTAGTACTTTTAAGGATACTGCACAATATATTATTTTCAGGCTAAAACACTTTTAACATCCTCTTGTTCCTAGAAATCATGTCTCTCTTTCTAGAGATCACACTCATTCCATACTTTTAATGTCCAGTACCTCAGGCAGGCACTCAAAGTCCTCCATTACCAGGTGTCTACTTATAGTACTGTATTTCTACTATTTATACACACACATTCTCTATTTTGCCACTTTCAATTACAATGCACTAAATAACACTAACTTTTCTACCTCATGTTACTCCTTACTCCTGGAACGGCTTTCTTCACGCCTCACTTGTCCTGAATCCATCAGTATCTACCTTTTTCTACATCATTTTAACACACTGCTTCCCTGCAACCAAATCTCCCCTGTAACAAGTGGCTATCTCCATCTACACCACTGATTCGCTCACTATCAGTTTTCCTCACATTATCTACCCCATGAAACTGTATTAGGGTAAAAATAGTCTTTTCTACCTGCAAATACTTATATCACTTTGTATTGCGGAAATTTTGTCAAGTAACTACAAAAAGTACAATGATCAAATTTTGAGGCTGTATACGTAACGTCCCACCTTGAAAGTGACTAATAACATACATCTCAGAAATCCTAGAGATTTATTTTTAGAAATATATCATATAGACTCTTTGGATATTATATTAATCTGTATTTCAAAAGTATTTCAAAATAATTGTTTGAAAGGTACTTTTTTACACCACTCCAAATGTGAAAAATTTTCAACTAAATTATTTTACTGAAACATATATATTTTATACTGTGTGATTCTAGTCTTATCTAGAAAAAAAAAAGATATACACACATACATTTCTCACTTAAACTTACAGACAGGAGAGTTTTCTGAGGATAATTCACAATTATTAACTTCCCTGAAGCAGGGTAGTAAAAACCCCCAAAACTATTTGGAAACTAAGATTTCTTAGAGAATAAACTAGCAAAAGGCTGAGTAAGCTATTATTTGACTTCCTAAAAATGATGTGAGTTTTTTTGGGTCTAATTTTCTAAAATTAAGTTTATTGGTACAATTTACATATAATGATCACATTCATTTCAGCAGTGTATGTGTACTCATATTTACAGCAGCATAGTCTGTAATAACTAAATCTTGCAAATAGCCCAAATTTCCATCAATTGAGGAATGGATGAAAAAGATGTGTTCTTTTTAACACAATGAAGTACTACTCATCCATAAAGATATACTTGAAACTTATCTAGGTAAAAATTGGATGCATCTTGAGACGATACTCTTAAGTGAACTAAATCAGACATGCACTGTCTCTCTGATGTGAGAAAGTAAAACTGTACATAAGGACCAAAATGTACAATATGTATTGTGAAATAAGAAGAAACTGTTCACAAAAGGGAAACTAGGGTCAGGGATGGGTATAGGAAGGAAAGAATAAAACGGTAACAAAGCTGTAAACATTTAAAATAATTGTTACTTCATCAGAAAAAAAATTAAATCTGAGGAATCTTCCCTACCAAAGTATATGGTTCATGTCTCCATCTTTAATTCTGAAGACTCAAATCATTCTATGGCTACATAAAATCCACAAGGTAAAAGGAAAGGGGCTTTGTCCTTAGCTTGTAGGTATCATTGCTGATATGGAATCAGTGAATGAGGAAATAAATGTGACTCTACAAAGAATTTTCAAAGTTAAATTCAGTATTGTCCTAAATGACTTAAATATTCATGAACTTGACAGGAACAATATACTATTAAAATAAAAGCTCTCAAATTAAATGGCAGACATTGAATTTATCATGTGACCTCAGGCAAGTTAACTTCCAAGTATTCCCTCAAGTATGCATATGATTCTCCTCACCTGTGAGATTATTATTTGGCTTAGAACTAATAAAGGTAAAATGTCACATGTTCAATAGATAATTGGTTTAAATGTTTTTTTCTTTAGACAAAGGCTTTCTATTTTGAGACAAGCTACGTTACTTGAAAGAACATAGTATCACAGATATAAATAATAATTGTCTTTTCATATTTTAGCATTCAAAATTATTTTATATTTACAAAGTAGTGCCAACTGTTGTAAGTAAGCATAAGGAACTCACTTGATGAAGTGTAGAAGAAGGTCAGTCACAAACTTAGCAGATTTCACAATTGGGCTTCCTGGCTCATTAAACGTTCGTGTATTATGCTCTATGTATCGAATTTCCCACATTAGGGAAGAAACTCGCCTTTAAAAACAAAGCACGTAAAGTCTTAGCTTCCTCATATTTGGATGTATATGTACCTAACAAAATTAAGACATTCTGACTTCAACTGCAGTCTCAAGCCAACCATATCATTCACATCTTAAAAAGCCATTTGCAAAGCAAGTGTACCCCGATTTGCATCAGGGGCAAAGTGAAGAGCAATACTGTCGACCTGCACATAAAGTATTTGGACTAAGACAGGTTATGTTGTAGTGCCGCCTTCTCAGGAGGGGAAGGTCAAAAGGGATGTGGCAGAAGATAAGCTTCAGTTTCTAGCTTTGTATGTTTTTCATGTATAGTACCATTTTTTTACAATAAGCACCTCTGGTTTCTCCACATAAAGCAATTTTAATCTTACTGTAGTATTACTAATCAAATGATATATATAAATGAAAAGGTAATTGACAGCCTGCTTATCAGATATAAAAATACAATGTATTTATAAGAAAACTAAGAAGTGTGTTCTAAACAATGCTAAAAATTTTTTTTTATAATTCCTCAAAGAAAAATCCCAAAGTGACTCCTAAGAATATCATCCAGTTGTAGCCAAACTTAATAAAAAAAATACTGAGAAAATCTTACAATTTGCAGTCAGAAATGTGATTTTATAGAGATACCCAAGCATACAAAAGTTCTGTGTATTTCAAATAGACTCACAAGGCACTATTCTATTAATAGTCACATACCTCTTCAGTGTATCACATAGAAAACTATCTTATAAGGCATTAGAGTAACACATACTACCAAGGCAAAATGAAGGTAGTTGTTTAAGAGGCAGGTCCTCTAGAAGTATCAGAAAAAACATAACTGTAAGAGGGGGTAAAAAAAACCCTTTCCAACAGTGAAATACTACATAAAAGCATCATCATATTAAAAACCTAACTCAGGCTTATAACTAAATTATCATGTTGTAAAACAGGTGATATATATGTATATATGGATTCAACTTTTTTCCTTAAATTGGTCATAAAGCAAGGCTAATGCCAAAAAAGGCTACTTAAGCTATTATAATGTATTTAAAATGAAGTGCACTTTAGCAATTAACATGTTCAGCAGGATTCCTATGAAAAAGTATATTTACAACAATATCAAGAGATGCTAGCACCTTATCTATCTAGTGGCTGCCCAACAACTAGTACATAGAAAGTAAGTCACTGTCTCTCTCATCCTCTTATGTCCTGTTCCATCTTGTAAGCACTAGATGTAAATCCTAAGCTTCAGCATCTAGGATCGAGAAACACAGTAAAGAATTTCAAGGGCCGGGGATGTAGCTCAGTAGCACAAGTACCTGCCTGCCTGGCAAGTGCAAGGTCCTGAGTTTGATGCCCAGTACCCCCCCCCGACCCAAAAAGAATTTCCACTCCACTTTGTCTTTCAACTTCCAACATGTGATACTGAAAACACTTAAAAGAAGTACGCTTCAGAGTAGGATGGTTGGGAGAAACACACACAGGACATATGACATACGGGAGTGGTGACAAACCTATGGCATGTGTGCTGCAGCAGGCTGTTTTTATCACTGAAAGCTCTAAAGGGTTTGCCGTTGCTGACATAAGGGATTTCCTCATCTCAATGCTGTGGACCTACTCTCGATGCAACAGCAAATTCGCCCCCCAAAAATTAAAATCTTTAAAATCTGAGGCCTAACAGCTTAGTTTTCTTTATTGCAGTGGTTTTCCATCTTCTAAGGCCTATACTAATACCTACTGAAATTATTAACTAGAGTTCTATTTTATGCTAGACTTCAATTATGAAAAACTAATCTTTCCTAATGCTGTTTTTCATGAGTATATGTGGAACATTAGCAAATTAAAATATTCAATTTATGGTATTTTAGGAAAAAAAAATTCTATGAACTAATAGTCTAATACGTAATTAGGAGAAAATCCTTTGACTTCCTTTATAAAACATCGTATTAACGAAGTTGACCATCAACATCATATCACATCACACCCAGGAAAGGCTCTCAAGTCTAGTCTACGGTCATTACCGGAAACTTATCTGAAGTGTAGAGTATCAGATTTTACTCCAACCCACTGAATCAGATTCTACATGTAACATGACCCCCAGGTGGTTTATATGCGTAGTATTTGTATACACATAGTTGAGAAACTTTGCTACTGAAGATCAATAAACAGGTGAAAGAATCATTTAATGCTCTTCCTTTGGTAGTAGCAAAATCAAATTGTCTAACCTGTAAAATCGGTTTTCCAGTCTTTGTTTAATTGTACTTAGATCCGTTGGATATGCCACTACAGTGCAGTACATGGGATAAGCCTGCAGATCCACAGGGGCTACAAATGCTGAGGCAATATCTAAAATAAATAAATAAATTAAAAATTTTATGTTTAAAGAAATTAAAGAATTCTACTTGAGTTTTTATGCATATGTTTACAATGCAAAATTCTACAGATTTTTTATTCAGATTCACTGGGATAAAGAAATGACATTTAAAAGTGACCTATTAACACACACATTTCTGTAATGATTGATCATACCTCAATGTACTTTTTTTAAAAGCTGTTTTATCATTAACACTGTAACATATTTCATTCAAATATAACCTTTGACATTCAGCAAAGCCAACCACTTTATCACAACATTATTCTGTGAAGTCAGATAATCCAGAAGTTTTGACTCAATCATCAATAAATAGCACAACAGACTGACAGAGTAACAAGAACACAAACTCACACCCCATTTTTTTGCTCATTCACATGTAAAACTACTTTGTATTTATAAATATTGATGAAATCACTTAAGATTTTATTCATAAAACTTTTTATGAAGTAGTACCATTTCATAACACATCAAGGGCTGGAGATGCAGCTCAGTGATACAATGTTTACCTAACCTGAACCAGTTTGTCCTTCACATTTGAAAACACTAACATCTTATGACTTCATCATTTCTTACTTGTATTAATTTTTAATTTCTCCTAGGTTCTTTGATGCTGATTCCTTACTGCCAGAGTAAGCTGCTATAAACTACACTAAGCCTGCAATTACTCTGGAAATCCAGAGTTCCGAAAAATCAATGTTCATGGTCACTGCTTTCTTTCTTTTCTTTTAATGAGGCAAATCCATTAACATCCCCTCTTCTCTGTCTTTAACTGGTTCAGCTATCCAAGTAATTAAAATTTAGTTTTCAACACTCCTCCAATGCACATCATGTCACCTTGACTACGTCAAAGCTTTTCAAATCAGGTTGTGAAGAATCCAGATTTTTCAGATATTTTTGTCATTTATGGGAGGCACTTAGCTCTGATATTCAGTTAGAAGAATTCCATTTATAACCATTTTAGATATTTAAGTCTTACTTAAGACTTTGTTCAGAAGATTCTAATTAAAAATGTCTGAAGTCAGGTATGGTGGTACATGTCTGTAATCCCAGAACTGCGGAAGAAGGATTACAAATTTGAGACTTGTGTAGGCCACTTAGCAAGACCTTGTACTAAAATAAAAAAGGGTTGGAGGCACAGTCTAGTTCGAAGGCCTGGTTTCCCCATCACTAGGGGAAAAACAAAGTCTGAAGACCACTGACATGGTACTGTAGGAAGAATTGTTCAAATAACAGTAGTTTTCCTTCAGTTGGTTTTCTGTCTTTTCCCCTGTCCTCATGTGTTGTTCTTATTTACCTAGTGTCATCAATTGATTTATTCCTGCAACAATTCTTTCACATTCTTCGTCTCTGGCATTGGTACCCCATTCTCCATCAAGCGGTTTATAGATCAGTGATCTGCATTCAACATCAGTTAAAGGAACACTGGTACCTAGTTCTTCAGGAAATACAGCTGAAATATAGATAGGAAAGCAGATCAGCAAAAACATTTGGTAATTAGTATTTAGGTTATCTATAAAGAGAATTGATCACACAAGATTGGGTTGTTCAGGGTGATTTGGCTACAGACCAAAGTAGAACTGATGTCACAAAATCAAAGTATAACTTTTTTTAAAGATTTGCAAATATATTATCTTCATAAAGGAAAATACCATTTAGGGTCAATAAAATTTCAATTTTTTAAAGAAAAGTATTACCATTATAAATCATTTTCCATATAATCATAGCAAAAAATTGCCTTATAATTAAATTACAGGTGAAAGAGAAAATAGTTCTATAAAAAAAAAAAATGCAGGAGTGGGCACGTGGCTCAGTGGTAGAAGGCCCTCAGTATGATTCCCAGCACTACATTTGAAAAAAAAAAAAAACAAAGCTCAGAGTTTTCTAAATCACCTTATGATTGCCATATTTACCCTGATAAACACAGTCAATGTAAACAAAAAAAACCTTGTTTCAAGAATAATCAAAGTTTCAAATTTTCTAATACAAGAACACAGAAAATGATGACATGTAATTCTTATGCTTTTTGCTCTAAAGTGATGAAGGGTATGCTTTATGCATGTCTGAATTTTAACATTTTAGTTAAGAGAAACACAGAGGATAATGATAGCACAAAATTTACAAATATACTAGGTAATATTTCCTTTAGGCAAGTGTTCATCAGAGAAATAAGCCATCATTTGTGTACAACTAAAATTATTCTTCCTCATATTGTAACTAAACTCTATGTGTGCATATGGATGTATATCCAGGCAGAAAAACAACATCCCTCCCACCATATGCAGTTGTATTAGCACAATCAATGAACTCACAAACTCCCAGATACTTCACTGACTTTAATTCCAACTTTCACAAAGAGACAAGACTACTAAGATAAGCCATGCAACATGGTTACAAGTTGATTTAAGATATTTTGCAGTTTTCAGCAGCTAATTTAACTGTGAGATGAAAAACATGGTGATAACTTGTCAGTGATAATTTCTGCAAAGAGTTACTCTTATACAAAGAATATCAACATGATCATTTCTAATGTTTCCCTGGCTGGGTTTATTTGATCCAATAATTTTCTCTTGTCTGAATTTTTAAAGAACATTGTTTAGCAATTTCATTTAAAAATGATGATCTCCATGTTACAAATCAGAACTTGTTTTTAAAAGATTTTTACCTGATAGCAAAAATAATATATAGCTAAAAAAATTCTAATATAGACTATAAAATATAACGTATAATGCCATTATCCCATTCTGTATAAACAATCATTAATTTGTTAATTTTATTTTTAAATGCATACAAATCGAAGTATTTTTTGAAAACTGAAACAAAATACTACCAAGTTTTTTTAAAAAAAGCAATCTCCATATTAAGCCACACCTCCCTTTTCTCACAATAAGGATGCCACACTCACTGCCGACAGCTACTCTGCAAATCCTGAGTGTGTCTGGCCTTGTATAAGATGTTCCAAGGTGTCAGACTCTACAATAAGCACTTACACAGATGATGCTGTTTAATTCTCAAAGCAGCCCTTTAAGAAAGGTATTTGTTTAGATAATCAAAGGCTGAGCACCAAGAAGCTGAGGTTCTAAGACTTTAAGGAATTTGCCAAGATGGTATACAAATTATCAGGGCAAGAATGCAAATCTATGTTTGATTCCAAGATCAACCCCTTAACTATGATGTTACACTCACGTATTCTGCTGTAGTTACAAAAATCTTCAGTCTTCTATATGCTCATAAATGAACGCATAATGAATAAAACATTTTCCATTCTTGCTATAATAAATTTCAATCCTGTTAAGACTACAAATTCCAAATAGGCAAAAATTATATCCATCTTGTTCACTGTTGGGCAGCCCCAACCTCCAGGGTCAGTAACAGCTGTACATGAAACACTTGCTTAGTAAATATTTTCTATTTCTATTTGATCTTCACAATAACCCTTGGTCTTATAACAAGTTAGCCAGTTTTCTTGTTTAAGAAATTAACTCCATGGGGCTGGGGATTTAGCTCAGCGGCAAAGCGCCTGCCTGGCAAGCGCAAGGTCGTGAGTTCAGTTCCTGGTACCGGAGAAAAAACAAAAAAAAGAAATTAACTCCATAACGTGCATGCAAAAAGCTTAACATATACTTACCATTATTAGGTATAAGCTCCATATCCCAAGGGCTCATCTTTTCTGTATCTCCATTGTCCCAGCTTTAGGAAAGGAAAAATCTTTTATTAAAAAAAAATCTGAAGTCTATATTGCAATTTTTATAAAATCACTTTATAAACATAATTGCTTCAGCGTTTAAAAAGAAGCAACCTCATCCCTTTACTACTAGGTGGAGAATAAACTGAAAGCAAGCCTGGCCTAACTAAAAATACAGCATGTATCTCCTTACCAGACATTATAGCACTGAAACAAACTATCAGGGTACTCAGGCTGAAGAGGTTCCTGACTTTCAATGGTTCCAAACCACCAAGCATCATCTATGACTGATCTGAAACGGTCACCTAGAAAAGAACAAAAGCCATCTCACTACTCTGAAGTTTATGATTACTGTTATTAACTCTAGGTACTTAAATTGCTTGTATGAGTTCGTAAAACATAAAGTGACCTACATTTTCCCAAGGTATGTAAAATCATTTGAGGCAAAGGTATTATCAAGCAATACTAAGTCAATTTGGTGGGACTCACCCATTTCAAATTCCTTTTCTTAGATTTCATTAGGTAGGGAGAAATTCAGATTTGTCTTAAAGTACTTTTACCAGTCATTTTAAATTCATGATGACTATGTCCAATTTTTTCTTTAAAAAAATACAGCTTAGGTAACTTCTGCTAAACAAATATTTACAGTTCATTTTTAATCTTTTACTTTCTATATACAGGTTTCCCCAACCAACAGTGAAGACCCAGCCCCAAAACAAAAGATGCAAAAAACCCAACCCACCCTCCTTCACCTCAACCACTTGTAAGTAGTAACATAGACACACATTCTCCCTTTCATACTGAATCAAACAAAACCAGAAACTAACCCTTGTAAAACAGGGAACATACCTTGTATCTCCTTCTCCCACTGAATTTAGGACTGTCATATTAAATTGCTTTTCATGAAGACCTACTAACCTATCAGTACTACAGCCTATTCTTAAAATCTTCTCAGCTTCCGGCTCTGTCGTCCAGAAACGAAGGCAATTTCTTACTCTATGGAGTACTATCCTCTTCTTGAGTTTTATAGTATGACTTACTGAGTTTTTTCCTGGCTAGCACAGGCAAGAGTCTAAAATACTTGGGTTCAAATAGTCTGTGACTTTAAATTCATTAATTATTTTTTAATCTAGAAAAGTAGCAATGTCTAACACTTAGTAGGTTTTGAGTAATGCCTTCTATTAAAATTTGTTTTTTCATTTTTAACACACAGCTAAGGAAAAATGAATTAAGTTAACTAATTTGAAACAGTTGCTTTTTTTTGGTACGGGAATTGAACTCAGGGCCTTACACCTGCCAGGCAGGTGCTGTGCTGCTGAGCTACAACCTGGGCCCAACAGCTGCATTTTTAAACCTATAAAAAGTACTTAATGCTTCATGTTTTTAAACAGAAATGATTTAAAAATGAAGGCATATAGCATAAAATAAATGAAAAATTAGAAACACAGCAGAAAAAATACATTGATAAAAAGGAAAAACGGACCCAGGAAGAAGTCAACAGAATACATTTACACATTCTGAGTGGATATACATTTGGATCCAAGGTTAAGCAGTCTCACAAGATGTTAAGAGAAAAGCACAATTACTAAAGTCTCAAGATGTTCCTTAATAAATATTGGTAACACTAAACTTAGACAATACTATTGAATCCAGGTCCTATGCATGCTGTAAGACAAGCATGTCACTTCCGAGGTACATTCCCAACCCCTTCTTTATTTGATTTTGACACAGGGTCTCACAGAGTTGTTCAGAATGGCCTTGGTTTTGCAATCCTTCTGCCTCAGCCTCCAGACCAGCTGAGATTACAAGCAGTTTACTATAAGTTTCACAGATATATCTATGCTCCTTCACACACTGATGGTGTTCTGCTACTTAGTATGAACTTGATAATCAATGCTTAACCACGATCAACAATAGCTGCAGACTAAAGAGACAAGCAAAGAGTAAGCTCCAAATATTTCTGAGAAAAGGCTAAATTAATACTAGTGTAATTTTAAATGGCAATTTGGAGGTGGAAGCATCTCTCTTCAGACATAAAAGATCCATCAGACAAAAACTTCAGAAGAAATGTTAATCTATACACACAAAAAATTTATAAGATCTAAATGAAAAAAGTGATGCTTATTTATCTGAAATCTTGATTTACTTTGTTACCAAGTATTGGTATTCCTAATTAACTGTATTAAAAGGCCTATGTGTTATACTATCTATTTAGTGTTATTATGTAATACTGTAAATGTAAATAACATTTGCCATTAAGTAAAATAGCATATAATTCCTCTCATATAATTTTGGTTTTCTTCTAATAACTGCTTTCTATTTTGTTTGGTTTTCTATGAATTTATATCTTCACACATTTTCTACCAGTTTAAGCTGTAAAAGACACTATTCAATGTCCAAATTAACTCAAACTTGTTTGATAAGAACTCATTTTATTTTTCCTCTGAAAACTTCTCTCTCAAAGGACAAGATCCTCTGGATTCATTATTTCTTAGACTTGACAGACAAATGCTATCCTGAGACTGCTCTTGACTGTTACCTTAAATTTCTTCTTGGTTTTCCTACTTTATACTATCTCCTAAGTAACAGGCTTCACAGTTTTCATTCCTTGGTTACTCTCTGCCCTCTGCAACCATGCCAGCACCTTCCAACAGCACTAAAGAGATGGGGATGGCACATCTATCACTGCATTTTGCAAATTATGTCCTACATACATACAATGCTTCACTCCAAGATGACAAACAGTGGCCTTGTTTGATTTTTAACAGAACTACTTAATAATAGCACACCTATTTGTATATAAGTTAATGCATCATTTGAATGCCTGGAAAATGTTGTAATTTTAAAGTTTACAGTATTAACTTTAAATATAATAGTAAGAGCTGGTTCAGCTTTAGTCCTAGTTTAAATTAATACACTTTTTGTTAAGGGGTCTTCAGGTTCTGAATATAAATTGTTATTAATATTTTTGAATTAATCCAGTATGTAAAAACATCTAAAAGAAACAGTTTCATAATAATTTTATAATCTTGTAACAGACAGTTACCACCTATGAGAGAAAAAATGTTTTCAACTAAAGTATTTTCATTCTTAAATCACCCACCTATGTTCCATCGCCTGTATTTTGCATCATCAAATTGTTGTCTCAGGACTAGGAAATCTATAACATCAGGCATATCATGGTATCTAGTTACAAACAGAAACCAATTAATTTATGGCATATACTTAGAAGTACCTACAATATATAGAAATTTCTCTGAACCTTAAAAAACAAATCTACAATACTAAGAAATATGTCTCTTTCAACAGTCCTTACTTCATAGTAAATGATCCGCCAGTCAGTTTACCAGTATCAGGATCTAAGAAAGCAAGTTTAAGGCAGCAAAGGGTAGGTAATCCCACTTCATATTTTATGCCAACTATTTTCATCAGTTCTTGTTCCTAAAACAGAGAAATTAAGAAATCATCTTTACAAACTAAAACATAAATTTATTCCTAAACATAATCCAGAAAACATTTCTTGGTTTTAACTTTTAATCCAAGTGACAATTATTCTGTGTATATGTAAAAAAAATCATTGAGCTGTGTCCTTAAGATTTGTGTACTTTATAATCTGCAGGTTACATTGAAATTGTAAAATACAATGAGTTTTCCACCACTCTTCCAAAGAACACTAGATAATTCTGAACTACTGCTGATAAATCTAGAGATAATCAAATTTATAAATATCTACATTTTAAGTGTTATCTAATTTTCACTGCAATTAAATTTTGTACCCAAATTATAAACTATTGGGGATCAGAAACTGTCACTTTTGTGTTTCTCTGGTTGCGAATTAAAGACCTATGCTCTAGGACTACTCCTGTTAAAACTGCTCTCATGAAGAGCTTCTTAGGGTGAAAACAGTAACACCTGATACAGTTTTCTCCATAATCTGTAAGTGCATCTTTTGTTTTAGTAATAAGTCAATATCATACCCGTAATTCCATTTTATGCCATGGTTGTTTTTTAGGATTAATACTATAAATTTTATTTTTCCGGGCCATTTCAACATATGCTTCATGTCCTTGTCGGAAATAATAAACCTAAAAAATAAGTAAAGTCACAATTTTAAAATCTGGAGGTGTTTCTTTTCTTTGGTCCTTTTTTTATTTTTGGTACCAGGAATCCAACTCAGAACCTTGTGCTTGCCAGGTAGGTGCTTACGCCACTGAGCTATATCCCCAGCCCCTTGGATGTGTTTCTAAGCCACAGGCTATCAGCTAATCTTTCAGAGAAAATCCAATGACCTTTGAGCTACAGAAATTCCAATACTAACTTTTGTTCTTAATCTTTTTAGGCAAGTGGTTCATACATATGTGGAAAACTTCTTAAAAATCAAACACTGTATGTGCCAGGACTATATCTCAGCAGTAGAGTGCTTGCCTAGCAGATGGGAAGTCCTGGGTTTGTTTCCTGGCTCCTCACCCTATTCCCATCCAAACTTCCTATTCTAACATTATAGATCTTTAGGGGAAACTAATTATGAATATGTAAATTAATTAACATTGTTTGAAATAAAGTTAAATGAAAATATTCATTCTTTGACCCACCATATTTTCTAATCCTTAAACAGATAAAATATATTTTAAATTAGAAAGAAAAAGCAATAAAATCTTATTAAAAATAAATGCCAGTTTTTAAAAGTGCCAACAATATGTCCTTTCTTACAATATTTAAATTACTGCAAATATTTACAGTAGTCTTAAAAAAGACTACTATTAGGTTTTTCCTGACTGTCTTAACTATTCACTTAGGAATGCTGAGAATGAGACACTTCTATGAACTTGCTGCACTCTTCTAGAGCTGAGTTTCAGTAGCTATAAAAAATGTTCACGGTTATTAACTATATAAAAAGTGTACACACCTCATCCCCCATCTGTGGTACGAATGGACATCTGCGGGGAAGGGTGTCTGTGATCCATGTTGAAGGCAGCCATTCTTCTAGTGTCAGACCATTGCCAGTGAGTTCTCCCACAGCCAATCTCTAAGAAAGTTTGGAATATCATCAAGTAGTATTACCATAAAAACACGAAACAGACACAGAAAAAAGTGTTTTGCGAAGGATCTCTATGAAACTTTTATTCTTTAGCATTAAAAAATCTTGGGGAAAAAAAACAGTGGTGGCAACAGAGACACTCAATTTCTCCAAATCAATGATAAAAAGAGAACAAGAAAAACCATGTCAACAAACATTGACAAAAGTCTGTAAGACGTATCATCACAGCACCTGAAGTATAATCCAGGGGAACTTCCTCCTCCTTCAGAGTACTACTGATATAATCAACACTCCAGATAACAAATCAAGACATACCTAAGTTTTTAATCACATTCTTAGTGGGTTAGTAAGAACTGAGTAAGATATTCTCATATGGTTAGGTGGTACTATAGGAAATAGTAGGTTAATTATTTCCATGCTTGTAAATAGTCTGAGAATGCTTTTCTCCCCTTGTAACTCCCCATTTCATTACTCCTGGCTCATTTAAAGCCGCTCCCCCCGCCCCCCGCCCAAATCTGGTTTTTATTTCAAACGCAAAGTTGTAAAGCCAGCTCCCTTATCTCAAGGATAAAAACAAAGCTATGCCTCTCAGAAACACTTAAACTTTGCTATTCACCCACAATGGTCTTTATAGTTATCTCAAATTTAGGAAAAACTGACTAAAAGACTTTAATATCTAATACTACTTATATGTAGCGAAACTTTATGCAACTGTTTAAAAATGTTGTGATTTAATGTTTGTACACTATGGCTTCTAAATTTTATTGTTGCATTTTAAAACATAGCAGTTACCACTAACAGTTAATATAAATTTATTAAAAGAAGAAATGATGCCATACTGTGATTATCAGAGAACACTACTTTCAGTAGGACATTTGTTTTATTTCATGCTGCTGCCCAGTCTAACCTTGAACTTGCAATCCTCCCTCCTGGTCTCAGCATTCTAAGTAGCTAGAACACTAGGTTTGTGGCACTGCAGCAATTACTTCCACAGTTTCTTCCCTAAATACACACTTCTCTTGTTCCTAATAACCCACACTGTTCTGTTTCTCAAACACATCAGGAGTACTGTCTCCTTGGAGAACGAGGGACAAGTAAAAAACTGGTACCTCCTATATGGGAGATGAGTTTATTGGAGAATTTTAGGAAGAGAGTGGTATGAACTGACTTATATCTTACGAGGATAATTACAGATACATCTGAACATAAATTGGCAAATCATGGTCCACAGTCCAGGGTTCAGGTTGCTGACTGGTATTTATAAACCACCTTTTTATCAAAACACAGCCACACCCACCCATTTCTACCCTGTCTACAGCTGCTTTCAGATTACAGGAATAGAGTAGCCAGCACTGTACAGAAAAGGGTCATCAATTTCTGTTTTATAGACTAGACACTAGCAATGGATGGGAAGAAGAACAAATCAGAAGTGACTACAGTATTAAAGTGAGAGTTCATGTTAGCCACACCACATAAGAGCAGCACAAGTAGCAAAAAGAGCCAAGTTTCAAATATATTTAGAATGTGGAGGCACAGTGATTTTTTTGAAAGGATTGATGTTGAATGGAAGAGAAAACAAGGAATAATAATCTCAGGTGGTTTGGCATAAAAAAGGATAGAGATGAGAAGAGAGTGGATGCACATGCTCCTGAGACATTTTCTCTGTTTTTATTTTGGGACACTGAAGCATCACTTTAAGATAAACACTGTATCTCATATTACTATATTACCCCATAAATGGTAAGCACCTGATAAATATTTGCTGACTTCATATCCAGAACTCCTATGACATGTTATCTACATGTAAGAGAAGTTCCCAGAATCTCTGAAGAATTCTTTTACTTGGCATTTTCTATATCTGCCTTTAAAAAAAGAGTAAGTCACATGGAAAAGATACTCATTTTTTTCCCACATATGCAATATGATTAATCACTTAAAGATCTTTCAGTTGCTTTCCAATTCTACACTTAGGAAAGGAAATACTGTGTTGATATACCCTAAAGATTAAATAACAATTCTACCTGTTAGATCCACATAAAGGCACATAAATGTAATTTAAATTTAAAGATACAGCCCATAGCATCCTAACATTATTAAAGTCAGTTGCACAGTGAAAGAGAAATTTAAATATGCTGAACTGTTAACAGCAGTCTAAAATGTACCACTTCATGAAGGAACCCATGGTATAGTATTTGTTTCTGATATCACTGAACAACAGGGCTCAGGTGAAACAACTTATACTCTTGGGACCAAAGAATTATATTCTCCAAGTGACTTTACCACTGGCAAATCTCTAAAATTCATTGGAAATTTCTTGAGATAAAAAAGATTATTTACCTTATAGGCTAGATATATGGCTAAATCAGTTTTCTTTAATCTGTTTACTATATAAAAATGGCTCAGACTACCTTTACCAGCACTAACAAAATAGAAAATAAAAAACTGTCGGCAAAGGTGACATTCTAAAAATGTTATTTGCCTTCTGTTTTTTAAGACAAAACATGAGTCTCATTGTAGTATTTTAGAGAGCAGAAAATATGTCCCTCATATTGCATGTACTTTACAGTAAAAATAAAACATCTCATATTTTAATCCCTATTTAAAAAATTTCAATTTTGTAAGAGCTGATTAATCTTTCTGTAATTTTTACTTCTTTACTAATACTTGTTTACTCTCAAATTACCCAGAGACTTAACATGGCATAATCAAGCAATACTATTTATGGACCCAACAAATGAAAAATTCCGGCTCACATACTATGTAAATTTACAAAGAGGACCTGTGTTATAACAAGCCTATGTTACCCAATATAGACTCATAGCTGCTTTGCCATCAGGTACGACAAGTTTTCTCATCTTCTGGGGCCTTGGTCGCCACTGCCCCCAACCCTAGTGAGACTGTGGTTGCTGGACTGAACCCTGGACATCTTCAGGAACCCCAGTAAGCCAACTTTGCGCCTCCCTGACCAGCGTGTGAGGCAGGAGAAGCCCTGGTCACCTTCTAGGACCTCAGGATTCACTCCCAGCACAACCTGAACCCCCATGGGATCCCAGGTGAAACCAGGACAGGGTCAGCAGCTTCAGGGACTTCAACTGCGTCCCGCCCCTGCCTGTATGGGAAGTGGGCTGAGTTCTAGGCAACATGTGAAGCCTTGGTGACCATGATCTGCATCCCCCCACCCTTGTGGAACCCAGGCTGAACCCCAGACAGCTTCAAGAACTCCAGTGAACTTCCCCAATCCAATCCCAATGGCCTGGGGAGCCAACTGAGTTCAAGAAAGTCTCGTGAGCATCTGGGGCCCCACCTTGCCACACACACCAGCACAGGAGCCACGCTGAACACTGAGGATCTTCAGACCCTGACCCTGCCACTCTCACACAATCCTGGGAGTAAGCTGAGCTGCAGGGAACCTCTGCATCTTTGAAAATGACAAAAGGAAGGAGCAAAATGCAATCTCAGACCTCCACACCAACCAGAACAAGTCCAGGAGACATCAACACAGAAAAGCCTGGAAGTCATACACCTGAAATTTCTGAAATGATAGCAACTGAAGTAAAAAAACAACTCCATCAGGCCATAGAAGACATCAGATCAGAAATAATATGTTAGGTAAAGAAAGAAATGACAACAAAAATAAAAGAATTGTTCAGCCTATCCAAAGAAGACATTCACAAGAAAAGAGAGGACCACAGACAACTCAAGGAAACTGTGGGTGAAGAATATACAAAGGAACTAGAATGCACGAAACAGATTCAAACAGATATCCAGGAAAGTAAAAATTCCACTGAAAGCTGGCAAAACCGCCTTAACAAAGCTGAAGATAGACTTTCAGATCTTGAAGACAGCACTGCCACTAAATAACATGAAAGAAAGGACCTCTTAAAAACAAGGACGCAGGAAATAACAATTCAACAACTGCATCAAGAAGCGAAGAAAAACAATGTAAGATTAATAGGTATCAACGAAACAGCAGGTGTCAACACAAATGTCATAAAAAGACTATTTGCAGAAATAATAGTAGAAAATTTCCCAGGCATGGAAAAAAAATCTGACCTACAGTAAGTGAAGCATATAAAATTCCAATTAATCATAACCAAAATATATCTAAACACAGATATATAGTGATCAAGATTGCAGAAACTCAACAAAGATCCGATAATTAAAACCTGTTAGAAGAAAAGAAACAGATCACCTATAAAGGAAAGCCCAACAGAATCATGGAAGATTTCTTAACACAAACCATACAAGTCAAGAAGAACTTAGAATGAAGTATTTCAGGTACTGAAAGAAAACAACTTCCAACCCAGACTGATGTACCCTACAAAACTACCCTTGAAATTTCATGGAGAAATAAAATATTTCCATGAAAAGGAACAAATGAACAAATTCATGAGTGCCAAACCAATGCTACAAAGAGTACTAAAAGATATTCTAGGAAGATATAGAACAGACCAAAACTTCAGGAACAACAGAAAGGAATCACCAAGCAAAGCCAGCAATTAAACAGAGGGAAACAAGAGGAACCAACAAGGAAAACAACATGACAAAGAGAAGCCAATATCTATCAGTTATAACCATCAATGTAAAGGGTCTCAATGCACCAACCAAAAGAAGCAGACTAGCAGAGTGGATTAAGAAACAAAACCCAACTATATGCTGTATACAAGAAACACATTTTAACTCAAAAGGAAATTCATAGACTGAAAATTAAAGGATGGAAAACAATACTCCATGTGACAGGAACCCAGAAAAAAGCGGGTGTAGCTATTCTGTTTGCAGACAACGTGAACTTCAAACCAAGAATAATCAAAAGAGAGAAAGGTCACTACATACTTGTGAGTGGAAAACTTCAAGAGGAAGAGATAATGATTATAAACATCTATGCACCAAATACAGAGGCATCCAACTACATAAGACAAATTTTAACGGACATGAAAAATGAAATAAGCAGCAACACAATCATAACAGGAGAACTTTTTTTTTTTCTCTTTGGTCTTTTTGAGACAGGGTCTCACTATGCAGTTCAGGCTGGCCTTGAGTTCACTTTGTAGCTCAGGCTGGTCTCGAACTCACAACGATCCTCCTGCCTCAGCCTCCTGAGTGCTAGGCTTATAGGCGTGCACCACCACACCCAGCATATAGCAGAACTTCACACCCCACTGTCACAAAGAGATAGATCAACGAGACAAAAATTCAGCAAAGAAATAATAGAACTTAACCAAAACTGCGAACAAAAGGACTTAGTGCACCTTTACAGAGTGCTCCATTCAACAGCATCAGAATACACATTCTTCTCAGCTGCACATGGAATGCTCTCTAAAATAGACCATCTGCTAGCACACAGAACATGCTTAAGTAAATGCAAAAGAACTGAAGTTGTCCCATGTGTACTACTGGACTATAATACAATGAAACTGGAAATTAATGGCAAAAGAAATCGCAAAAACTCCATGAAGACATGGAAATTAAATAACATCCTCCTGACAAACCAATGGGTCACAGATAAAATTAAAGAAGAAATTAAACACTATTTACAATCAAAAATGTAGATACAACTTACAGGAACCTGTGGGACGCAATGAAAGCAGTGCTCAGAGGGAAATTTATAGCGGTGAATTCCCACCTCAGGAAAACAGAATGGGCACAAATAAACAATTTTATGCTGCATCTCAAGCTTCTACAAAAAGACAAGCCAAACCCAAAGACCAAAGAACAGGAAATTATAAAGCTCAGGGTAGAAATTAATGCAATGGAGATGAAAAAATATACAAAGAACTAATGAATCTAAGAGTTGATTCTTGGAAAAAATAGATAGATAAACCCTAGCCAACCTTATCAAAAAAAAGGAGAAAAAACTGAAATACATGCAATAAGGAATGAAGGGGCAAAATCACTACAGATCCTGTAGAAATTCAGAAGATCATCAACACCTATTTTTGAAAATATTTACTCTCATAGGATAGAAAATACTGAGGAAATAGAAAGATTTCTAAAAACATATGAATTACCAAAGCAGAATGAAGATAATTCTCCCCAACTCCTTCCTGGACACAAGTATTATCCTGATACCAAAACCAGAGAAAGACTCAACCAAGAAAGAGAACTACAGACCAATCTCCCTAATGAATATAGATGCAAAAATTCTCAAAAAAATACTAGCAAACAGAATATAATAAATCATCAACAAGATTATACACCATGACCAAGAAGGATTCATCTCAGGAATGCAGGGACGGTTCAATATATGCAAATCAATTAATGTAATACACCATTATCTATAGAACCAAAGTCAAAAATTACATGATCATCTCCATAGATGCAAAAAAAGCCTTTGATAAAGTCAAACATTCATTCATGATAAAAACCCTATAGAAAATAGGAATAGATGGTCTTTACCTCAATCTCATCAAAGCCATCTATGACAAAGCAACAGCTAACATCACATTAAATGGTCAAAAATTGAATGCTTTCATTTTACTATCAGGAACAAAACAAGGATGTCTACTATCACCACTCCTATTCAACACAGTTCTGGCAATATTAGCTAAAACAATTAGACAAGAGAGAGAAATAAAAGGAGTAAGGATAGGAAAGGAAGAAGTCAAATTATCATGATTTGCAGATGACATGATACTCTACACAGAAAACCACCAAAGCTGCACCAAAAAGCTTATAGACTTAAGAACCAAATTCAGTAGCATAGCTGGATAGAAAGTCAAGACTTAAAAATCAATAGCATTCCTGTACATAAACAACAAACACACTGACAGAGAAATTAGGGAAACCACACCTTTCACAATAGCATCCAGAAAGATGAAATACTTAGGAATCAATCTAACAACAGTAAAAGGTCTATACAGTGAAAATTACAGTACTCTGAAAAAAAGAGATCAAAGAGGATATCAGAAAATGGAAAGATATTCCATGCTCACAGATAGGAAGAACTAACATTGTGAAAATGGCCATACTCCCAAAATTACTGTACAGTTTCAATGCAATCTCAATTAAAATACCATTGATACACTTCACAGATCTAGAGAAAAACATTCCTAAAGTTTATCTGGAACCAGAAGAGGCCTAGAATAGCAAAAACAATCCTCAGCCTCAAAGGAAAGTCAGGAGGCATCACAATTCCTGACTTGAAATTATACTACAAAGCTACTGGGATAAAATCAGCATGGCAATAGCAAAAAACAAGACCTGAAGATCGAAACACAACTACAAACACACTGAGCCACCTTATCTTTGATAAAGGGGTCAAACATGTACAATGGAAGAAAGCCTCTGCTGCTGGAAAAACTGGCTTTCCACATGCCCAAGACTAAAACTAGACCCATGTGTTTCACCATGCACGAAAGTTAACACTGATCAAAGATCTAAATATTAAAACAGAAACACTAAATTTATTGGAAGAGAAAGTAGGTAAAAATCTTGAAGATACTGGAGTAAGCAGAGAGTTCATGAGCAAAAACCAAACTGTACAGGAAATACTTCAAGATTCAACAACTAGGATCTCACCTTATTTAAAGGTTTTTGCACATCAAAAGAAATCACCAACCGAGTAAAAAGAAAACCCACAAACTGGGCTAAGATTTTAGCCAACTGCCCTTCAGACAAAGGTGTATTCTTTTATTTTCTTTAATGGTTTGAATAATCTTCCATTCTTACATCTGGTAATCTGAGCAACGTAGTTGAAGGTAACAACATGTAATAAAACAACTACTGTTAGTTCCTATCATTTTGTTTTGAAACTCTGCATCACTTTTAAAGTTCTTGCTTTGTTTTATGTTTGTGATGTCGGTATGCTGCTATTTTTTTTTTCTTTTACTACTCTCTTTAAAATAAAATTAAACAAAAAAAAACCCCCAACCTTTTGTTTTCTTTCTTTGGGTTTCTTTTTCTTTGGTGATGTTGGTCCATCTCTTTCTTCATGAACTTTTTTCCTTTCCTTTTTAACATGTTTCTGCTTCTGTTTTTCAGATTCTTCTTCTTCATCTGAACTGCTTTCTGCTTTCTTGGTTTTATGCTTAGGAATTTTCTTTGGTGGCTGCAAATTAATTCCTGCATCTGCTGTCCAGTCAGAGTAATCGCTGGAGTAGTCACTAGAAAGAGAGAAGGGGTTTTAAAATGCACACATAGGATATATTTTAAGACTTAGTTTTATAAAATGGGAAAGATTATAAGTGATAAAGGGAAATAACAGAACAATACATACTTAAAAAATATTTTCTACTCATTTTTGAAAGTTTCTTAAAATTGTGTATATTTTAAGTATCTCAAAAAAAACTGAAGATAAAATAAGGTCATAGCTTTGGGTGAAAATACCTTCAGCAATCTGCAGAAGGAAAATATTGATTTCTATGTTTTGCTCGAATCAAAAATATTTTTGGGCATATAAACATAAGGAATAGGGGTGTCACCCTTCTTCCTATCTGACAATAGAAAAATATCGTAAAGGACATGGCAGGTATCAAATTAAGGAGACAAATGGATTTCTTTTCTTGCAGGAAGCTGAATTTCTAGCCAATGATACATTACTGGCATTCTCTTAGAAACCACATACTGAACTGGCAGGGTCAGAAGTGTGCCTCCTTAGTGGAAAGGTTGTGTTTATAAGCTTCACTTATAGTGTAAAGGAGAAATTTTAGGTAAAATTATTCACCTACCTACCTCTTAGATATATGATTTAAAACATGCCACAATTCAGAAAAACAGTCCTTACTACTTTATGTGCCTACCAGTCATGTTCGCCATTTCTTTTCAGTTCACCTGCATAGAAGTGTCTCACTTAACTGACATGCCAAAATAAAGAATCCAGTTATGTTACTTACTTTGCATAGTTTCACAAATACAAATGCCTTACAGGGATCTAAATTATACTATAAAAAAATCAGTAATAATTTAGTGATGTAGAACCTCTAAAAATAGTGCTAACATGAACACTGATGAAACAGATATTTTTCTGCAGTTTTATTATACCACCACTGCCCCTCTCCCAGTTCAAATGTTCCATACAGGCATTAACCTGAATCTTTCCAAGAAGAATCACTATAGATAAGAACCAAGGAAGTAAAGTGATTTCCACAATGATTTTATTATGAAATTTAAAATGATTTTTAAAATTTTACAAAAATCTTTCTAGGTATTCTACTCTAGCATAGCTCTCTTCAACTTGTGAGCATTTTATTTACACAAACCCTAGCCCAAAAAAATTGCAAATGGCACCTGCCATACCACAACTGCCACTCTCTGGATTACTTAGATCTTAAGATCTGCTGCCAGTTCAATAAACTCCAGAGCCCAATTTCTTCACAACAAATGTCCTCAACTGCTAAGGCCATCAACTGGCTCTCAACTCAGGAACTGCTGCACCATCACACGGTTTGAGATACTCTATATCTCCACTGAGCCAGAAGTAAGTGATTTTTTCCTTTTCATTGCCCTGCCTGTCTTAAACACAGAAAACACTACTAGGTATAACCACAGGCACTTGCATACCATTACCAAGAATTACTACCATGGAATCAGAAAGGATCTTGATTCTAGAACTAATACAAGGAATTCTGATAGACTCCACACTTAATCCTCTCTTTGGTACCTCTACCATAAACCCAGTGAAGGGTAGAATAAGTGTAAGAAGCTAATAATAATTATCACCCCCAAATGCTACATTTCTTCTGGCTACTAAGACCATGGAAGGCCAGCCACAGTCATCATTTAACAATGTCAATCTCCAACATAAGGAGTTAAGAAATCTTCATTTGCAATGGTCAAATGGATGGGAAAAATAGAAAAAAAGGAAAGCTTAATCCCATTATCCCATTGCTGGAAGAGAATATTTTCAATACTATAAATTCAATTTTATGAGATAGTTAATTTTGTAAGATCTCATTAATTTCATTATTTGATACTTAAACGGTAATGAAACTGCTTTATAGTTCAGTATTAAGTAACAGCATTCAGAAGATATAATTCCAAGTTGGTAGATACAGCCAAAATTATTTTCTGTGGAGATGGTTTGACAGAAAAAGGAGAAAATGTCATAAAGTTATGGACAACTAAATCTCTGAAGAACTTTAAAAGCAAAGAGGTTCTGAAATGTGTTGCCAGTAAAAAACTAAAAACCCGAAAGTTAAGTTTTGTAAAGATTTATACAGCACTCAGAAAAATAAAAATGCAGCCACTTACCTAGAGCTGCCGTCACTGTGCCATGCTCTCTCCTCCTCTTCCGATGTCCCACCACTGACAGCAACTACCTCGCCTTCCTAAATGATAGGACATATTTTGTGTGATCTTATGACTGCAGAACACATTGATGAAATACCAATCATTTAGGGATATTTAAAATAAAATAGGATTTCAATTAGTTGTAAAGTACAGCTTTAAGTTTTCTTCAAAAAAGTGAGAAATGTACGTATATAAAGGCATACCACTTATTAATACTGCATTCAGACTCTCTCAGGCTACTGCTTTTTTCTTGCACTAAGAATTGAACTCAAAGCCTTTACATTAACTTACAACCTCAGCCTTTTTTTGAGTCAGGGTCTTCCTAAATAGGTAAATTGCCTGGCCTGGGCATGAACCTGAAATCCTAATGCCTGAGCCTCTGAGAGTGCTGTGATTGCAGGCATGGACCACCATGCCCAGCTGCGTTCCTTTTTTTAAAATACAAAATCTCACATAATTTCTTGTGCAATAATTATAGTCCCTCCTGTTTACTACACGTTTAACAAAACCAGAAACTTTCTAAGTAGTTTATATATGTAGTACTACTCCATTTGGTGTCTATAAAATACAGTGACAAGGAAAAGTTACTACTACAAAAGAAAGCTTAAAATAATTATGATTCTGAAATTTGTCTGAGGCAGCACAGTTAATAAGCAACAGGACTTAACAACAATCCAGGTTATTTTACTGCAAATGACTGATGACTTTCCACTGTGGTTCATTTAGAAGACTCCCTAAGAGATAATGAAATATATTCCTTTGCAACTTAAATAGAATACAATAACAGAATAATACAGCTTGGGGGAAAAGTCTCATTTTGATGTTGTAAAGAAGGATGTTAAAAAAAAAAAAAAAGAAGACATGAATTTTGTAACTATTCCAAAGAATTTTGAAAACTAAGCAAATATGAAAAGATCAGAATCCATTAGAGAATATTTTATTTAGCCAATTTAAACTTTACTCAAAACAAATGAAACCACAACAAATTATGATTGCTTTGCTATTTTATGTTACTTTTTTAAAGGGAAAGCAAAGAAACAGAATTAATTACTTCTAACATTCTAAATACAAAATACTGAAGTAAAAAAATACTTAAATCTAAAAATCCAACATATTTTGCCATTAACTAGTATGTTAGTGTCTAACATATTGTGATTCTATTCTCAATGTACTCCTACAGAAATGTATTCAACTGCTCTAAAAGCATATTAAAGCATAAGCTAAAATCTGAAGACAAAGAATTTAGTGACCTTTTCTTCATTTAATAAATGTCATCTTGGAAATACATGTAAGTTCCTAATAAACTCAACATTTTTTTTTTTTGTTTGTTTTTGTTTTTGTTTTTCTCCGGTACCGGGAACCGAACTCACGACCTTGCGCTTGCCAGGCAGGCACTTTTGCCGCTGAGCTAAATCCCCAGCCCCCTAAACTCAACATATTTAAACAGTAAGTTTTTAATAAGTATCATACTTTAAATCTTTCGAAAGTAAAGATTTTAGAAGGCAAAAAATTAGTTTCATGTATTTGTTCTGTGTGCCTATCCACGCCATTACTGGCTGAGCATGGTGATGCATATACCTTTAAGTTCTAGTTATTTGAGGGGCTGAAGCAACAGGATTACTTGAGTCTAGGACTTTGAAACCAACCTGGCACATAGTGAAACCCTGTCTCAAAAAATAACAGAAAACACCAAACTGTCACCTATGAGTTTTATGGTAATTAGTGTATTTGATCTTTTTTCCTCCCAAGTACTGGAGATTAAACTCTGGGCCTTCATGTTAAGTCATAGCCCAAGCCTACTTTTTTTTCCTTTTTTAAAGTATTTTGAGACAGAATTTCACTAACCTGATTAGACAGGCTCAAAACCTGTAATCCTCCTGCTTCAACTTCCTAGAGCACTGGGATTAGAGGTATTTGCCACAATAATTGCTTTACTTTGTTTTCTCACCAGAATGAACATATTTCACTGGGAGAGACTAAATTTTATTCTTCTAAGTTTTCAAAAGTTTTTTTGGAGATGGGGATCTTATTATTTTGCTCAGGCTGCTCTTGAATTCCTAAGCACAAATTATCTTTTCACCTCCGCATCCTGACTGCTGGACTATAGCAAAGTGATGCGAGTGGAATAAGAGAGGAAAGAAGATGACTTTAACTGTTGCACAGGAATGATCTGTGATTGTAAACTGATCACCTTTGCTACAGGAATGTTTTATTAGGGATATACAGAAATAATTATGCATGAAGAGTATCAAAGCATTACACTGAAAAAGCTACAAGTTGGTAATGAGATAAAAATCTAACCAAAATTGTGAAATGCCTATTGACTAGCTGTAATACATATACTACACCAGGGCATCATGTTACCATTTTAAAAACTTGGCTTTAAAGTAAAAGGAACTTACACTTAATCCTTGCTCCACCATTTAATAGTTAGATGGACATGTATTCTGAACGTATTTGAATCCCAGAACCCTTACAGGTAAAATGAGAATAACTGTTTTGTAGATTTGAGATAATGAACATACACTGCCATGCCTACAAGTAGATTCTTAGAAAATGGAAACCATCAACATCATTGTAAGATGAAAAATAGGACCTCTGAGTTACATTTATATCAATGACTACAAAGAATGGGTATTATATTTTTAAAAATAGATACAGAAATTTAATGTGCTGAAATCTTACATCTGAAGAACTAGTGCCATTTTCTATCTCCTCCAAGGGTCTAAGCGTCTCTTCCAATGCAGATCTTGTACGATAGCTGTGTTGATTTGCTTGTTGCTTTTTGGGTTCTCCAAGATCCAGTAAATGCTCATGAGCATGATTCTGGAAAAAATTAAATTTATACATAGCTAGCTTTTATTCTTCTGTACCAAACGCAATCTACAGAAATGATACAAGAAAGAGCAAAATGAGCCAAGGCAAAGTGACAGCTATTCTGCCACTTTCTTCTGCTGGAGATAAATCTGAGACATCTTTTGCAGCAGGATAACCGTCAAAAAATTAACAAAAATCCAAGAGACAGAGGCAAACTCACAACACAATGTACATTTGAAAAATTAAAGCAATCATAAAAGCAAGTAAGAGAAGACATTCATGAATTTTGAGACCCTGTCATAGAAAAATCATATAATTCTGAAAAAGAATCAATTAGAGATTCTTGAAATAAAAAAGGACTTTAAATGTGATGAAAAAAGACAACTGGTTGACCATATAAATTCAAATGTGTACTATTGAGCTGAAAGATGAAATAATCCCAAACTTTAAACAAAAATAAATGTGAAAAAGAAACTTTCACGGCTATAAAGAAACCTACATTTTAGATAAATCATAGTGACAGTTAAGAATACAAAGGGCTAATAATTAGCATCAAAGAAACAGTAATGTTCCTTTGCTTACCACAGATTTACTTATCACACAGTAAGAAAAATGAACACTACTTTTAGATTGATGACAGAAGGTAAGTTTGAACCTATGATTATATCCATACTGCTGAGAGAGAAATAAATGTATACATATAAGGACATGATTTGCTCAATAATCCTTTCTAAAAGAATCACCAAAGGGTTTTATAAATTTGTAATTATTGGTAAATATGCAAAGTATAAAAAAGGAAACAATGTTCACCTAGGTCATGAACTTTGACTAATACACTGGAAAAGTATCTTGTCTCTTTTACTTAACATAAAACATTTCTATCTACTCAAATCAGTGTCATTACAAGTTACTACTGCTTACATTTTAAAAAGCTCTGACAATACTTCCATAAGATAAATTCCAAAATCAAGAAACATAAACATTTCAAGTGTCCTGATGCAGTAAAGAGGAAAATCAGTTGTGAGCCAACGTATGTCCTCCTTTCCTTTAAAATTTGCCTTATTTGAGTTTCGCAGGACTACATTTTGCCCAATGGGAAATCTGACACAATGTTACGGAGCAATATCCAACATCTTCAGGAAAGTGTGTGTGTCCTTTGCACTTTCTTCTCTGATCGTCTATCCTTAAATGAGAATGCTGCTCTTAAAAAGGCATGAAGTTGAATCAAGGTGCATGGGAAAAATAAAGTTTTAGTTTTTGACACTGAACATATGCTAGGCCTAGACTACCTACCAAAGTTTCTGCATCAGAAACAAATCTATTTCTGATTTGTTTAAGCACAGAGAGGTCTGAAATCCAGTCATGTTGTTGCTGTTTAGATCACTGCTTAGGACCACAAAAAGAGTTTAATAGTTTCCCTCAACTTCAGTCTCTTACAACTCTGAAGCTACTAAAGGGGAAAAGAAAATATGGATGGACGGTTATGTATTTGTGATTCCTTGACAATTAGGAAAGTAAGTACATTTCTCTCTCTCTCTGATGAGGGCATTTTGTTCTGCAAGAGTAGGATGACAGAAAAACCAGCAGGACAAAACTGATAGGGATAATCTACATTACTAATTGAAGAAATAAGAACTATTATACATATGTATACTGGCTGACCTGATTAGCTATAATACTAAATGCAAAATAGCACAAGAATAGGTTGAAAAAAAAGACATTATTTCAAAGTGTGAAACCAAGCACAAAACTAAAGAAAGCTCATTTAAATGAACTGTAATTTATTATGTTTAATGAATATATAAGAGTTGTCCTTTGGGGAAAGGATATACTATATGCCAGAAGTCAGGGAATTTACTAAAAGTTTTAAATTATAACACAAAATCTAAAGAAATAAACAAGAGTTACCATAAATTCTGTTTCATTAATTATCCCACTTAAAGTCATAACATTTTTAAAACAGGGCTTTAAAATGGTCATTATGCTTAACACAACAATATTAAATATCTCCGTAATTAATATTTACCTTTGAGACATTAAGTATTTTACTCTCTTTTGCAACCATTAAATGTTTCCTTTTCTCTTCTGACCTGTAAGTCTTTACTTCTTCTTCTCCTTTCGCAGTTCTCCATTCTTCTTGCCTACTGGAAGATTAAATGCCATACATCTTAATCTAGAATTTTATAACCAGTTCCACCCGCCAAAAGGGACCCTTAGGTTTCACGGAAGGAATGCTAATCCTATTGCTTTCTTTCCAGATGGAAGCATGTTACTCAGATAATCTGAGTTTAGATTCTTAGGTACTGAGCTCAGGATATCAAGCATTAAATGACCAGAGTACTGATAAGATAGATTTTTGTCTAGGTGGAATTACTGTTTTGCAATGGGTCTTTGGCAAATAAAGTTGTAAATACTGGCAACACAGTTATTCCTAGAGTAACTGCTCTAAGGGTTAGAAACTTGAATTTGTGTTTTTTAAAATTAAGTACAGGGGTCTGTGCCTTGACAGTCTCATGTGCCATGGAGATAGCTGGAATGTTTTTTTTTTTTTTTCCTTTTTTTTTTTTTTTTTTTGGTTTTTCTCCGGTACCGGGAACCGAACTCACGACCCTGCGCTTGCCAGGCAGGCGCTTTTGCCGCTGAGCTAAATCCCCAGCCCCCTAGCTGGAATGTTTTAAAGTAGTGCACGGCAGTTATATGGAATAGTGGGTTTCATTTTGACATGTGTGTACAAGCACACAACATATTTTGATCATTCCTCCTATTATCTCTCTCCATCTGTCCTTTCCTCTCTTCTAGTAATCTCTCTCTACATTCACTCTTTCCCCTTAGATCCATTATATGAGAAAGAACATACAACATTTGACTTTCTGAGTCTCGCTTATTCCACTTAACATGATGGTCTCCAGAATGACATGATTTTCTTCTTCTTTATGTCTGAGTAATATTCCATTGTGTGTACATACCACATTTTCTTTATTCATTCATCTGTTAATGGACATGCAGGTTCATAATTGCTTAGCTATTATAAATTATGCTACAATAAACATGGGTATTGAGGTATCTCTATAGTATATTTCTCTCAGGAATATACTGGGGAGTGCTATACAGCTAGAACCTTTTTTAGGCAGGCACTATGCCACTGAGCTACATCCCCAGCCTAGAATCCTTTTTAAAGTCAATACAACTCCTGAAATTCTATGAACTACATTCTTTCCTATAAGATAGGTTATGCTTCACCTACTGAAACGATATGCTATCTCTGCAAGCTTCAGGATGAAACTCAGTAACAGGAGAACAGCTGAGAAATATTAGACCTATAACTTAGACCTTTAATTTCACAAAACCCAAACTCCCAAGCACAATTTTTTACTTTAATTTCTTACAACTTCAAAGTTTTTGAGCTGGTAAGGGTACTTGATCTTTAAATTTTCATTTTCCCCAGGAGAAACATCTGCCCCCTCCCTTTCAGCTGGTACAAATAAAGTTACTATGTATTTGTGTAGTACAAGTTCTTGTATAAACAAGAATTTCTATTTTTTTGAGATAAATTTCCAAGAGTACAACTGCTAAGATGATACAGCAGCTGCATATTTAGGTTTTTAAATAAAGTACCGAACTGTTTTCCAGAGTGGCTGTACCATTTTATACTCCTACCAAAAAATGCATGAGCAATACAGTTTTCTTTTCATCTCAGTATTTGGTGCTCTTATTTTAGCTATTTGTGAAAAGCCTGTAATATTTCATTGTGGTTTTAATTGGCATTTCCCTAATGGCTAATGATGCTAAGTATCTTTTCACGTGCTTATTTGCTATTTTCTTTGGTGAAATGTCTGTTCAAGTTTTCATTCATTTTCTGATCAGTTTTATTTGCTACTGAGTATAACGAGTTCTTTGTAATGTTAAAGACTTTAGCCCACTAAGTTTAATTTTAACTTAGTTTGAATTATGTGCTAGTCTGACTCATAGCTGAGCCCTTGAAACCAGAAGATTCTCAAAAGAGGAAAAAAGTATTATTCCAGGATTGGGTGGGGTGTCTCTAGGAAGATCTAAGTAAGAACAACCTGTTAAGTGATAGCCACCACCTTGCTTGACTACAGGGTAAAGAGTTCAACACAATAATTAAGAGACAAAAAGGTGACTATTTAAAGATAGACAAATCCTCCTACTCAAGTTTTCTGAACCATGTGCAGGAACTTCCACAACCGACTAGCAACTACACTCCAGGGAATTAAGTGAACCAACCAATTTGTATACTGTAGAAGAAAACCCCCATCTATGAGGATGGCATAATCTTGTATGACCTAGTGCAGTGTATACATTCTGCTCAGAATTCTAAAGAACAGATGTCTCACACAAGGAAGTGTACTGTAGACTACTGCTATTTGTGTTTGGGCATTAGTATTAAGAAGTACCCTTTATGTAAATAAAAGTCACATTCTTCAAAACTATATCAGTAATAAAAAGCAACATTCTGGTTTCTTGTATGCCTTTTTCTTCTCTGTGTTGTTCTTCAATTTGCTCAGAAAGGGTGTTGAAAATCTGAGTATTATTTATTCGACCCTAGTTAAGCCTTAACATTAGCATGTAAGAAGTGGGCAGAGGGCTGGGGATTTAGCTCAGCGGCAAAAGCGCCTGCCTGGCAAGTGCAAGGTCGTGAGTTCGGTTCCCGGTACCGGAGAAAAACAAAAACAAAAAAAAGAAGTGGGCAGAGACCCACCTAAAAATATTCTATGAAAAATAGATATATGTATTTTTTCCCAGCAGCAGGAATCGAACTCACAACCTTGCGCTTGCCGGGAAGGTGCTGTGCCACTGAGCTAAATCCCCAGCCCCTGAAAAATATCTTTATAAAGGCAGGCATGGTAGTACGTCCTTGTAACCCCAGCACTCAGGAGACTGAGGCAAGAGGATTGCTGTGAGTTTGAGCTCAGCCTGGGCTACATAGTAAGTTCAAGGCCAGCCTGAACTACATAGCCAGACCCTGTCTCAACAAACAAACAAACAAATAAATGAAGACATGCTTATCATAAAGTCATTGCTCAAATTTATACGTTAGGTTTATATTTGTATCTACATCATAACATAAATTCTAAGCATTGCTTCCCTAGTCAAAAACCATGCAAACATCTAATTAAAAAATGTTGCAAGTCAAGTGTGGTGGATTATGCCTATAATGCCAGGACTTGGGGGACCGAGACAAGAGGATCACCAGCTCTCCCTGTATAACTTAGTAAGACGCAATCTCAAAATAAAACAGGGCTGGGAATGTAGCTCAGTGGAAGAGTGCCTTTGGGTTCAATCCCCAGTACCACCAAAAAGTAAGTTAAATCAAATGTACATTTCTGATTGTCATACTTTTAGCCACATTATGGAAGCCAATATTAGGATAGTATGGACCCTCATTTTTCAATACTTCATGATTATAAAATGAAATTAAACTAAATATAACGTTTACTCATAACACTGACTACAGAAATTGGTTTATAACAAATCAATACTCAATTCACGTATGTATATTTTTAGATATTAAAAGTAGTATTTGTCAGCAATTCACTTATTATTAAGTAATACAGTGAATGGTTAGTAAAACTTATTAAAAACCCCAAATAATGACAACTTTATGAATGTTTTAACAAACATACAGGACAAACTACGATTTCATTTTCTACTTAATATATTCTCTTATTTGGCTGATTCAAATTCATGACTTCTCCTCTATTCACCTTAACACATTTCGTCTCACCAGTCACATGAATCATTCCAGAAAAAGACATATTAACAAATCTAATTTTTCTACAGGCTCATGAACAACTTAAAAGTACTAGTTTTCTGATAAAAAGCAGCTGCAGGCCAGAAAAGGTATTTTAAAGACTAATTCAAGCCAGGCATGGTGGTGCACGCCTGTAATCCCAGCACCTGGGAGGCTGAGGCAGGAGGATTGTTGCAAGTCTGAAACCAGCCTGGGCTACAAAGTGAGCTCAAGGCCAGCCTGAACTGCATAGTGAGACCCTGTCTTAAAAAGACAAGACTAATTCAAAACAAACCAAGCAACTACAGTATATACAGATAATCTTACCTGGCCACACCAGCTGATAGTTCAGGTACTACCACCCTTCGACTCCAAGCCACAAGATCGCGCTCTGTGGCAATTTCACTTCTAGGTGCATTGCTGTGCATTTGCCGCACACCTTCAATTTGTCCACTACGCCTTAGTCCTACATTTGGTGGTGAATGAACTTCGGAGGCAGAACTTACAGAACCTAAAGGGAAAAAGTTAGTATGATAAATTCAGTTTGGAGACACATTTCCATTAATTTTTAACAGGAAAAAAGAATCACTACAAGGAAGACAAAAGCAAAGTTTACAACTGAAAATATGGAAGAATACACATATTTCAAACTTTAAGTCACTATTCTGCAAACACAATTGTTTTGGCAGCTTAGTATTTCACTTTATGGATGAATCATCATTTGCTTCCATCACTTCTCTACTGCTGGAAGTTTATTCAAATTTTTAAATCTTTCACTTGAAAATAAAATTCTACTTACCTCTACCTAAACGACTGGTATTACCGACTCCTGCTTCACCAGAACGTCTCAGGTCTTGCTCTTGCTGTAGTCTCTGAATCATGCTATCCAGAGGACTAATCTCCTGGTTTGCTTGTTGACTTAAAACTTGGTTCAACCCTATGTAATACCACACAAAATATTAAAGATATTTTAGTTATTATTCAAACTGTTTCACTCATCAGCATTCTTACTTATCAAGCCATAACTAAATACAAAATTTGTTTGGGTTTTAAAAAAACACTAAAATAGTTACTATAAATAATGGGAGAAGAAAAAAAATCTATCAACTCCCACATTAATTCATTAAAAAAAATAAGCATGATTAGTTACTTAAAGTACTTATTATGACTGAGGCACTCATAATCCTTGTAGTAACTTGATTAGATATGTTATTCTCATGTCTACTTATCAAAACAACCAAAATAATTGTTCAAAGGCATACATGTAGAAGTGCCAAAAGCGCAATTTTCCACCTAGATCAGTTTCGTTAAAAAGACAAATCTTACTACTATTTCCCCCCCCCCAAAAAAAACAAAAAAAAAGCTCTACTAGCTCATTTATGTCAATAAACCTTTGACTGTCTGCTATGTGTTAAGAATGATGCCAAGTACTAGGGATTCAATGGTAAGTAAAAAGACATCAAGATCCCTGCCCCACAGGGAGCCAGCATCCTGATGGGGAAAGTAAACCATAAACCTGTTGATCAAAGCAGATTGTGAAACATGTTAAAATAAGGATGGTGGTGAGCAAGGGGGAATAAGAGAGATGGGAAATACATATGGCACTTTAGGAGCCAGAGAAATCCACCTTGGAAAGGGTTTGAGTTGAGATTTGATTAGCTACATGAAAAGCCAGAAAAAGGACATTCCAGAGAGAACGCAAGATGTCCAAAGGCTGACACATGGGAAGAACTTGGTATATTTTAACCCACCCACCTTACTTTTCAGCATGGAGTCTCACACATGACAATCATAGATGACCACTTTACTATCCTGCCCTCTTAGGAAGATACCGTATCTTTATGTTTTCAAACTTCTGACCACAGTACTTCTACTGTAAGCATAAGCATGAGAAATTCTAACTGATCTTTTAGACACCAACTAAAATGACAGCTACAAATTTCCCATGAAATCTTACCAAACAAGAATTACCTGCTACCCTCTTACAGATCCCTATCAATCTATATAAAGCCCAATACTTAAGTTATTCAAAAGCATGGATTACCTCATTTATCTTAGCAGCTTCTAAACCTGGTACAATGCAATAGATAAGAAATGCGAAATATGTAAGATGAGATCATGAAAAGCACTGCCATGAGAGTAGAAAAAGAAGCCAATACAGGGTGTGCAGGTACGTAAAAGAACTGATCAGGTCAGAATTTCAAGGTGGCTTAGTCTGAGATAAGACACAAGAACATTCTAAAAATAAGCAGTGGTAGGAAAAGACAAGGGTAGGAAAACTACATGTATTAAGCATGTAATGTTATTTCATTTTCTAAGAGAAAACTATACATTAAAGAGATAAAACAACATGTCCAAGATCACAGAAACTACAAAGTCATGGAAACAGCGGTAAGGTCAAACTGCTTATACAGGCTTCCATGATCTGCTGCTGGGAAACACTGTTTCAATTTTGATGAATAATTTGATATAACTCAAGTTTACAATTGAAGTACATTTAAAGTGCACTATCTAGTTTCAAAGTAACAAAACTGCACTCAAATCAATTACTATAATGAAAACATCTACTTTTAGCTAAATTTATGAGATTTTTCTACAAGAATTTGATTACAGATCTACATGCAAACAGTTTGTGATAATTTTTTCAAAAACCATTTTCCTTTGGTTCTGTTTCTCCAGTAACTTCTTTTGTGCTTGAAATGTCTGAATGGCAGAAAGGTTTTAACTCTGAATTCTGTTCATCAGACCCAAAGAAAAAATGTGTGACTCACTATGAAGACCTAAGTTCTTTTGTGGCCCAGCACTCGTAAGTGGTACCTATGTCACTTTTGAGATCACGCCTGCTTTTTACTGTAATAACATTTTAGTGTGGAAGAGCAATGAATTTAGAGACAGAGACAGGGTTAGTCTGTGATACAATGCTGTATTTTTTTTTTTCAACTTGCAGGATTAGAATAGCAGATACAAGAAGTGAATTATTACTATGAAAGCCCTTTATAAACTGTCAATAAGCAGCAATAATGATAATAATTATTTAATAAACAGCCCTTTTCTTATTTCAATGTGCCTAAAATCCCAGCCTAGGGTACCTATTTTAACATCTGGGTACAGTCTGATTCTTTCCAATTATACTTCAAGGGACTGAAGGCATTCCTCCTAATTTCAGTCCTATAACCAGTACTTCTCTACTAACTGAGACTTTTCTAATCTCCTTTGACTTCTCAAATACTAGTTTTTAGGTTCTTTGAGTTCATGCAATATTTATGTGCTGAGATGCACTAGTTTCACATACTCCAGATATTCAGGTCTGCATTTCTTTCTGCAAGTGGCAGCAGGAACAGGTCCTCTAACACTTTCCCTTTTTCTCCATTCTAAGTGCACATAATTTCATATCCAATCCTTCTAAGCAAAGTAAGATGGGTCTGCTATGCTGCAAACAAGACTGGTTTTGTTGCAGATGCTAAATTCATTGTTTGCTCATCACAAAATCTGGAGGTTCTGTCCATGACACTAGAGTCTAAACCCTAAAATACTTCAATAAACAGTTTTCTAGTTTAAAACATACCACAATTCAGAATGACAAAACTGGTTTAATCTTTCTGGGGTGGGGTGGGGTGGTGGCTCTTGAGACAGGGACTCACTATGTAGTTCAGACTGGCCTTAAACTCACTGTGTAACCCAGGCTTGCCTCAAACAGGCGGCAGTCCTCCTGCCTCTCAGTCTCCCAAGTGCTGGAATTAAAGGCATGCTGTGCCACACCACACTGCTTTAACCTGTATGAAGCCTCTCCATTATTTTTTACTGAACAAATCAAGGCTACATTTGACAAACAAGGGAAAAAGGAGTCTATGGACCCCATCTCCACTTTAACTCTCATCCAATTCCTCAAATTCCTCAACTAACTTGACTTCACACTTCACTGAACAGTTCAATACTTCTGATCATTTCTTAAAACAGTCCTCAACGTGAACAGGTAATACACTTTTAGCTTCTCTCACATATTACCACTCCTTTTAATAACATATTTTAATTATTTTTTATAACTTATTTATTGATCTATAAAGATAATCCATAAAAGAGTACAGATCACATCTGTTTAATTTTCTACTAGATACTTATAGTTTAGCAGGTCAGGTACAAACAATATGCTCAATAAATGTTGTTCAGTAATTGATAAACTGACTTATCGCATACCACATCAGACTGGCTTTTATTAGTGCTCAGAGGATACAAATGAATACAACCACAATTACTGCTTTAAATCTCTAATCTTGTTAATTCTTAAGCACTATTCAGAGAGTACTTTTTCTCTAAACAAGTAAAAACAAAGCTTTACAAAACTAGTCATTTTTAAGAATTGCAGTCAGAAAGTAAAATTTGGTTGTCTATGAAAATGAGCACCCACCTGAGGAAGTTACTCCCATCTGAGGGATGAGCTGCTCTTCCCTGCAGTTTTCACGCCCAGGAACTAATCTCTGGTATCTGGATGGATGAGGGTTACCATCAACATCAACCAAAAATGGGGGAGGCATGAGATGAGGAGCCTGCTGGGTCTGTTCATCCAATACAAAATTGTTGGCATCACGGATAAGCGGCCGATAATCACTGTGAAAGAACATCTGATCTGCTATCTGTAAAAAGAAAGACCAATAGGAGATGAAAATATGAAACTTTTAACCTACAAAATTTCAAATGGAAAACAAACACTGTAATGGAAATTACAGTATAAGCAACAACTTAAAAAGAGTATAATGGGGCTGCTCAGTGGTAATGTAGCTCAGTGGTACAATGCCTGCTCAGTACCCATGAAGTTCCTTGGGTTCAATTTCTAGAACCACAAAACAAAAACAAAGAAGTCTGTATTATTTCATGATCAAAAAAGTTACTGCTTTCAATTTTCTCAGGAATAATATATATGTGTGTGCAAGTGTGTATGTGTATATTTACATAAAATACAAAATAAAAGGTAAATTAAAATGGTAAAAACAAATCTAGGAACAAATCAAAGGAATTTTTACTTTCATTTAGCTATCAAACACCTTTAAGCCTTAGGCACATACTAACCATACTTTATGTAATTTTTACTGGGGATTAAATTCAGGGTCTTGTGCAAGTTAAGTACTTACTCTGCCACTAAACTACAACCCTACTCCCCCATAGTTTATGTAACATAAAAAACATGACAAACTTTCAAGAACTCAAATTTAGATCGCTCTGAGGGACTAAGTTATTCCTTCTAAAATGTATAGATTTTTAAATAAGAATTGTTATCTAGTTACAGAAAAGTTGAACTGCTATCATTACCCTACTTTTATAAAATATGCCTCTAGATCATTTAAAATACAATTCTTAAAGCTTTGCTTTAAATAATGTTGATTGTCACCCACTCAGTAGAAATATAACCCTGAAACACCTATCAACTTACAAAATAGTAATAATGACTTGATGGCATTTAATCATACTTTACCTTGTCATATTTGCTACTGGACCCAAAGCCAAAAATTAAAAGATGTCCATGAGAGTCTGTGCATGCAAAATGCTGGCCATCAGGAGAGCATTTGCAGTCAAACACTGCACCATGTCCTTGGCCTTCAATCTGAAATATATTTAACCAATAATCACAATATTGCCATTAAAATATTCAGAACTGGTTACTATTATTACTAGAATTTTATGATAAAAGATGTATAAGTATATACATTGCAATGAAGTGAAAGATTAGGTATAATAAGCACAGTACAGTAATAAAATTTGCAAATATTCAAGAAAAGTGTCAGATTAACACCCCTGAAAAACAAAGAACTCTATCCACAGACCAGACACAATTCAGGAAATAAAAAGAACAGCAATTTCCCCCACCCAGAATTCAGCTTCACATTTTTAACCCAGATTTAAAATGTAACTGAGCCATTAAGTCCATCCATTTTCATTCATTCCTGTCCTTTTGGCAAAGGCTGACAACATGAAACAACTGCAGCTATTTTTTTGATAACTCTTGGAAGTAGTAGCCAGAGATCACTTCTTAAAAGACACTAAACTTTTTTTTTTTTGGTATAAATTCCCTAGTGGTCTGACTCATCTTTTAAATGGTGAATTTCAAAGGTTAAAGAAAAGGTTTTTTTTACCTGATAATTGCTTTCTGTTTTCCAGTTCCATTAATCCAGAACGAATGGGTTTCTCCCTGCAACCTGTCAATCAAACAGAGGTGGCCAATCACCACTCTGAATTTTTTGCTCTCAGTGCTTCTTCACACTATGTTCCAGTAGAAAACTTCTTTAGCAGTGTTCTGAAAGAGGTAAAAATTCTACCCTATCTAAGCACATCTAGGGACTGAATTTCAGAAACAACTAAAATAGGGAGTTGACTCCCTAACAAATAACAACTAAGGATGATTTTCAACAAATGCGACTGGATTTCTGGATTAGCAGAATCGGAACACACACACATTATCAGGTAAGAAATACCTCCTTTCTGTTCCGGTATCCACTGATCTAGAACAAACTGAGTTCTTTAGTGATAATCCAGGAAATGCTCAGAAAGAGAAGTGATAGTTTTCCTTCTAGAGAATTAATCTGGCATAAGGATAGATGCACAGTTCACTGAATACAAAAGCGAGTTAATCAGAATTCGGAAGAACAGTTGGTTTTCCAAGGAAGACTGATTAAAAGTGAAAATACCACCATAAAAGAAAAGAAATTAATATTGCAAATAAGATTGCCTCAAAAAGGTAACTTTTCCTTTGCTCCTCACAAGAGAATGTATGTAATAGTACTTACTAATATTGTTTTGGATGGAGATAATGGATAATCATTTTCCTCAAAATGTAAGCATGTTAAAGAAAACAAGTAAACTTGTCTAGTGTCTAATGTACACAAAAATGTACCCCACATGCAAGCAAATGGATCATGAGACAATTATTCTGTAGGTATGAGGAAAGAGGATGAAAGAATAGTACAGGAGGGCAACTGATTTTTAATCTACTTTAGAACAATTCCAAAACAAGAACAAAGTACTTTTTCAGATTAATGTAAGGGCATTCTGAGCCATATAGCTTGACACTGGCCAAAAATGAGAAAAACTACAAGTAGAAATGTCAGGATTCATGTTTTTAATTTTCAATGTTTTATATACATGAACTGTTATAACCACACAAACAAAGCTTACCCTTTGATAAAGAGTTTTACATCAAAAAATCAAAAACTAAAGAACTGGAATTGTCCTAACCATGTATTGGTGAATGATTAATTTATCTGTTTACTCAATCTTTCAAAGAGAAAAGGTAACTAATAAATCTACTTTCTAAGGTAATACATACTTTCAGAATTATACTACAAGTCTAGGTTTATAAGTACACAGAAAGCAGAGAAAGAGATGTGGAAGCAGTATAATTCAGCACTGTCAAGGAAATCTAATGGATGTTCCTAAGCATGGTATCCTTCCTGTGATATTTAAACCACTTTGCTTTACATTTTTCTTCCTTGGGGGCGTAGGGGGGATAATTCTATAGTAAGAGCTATCTATCAATGCTGGCACATATGTCTAGAAGAATAGAAAAGGTGGAATTTATAAAGTTCCCCAAAAAGCAAAGAAAAATAGCAACGGTATTTAAAAACGTTGTGAGTTCTATAGAACACAATCCACTATCAATATGGGAGAATAGTACTAATTTTCTTAGTGTAAGGAATCGGTTAACTCCAGTGACTTTTATACAATGAAAATGAAATTACATTTCAATCGTATCAGAAAAAAGTACATTAATGAATTATTTGCTGTTCATTAATGAAGGCATCAAAAAGATACCATTTACTCATTTCTTCCCCCACCCCACCCCCAGTACTAGGAATTGAACTCACGACCTTGCGCTTGCCAGGCAGGCGCTGTGCTGCTGAGCTAAATCCCCAGCCCACCATTTACTCATAAACTAATCAGAAAAGGTAGCTATAACCTTATTAATTAAAAACTCAAGTTTACCTTCCTTAATGGTTCCTCAAATAATAAATGCTCATATCTATAAAATACAGAACAGGCTTTCCAAACAGTTGATGATACAAATTAGAAAAACTTACTTCCCCCTCTATGCAACTAAAAATACCCTACACTATTTTTACGATATATGCTGATTAACAAAACCAAGGCAAAAAGAAAGTTAAACATTTTCCTCTGAAAAGTAGTTCATCTTTTAAAATCAGAGTCGAAGTATTTATGAATAAGAATTCTCAAGTAAAAATTTAATAATAAAGGCACCATTTTAAGAAATGTATATATATAACAAAAACAGTAAGGTTGAACTTTCTTGTCCAGGTGAAAAGTATATGGGCCTATCAAAATTAAATGTACTACCTAGCAAGAGAACGAGTCAAGAAAAAACTGTTACTGTATACAGCTTATACAAGAACACAATACATGCTGTATTACAATAATGATGAATTTTCAAAACAGCAAGCTTTATTCCTCTAATAAAATCAAATATGCTTATTATGTATTATTTGGGACATATATAAGTAAAGACCATATACTAAACTTCATATACATGAAATAACATTAAGGAACAGCTGAAACAATTCATGAGATAGTATCAAGAGTATATATATATATTTTTTTAAATCAGGAAATAGGATCACATGTTGAGTAACACTGATTCTCTTGCTGGCAAATTCTCATACTGACTGGCAAATTCTGGAAATCTTAACAAGAAATAAGGAGTGTAATTTGTTAGGACTTAGAGATTTGCACTTAACTTTAAAAAATTAAATATACAATCTGACTTCAGTTTTGGTGATGACAGAATTATTATATTTAAGGAAAAATACACAACTTAATTTTTTGAAGCAGAAAAAAGGAGACGCAAGAATAAGGTCTAAGAATAAAGAGATATCTTCAACATTAATGGGGAAATTATCTAATATCTCTGTGGAATGACAGAGAACAATGAAATGACCATTACAGTCCTACCCAATTCTAAAATTCTACTACAGTATGTCATGTTCAGGAAGGCTTGTTGGAAGAAGTGGACAAATGGGGAAATGAAGTTTATTAAAATGCAGATTAAAATTATAGGATTTAACTTATTTCAATCATGACAAATAATACACATAAATACATGTATGTGTATGCCTGTATCTGTATGAGGCTGAATATGAAAAGTTGTATTTCCACAGGATCTCAATTCAGAAGAGGAAGATTGAAAAAGTTTGCTGTTTGGCAGAATCAACTTACAGATTTATAACCTTCTTCCTTTTTCTATTAAAGCAGTTTTCCCTATACTGCTCGATTTCATAGATATACTAATACTAGAAATCTACTGCTCTTAGCTTCTAGTTTACCCTATAATGTAATTTTTAACATCATCACAATGTTCATCATTTATGCCTACAAGATGATTTGAGGCCACTGATAAATCAACCTCAATTTATGATTTTCATCTTATTGCCCATTTCCAAAACATATTTTATGTAAATTATCTAGATTATGAACATGTCTTAATACTTACTTTGCTTATAATGTTCTTCTTATACAAATGTATTCTCTTCTATTTTACAATGAGACATAATTCTTCCTCTTCAACAAAACTTTCTTAAGACTATTCACCTTAAACTGATCTTTACATCCTTAAGGAAGTAGCAACTGTCTATTCTCATTTGGCATGCTACCACTTCACTTTATTAATATTAATCTTTGCAAATATTTTCCCAATTTAACTATAAGCTGACTAAAAGCCACCCACTTTTCTCTTTGTGATCCTAACATTTTGTGCTCCACACAAAATAAGTACTTAAACATTTGCTAATCAAAATGTCTTCACCTGCGTGCTCACATTCTATATCATTTTATATACTTTCTCTTCTATCAAATCTCAGTCTTGCACAGCAGGTGATTCAGTATATCAAAGAATTACTACTTAAAAGTATTTCACCAAATAAGATAAGAGTATGGGAAGCTGGAGGGACAGATTTATAACAAAAACTCTTAATATATGTTTTTGATACCAAGATATAGACTAAAAAGAGAATCTGAAGAACTCCAAAAACTAGAACCAAAGTATAATATCTAAGCTTAACGATCAGAAGATTGAAGACAAGTCCTTACTCAGAGAAAATGAAAAAGGGACAGGAAGCATTCAGGTAGTTCTTTTAACATAGACTATGTAGACATAAGACATTTATTAGCTGATGGATGGAAGGAAAGAAGGTAGGCTGGTTCACAAGAGATAACACAGTATGAGCTACTATCTATTTTGAACTTCTCTTTCTTCCTTTCTTTGATACATACAGCTATAACTGTCTAAAAAACTAAAGTACAGGTCACACTGAGAACATGTTGATGTCAGAAGAAATATATGCATGTGCAAAAATTCTGAGTGGTAGATTGGCAGCCTCTGCTCACTTGGAACGTTGCAAGGAGAAATATATTGTTCTGGATTAGTGGACACTGGAACATTTTTTTTAAAAATCTCTTAAGTAAAAGAAACAGTAAGAGAACAATTATAAAAATGAGGAAAACTTTAAATGAAAACTGTTATTTGGAATTTACCCATGCAACAACAAAAGTAAAGCAAAACTTGAATTCAGTAAAGCCACTTTCTAACAAAAGACATTATAGTCTTCAATTAAACTCATAACCAGACAGGCAAACAAACTACAGCTTTGAATAACATGACAGAAACAGAGAGACATGGAGAGAAAGCCAGACATAGCCAGGACTACAGAGAAAAGAGCGAGCAGGTGCTCCAGAGACATAAGGAAAGCTACTAACATGGGGTCTAAAGTCCCACTCCAAGTATCTTTTATTTACTATCTAATATTCAAATGGTCTCACAAATGTGAAAATCTTACTATCTTTTCAAATTAAAATTCACTTAAATTTTTATGAATTTTTACATATACTACACGGTGTAGTAACTTAATGGGAAAAATAAGGCCAAGAAACAACTTTGTTTTTGGAACATTTAAAGTTTTAGTAAACTTCTAAATCTGCTTACCTCTTTCAGAGAATAGGAATAATAATACAAGGCCACTGAGTTCAGTAAACAGAGTTTACACACAATTTCAAGTTATTTATGGGAATGATTTATCTGCCTTTTAGCATTTAATTGGAGTTTAGAGTCAGTTTAAACAATTCTCATTAAAATGAATCTATATAATTGCCACAGTCACCTTAATTCTGCCTTAGTACCAGCTATTTGGGAGGCTAAAGCAGAAGGATCACAAGTTCTAGGCTAACTTGGGCAACTCTGTGAGATCTTGCTTCGAATGAAAAAAGAGAAAGAAGGCTGGGACTGTAGCTCAGGGGTAGAGCTCTTGCCTAACATGTGGCAATGCCCTGGGTTCAATCTCCGGTACTCAAAAACAAAAACAAAGCCATACTGATGCTTATCTATTACCAACACCACACAAAAAAGATGGGCTTGCTAAACTATACACAACTTGTTTGAAATTATTCTTAATATACACTGTGTGCTTCAATAAAACATTAAAGTATATATATACTACTATTCCTCCAACTACTCAGTTATCTAATAGGGACTATTCATCTGAAACATAAATATGTAATGATACTGTTTTTAAAAGACTGTAGATTAGAATTTAGGGTTTTTTTTTTTTCCTTTTTAAAGGAGTAAGTCTTAATAGTCATAACTTTTTCTACAACCTTTTGTTTAGCTTCTTTTCCTGGTTCATTAAAAAGGGAAGAATGAAGAGAGCAGAAAGGATTTTTCAACAAATGCTTTTTAAAGTTTATGCTTAGTTTTATTTTTAGTTAAAGATGAGACAACAGAGCAAAGGAAGATAAGCAACACGCACTGTCTATTAAATTTCATGCTTGTATTAGCAAACTTTCAAACATCATCTCAGCTCTCATATACGTCTTATAAATAAAAATGCCAGAACCTACATCCCACTGTTTTTATCAGTTAGATACACCAATGTATCTAATGAGAAAAGCTAGCTGTAAGAATATCTACCCAAATGATGACTATCAGTGCAATAATTAAAATCTTAACACCTTATAATCCAAAATGATAAATATGTACAATGTAGATTAACCCAGCACACTGAATTATCTGTCACACAAATTCCATGTTTTTTTGCAGACACTATAAATTTCGAATTGAAAATTTGATTATTTAAAAAACATTAAAGCAATACTGTATTCTCAAAATGTATTCAATGAAAACCTTTATTTTTAAAAATTCATACACAATATTTTCATTCCTTTAAATTACAGTACGTTTTACAATACTTTCCGGCTGTAAACCTGATAGTAAGTTATTCATTTTACAAGCTTCATTTTTAAATACCCCAAGAAATAGTACTTAACCTTATACTTCATCTAAACTTTTGCCATTTATAGAATGACTAGAACATTCACACGATGCTCAAAACATACAAGGTTGAATTTGTGATTACAGTACATCTTAACATCAGAGATTTAATTTGGATTCAATCAAAGTTTTACACTATTTTAGTAACTTATAAAAGGTACTGATTAGCTGCACAAATCCAACTATAAGTTAGCAAACACCTCAACCTTCATGAGAACAGACAATGATAACATATGTTTCTAGTCTCCCTCAAATTGTTTTTCTTTATTAACAACAAGACTGGATGATTTGTATTTCATCTGCTCAGAGATAAAACAAGCAATAAAATGAACTAAAGAGTAAAGAGAGGCTGGGGATATAGCTCAGCAGCACAAGTGCCTGCTTGGCAAGCACAAGGTCCTGAGTTTGATTCCCAGTACCTAAAAAAAATAAAAATAAACAAATAAAAAATAAAGAGTAAAGAACAGTAGGCCACTTTGAGAACATAAATCTAGAAAAAAGAAAAAAAAAATCACTAAGTAAAAGATTAAGACTTCAAATAAATCCATTCAGAGCTAATATCATTATACAAATCTTTCCTCTTGGACATATCACTAACTAGGTATTAACTGGAGGTTACTTATACAACGACACTAAAAAAAGATAAAAGAAGTGAACCATGGCTAGATTTACTGCTAAGAATACATTAGTAAAAGACAGAAAATGGGAGTCAGTTCCAAGTGCCCATGTAATAGCTGTGTGATCTTGGTAAACCTGGACAAAGCACTTCATCTCTATAATGTATACATTCTCCATATATAAAACCAAGTTTAAAATTTCCTCTACTTATACAACACTTTCACGAGACTCAAATGAGTAATATATGTAAAAGCATTGTGCAATCATTAAAAATCATTCAAAAACCTAAAAAGAATACTTTTATTTTTATGAAACAAAAGGTAGTTCATTTTCTGCTTTTCAAATGTAAGACATATTCTTTATTCTTTTGAATTTATGTTTTGCTTTTCATACCATTTGAAGAGCCAATGGATACTGTCCAATTCCACTTATTACATAAATTTCTAATGCCCTTTATGTTTTTCTCTTATCCATGGAAAGAACAGGGAAATTTCCTTATCTACAACTCTAAATAATAAATAATTAAGGTAGTACAGTAGCTAAGCTCTTATCTAATTTCAAAGAGTAAAACATTATAGCTGATTTCTGGTAACAACACAAACTGTAATGACCTAAGAGCAAACCACTTAAATCTCAAGGAACTACAACTTCTATATCTTGAAAAGGGAGACTATTAGTGTGACCAATTTACCTGATGAAGAAAAGTTCACCTTTATAACTGAAAGGTGAAAGAAGTATTCAGTTTTGATGAAACTTACCCTTTGTACTACCAGGACAATATTTTTTGAAAACATAAAAATTACCAAATGAAGCCACTAAAACATGGATAGCCTATCTCTCTTTTCTCTTTACACTCTAACGATAAATTGAGAAATGACTTATTTCCCTGTTCAACAGATGTACCACAAAGGAACAAAGCAAAAACAAAGAAAAGGGGAAAAAATTCTTTACCTATATATTTACAGATCTGCATAAAAAGAAAACAAAAAACCAAACACCCAACCAAACAAAAACCTCTTTGTGTAACTACAAAGGAAATCCACTCATCACTTACAGTGGCACCCCAAAGAACCGACACTATTTACTTTTAGAAAATTGAGAATTTTACAATCCTTATTTCCCACCATGTGTACACTAAGGCACAGAAGTAATGATAACCAGTCAATCCCTTCACTTTTATCTTCTGCCTACTTACTATGCAGAAGCTATTTTCCTTTATCAAAGATAGCATCATTTTCATATACTTTTTTCATAATCCACTATATTTTACAAACAGTTGCTTTCTGTAAATTAATATGTATTGTAAAATAATTCTGACCAAAAATTATCAATTGTACTATTTTAGGATTTATCATTAAAAGATTCTATCATTTTTAAAAATAAATATAAAAATAGTTGAAACACATTTCCTTTCTTTGTTGAAATATGCCCTTAATATATGGGAAAAAATTTAAAACTATGACAAAATAAATTGCAGTATTTAAGAAATGTGACACTGCTTTGTAAGCTGTGAAATTAAATTGCTACAATCTAAATACTTAGCCATGTTGACAGCTATGTAAGAAACAAAATGTGGCATGAAAAAGGTATGAAACCATGTAAATACAGTACCCTGATCAAAGGCAAAAACTGCCTGATCCTTTGATTTTAAAATCAACATATCTGAACCAAATTCTACTACTCTAGGTGACTACTAATGAATTACAATATAAATACTGCAATTTTTAAAAAGTTTTCCAGATATATTTTCTTCTTGAGACTACACACATGTAAATTTCTAACCATGGTTTCACTGCTAAAATGCGTAAAACTAGGCTAGTTACTATAATATACAGGCACTACAATACGCACAGTTTTTTAGTTTAGCACCTCAATAAAAGGTGGAATACAATTCTTTCTTAGTGGAAAATTTATGTTCAAAACAATGTCTGAATCAATTTTTAAGTGGATTTCCTTTGTTACATGGAAAGCACCTTTTTTCAAAAAGTCCCCAATTCGTCAACAGGTATGAAACAAAGAGATTGACAATTACCATATTGAAATAAGATCGAATTTTGACTCCTCTTGCTAGATCCCACACGATCACATTTCCATCATGACCGGCAGAGAAGAGAACTCTAGGATCGAATGGGTGTGGCTCAAGAACAAATACCTCATCTTCATGACCCTAAAATATATTACAAGTGACAAGAATCTTAAAATATTTTAAGAAGGAAAAAAAGCTTCACGAAACACTAACATAACCACATCTCTAGAAACTGAGTTTCATGAATTAAATTGGCAAAATTTTTCAGATTTATCAATGTACAAATGGTAACAAAACTCAACTAAAAGCCCAGTACAGGACTTTGTTATCATTTTAATAAACATGAGAATACTATGAAGATACCTTTATATACCAAAATACAGCAAGAATCTACAATGTGTTTCCAACACAAATCTGTTTAACTGCATTTTTAAACTATTCTGAATCACTCAAAAAGCTATGTCACCCTAGCAAGAAAGTTTTTAGGTAACATAAAAGACTATTTCTCAAAGGAAATATTACATAGTATAGTCAGTTTCATCATACCAAAAAAGGCAACAATAACATTGTCTTTTTACTTACCATTAAGACATGAATAAGTTGACCAGTGTAAGAATTCCAAACTTTCAGAGTCATGTTATTAACTGCAGTTATAACTGTATTGTCATGTCGATCCCAAGCTACCATGGTTACTTTCATTTTTGTGATTTTATCTTCTATTCCTTGAAGATTTTGGCTGAAAAGGAGGTGTGTTTGTTTATAATTACTTAATTAAAATAACTATCATTTATCACTCTGAGTCAACAGAGAATGACGACAAAAGTCACTACACTGAGTCAGGAAACCCAGGATTTCCAGGATTCTCACACTCCCAAGGAACACACAGCCTGGGGAGAACAGTCCTGCTATAAATCTGTCTAAATCCAGGACCTCAGGGCAATGCTGCTGACTCAACTTTTATTGCTGCTCTCATACCCTCCATCCAACACAACTACACAAAAATACAAGTAGAGGAAAAATAATAATATAGTAAAACCAAAATAACAGTTACCACATATAATTTATCTTGGCTGGAGAAAAACACTGTCTCTATGGAACAGTTTCTTATTTCTGCATACAATGTTTAAAAAGTCTTAATTATTTTTACAGTACTATTATCATCCCCTTAACATTACTGAATTAAAGATTAACTCAGCAAATCTTTTCATATATGGCAATGAAAAATGTTCACCTCTAACACAGGCTCTAGTTATTGCAGAAAACCAATCACTTTAACATGACTTAAGATACTACAGGCAAGAGCCACTCCATCTTGCAATATAATTTAAGTAACTTATATGAAAATTGAAATTTGATCTCTTACCCTGCTGGACGAGTGGCCATATCCAACAAAATGCTCTTCCACTCTCTTCGTTTAAATTGCCAAATGCGTGCTGTCCCATCTCGACTACCACTTACAAACCTGTATTAAAATATTCAAAAGTGATTCCAGGCAATCCTACAAATAGAACTGATATTTTCCAATGGAAAAAACACTGACTTTCTTGTCAATATTGAAGAACTTGTTAGTTCTACTCAATGTAACAAGTAGCTTTATTTCCTTTCAAAAAAAATGTGGAAAAATTTGCACAATATCATCTTTTATCATCAGGAAAGCAGTCTGTCTTTCTAATCTCTACCAGAAGCTTCTCTATACTTTGATATATAGAGGAAAGATACAGGAAATTTAAAGAGGAAAGAAGCATCTACTATTAAAAGCATGCAAATAAACTAAAATTATAAATAAGACATACACACCTGCTTACGTGCATATGAAGGCCTTTCAGTTTAACTGTTCAAGATATTTTAGGCAATTAATTCATATACAACTAAAACTAAAATCTGACTAAAATTATCATTTCATGAAAACTGGAATTAAATTAGCCAAAATACTGTACCTGTTACTAGTGTTGGAAAATTGGATACTGTCAACTTTATCCTATAAATAGACAAAAAAAGCAGAAGCTGAATATAAGCTATTAAATTTAATTAGTCATTTAAATTATACTTCTCTAATTCCTTTCCCCTATACTTACAGTATGAAACTCCAATTCTGATATTTTTTCTGGCTGACCTGATCCAAAAAAATAAACTCTAATAATATGATCTGTGCTTCCTGTGGCCAGAAACATTCCACCTATGAAGAATAATAGCAAACTTCTGAGTAAAACATAACTTTAAAATCTCTAAACACTAAGTAAAATAGAAGCAATGATCTAATATACACCAAGTTAATTAAATTTGACTCTAAAATCACTCATTTATCCTAAACATGTAACACATCTAAGAACAATTTTAAAAAGCTTGCTGCTATACCTTTGACTATGATGGACTTTTTGATATATTTACAGAACTAAAGCTGTGTTCTAAAAATAATTCCAACTAAGTGATTACATAATTTCACTGTGATAAAATTACATCAATCATCTTCACTGGAAAATATGATAGTTACAATTGCTGATATATCCTTTTCTTGACTCAATTACCATTTGTCAAATGTTGTCAAATTTCTAGGTCCAACTGAGTAATTTATCTTTACCAGCTCTGCAATCAAATAAGCTTGTTGTCCTCCAAGCCCTCCTAAGACAGCACGAATTCCACACTGTGTTACTGACTAGGCTATGGATATTATTCCCATAAGGACATTCTCTCTCAGTGTCAAGTTCATGTATATAACAAAACAAGTCGTTTTGCTAACATATCCTTTTAAAAAGAAATCAAATTATCTTTGAAAACCATTAATTCAAAATACTATGAATGTATGTACAGTGTCAGCACTGGAAATCTAGAATTCAGAAACTGATGATGTCTGAACATTAAAGGCAAAAACAGCTTCACTTCAGTCTTCTATCCCTTCTCCCAGGTAATAACTGCTATCCATAATTATGACATGAATAAAGTAAAACAAAATAGAGGTGGAAGGAACAGATATCAAGAATACTATGTACAGTATTATGTACAAGGAATATGTATTTATGTTAGTTTCTTTTTAATTCATTTAAATATTTAGGTAATGGAAAGCTTTCATTCAAAACACTGCTACAAAAATCAAGTTATCAGAATACTGCCACTGCTCTACAACTACTTTTTAAAGAGCAAATATGAAGGGCTGGGGAGATAGCTCAGTGGGTAAAGCACTTGCCTAGTGTGCACAAGGTCCTGGATTCAATCCCCAGTACCAGGGGGAAAATATTAAAAAAGCAAATACAAATAATCTGGAGCAAGAGTACACATTTCTTTAAAAAATATTCACATTATTATATTCATATAATTTATTATTATATAAACAATTCAAGCAAAGTTCAAATATTTCTAAGTCAATTTATCATTATTTATTAGTTCTGGAGTATGTATGAAAGCAAGATTTACAGTGTTTATAGTATTTTCCAAAATTTAAAGAATTCTACAAGTCTTTTAATAAACAACTTTAAGTGGAAAATTAGAGGAGAAACAATCTTACCAGCACTAAAGGAAGAACAGATCATTTGTACACCAGGTCGAGGACGCTCTGTAAATTTTGCAGGTCTTGGGCTATAATACAAAAAATAAACCATTAAAAATATCCTGAAGCGATTAGAAACACTAGAAATAAGCTGTTTCAGAAAATAACCACACAAAGACAAAATTAAACAAGCAACAGATGGTTCCCTTCCTACAAGCAACTTCAAAATCATTGTCATGATCATATCTTGTAGAAACTTAGAGATATATCTTGTAGGTCCTTATGATTACACAACAGTCTGCACAAAGAATATTCTCAAAGGCACTGTCACACCACACATGTGACATAAGGTACATATTAGTTACACTCATTTCTAATCAAATTTTAAGAAGCCCAGTTTTTCATAAAATACAGTAATATAAAATATATAAAGAAGTAAGTTATTTTTAAACATGAATATATTAGCAAAGTAGGTGCTACCTCTGTGGCTTATGCAGATCACTAATAACAACTTTTTCAGTATCAAACATTAAGATTTTTCACCATTCTCTTTATATTGCAGTGTGATAAAACGTTCTTCTAAAATGTTCTCGTTTTTACAATGAAAATCTGAAGGTTATTTGATGGTTATGTCAACTATAAAATTCACTCATAATAGTCATCTATAGAAAATAAGTTACATTCAATTATGACTGTATTAATACAATTAAACATTTATTATTATCAATAATATTAAAGAAAACTACAGTGGCCATAGCAGCTCCAATAAACAATATGTATATATTATCAATACTCTGATTGTATTTCAAGTTCCACTTACTGTACATTTTGACCTAGTCTTTCCTGAATTTTAGGGGAGAAAATGCCAAAGTAATTAGGACTTTAAGCCTAAATACACTGCATTAACTTTTACAATCTGTAGAGGACTTTGGTTTTGTTATAACTTAGGGAAAATATATAGAAAATATTTCTGATCTATTACCTATATAATTCTGAGCAATAAGGATTTTTTTCTGATACAGACTGAATCTAATTTGCTAAAAATTCTTAATATGAGTACATTTGCAAATAAGTTGTCTTAAATTGGCATTTGTAGCAGCTTTTCTTGATACAGGCTCTGACACAGCCAAGCACAAGAGAATCATTTATTAAAACATCCCTAGGATTGGGGATATGGATCAATGGCAGAGGGCTCGCCTAGTATGATTGAAAGTTCTGGCTCAATCCCAAACACTGAACCAAAACAAAACAAAACAAAACAAACCTGTAAGGGACAAGAAATCATGTAGTTGGAA
>NW_004955502.1:6904057-6925865 GCF_000276665.1 Chinchilla lanigera
AAAGCAGTGGCGGGCTGGGGATTTAGCTCAGCAGCAAAAGCGCCTGCCTGGCAAGCACAAGGTTGTGAGTTCGGTTCCCGGCACCGGAGAAAAACCAAAATAAAATAAAATAAAATAAAAAGCAGTGGCAAAAAATGAAGAGTGGAAGAGAAATTGGAGCAAGCTTGGATCAAGTAAATTAAAAAAGAGGGTGAGAGCAAAGATAAAAGTATACCCTGCATCTGGGAAACACAGTATGGGTTATTGTAGAAGGTTATCATAGCAAAGTCTTCATGGCTTGGATATGTCTTTTATGCAGTCCAAGGAATTCCGACTCTCAAGGAAACCCGACAGAACTTTCCTATCGGGGTCCTGAGAGGAGGTGCTGGGATCCCTCGGCTCCTGTTGGAGTCAGGTCCAGGCCAATCTATTCAAAAGTTTATTTTTAGATGCTATTTGAGGAAATATTTTAATGTGTCTTGGATTCAGACTTCCTAGTTCAAAGTTTTCCCTTTGCCACATAGCAGGTTAACATAGTGTGCCTCAGACAAATTAACACTTATGAGCCTGAGTCTCCTCTGTAAAAATGACAGTAATAATGACGAAACTTTTTCAGAATTGCTAGAGAATGAAATGAGTTTAATGCATGTGAAGTCAAAAAATTATTAGTTTTATTAGTATTTTTAATCAGGTTCAGTAAGTTCCATACATTCCATCCATAAATAATCATTGCTTTGGTGCAGTGGTTAAGAGGGGGTCCTGATGGTATTTAAATCCTGGTTTTACCACTATTGGCTAATGGTTTGTGTATAGTTTTTCCTCTTATTTACACTTATTTACACAAAAGACAAGAATTGTATTTTAACAGGTTGTTGTAAGGATCATTATGATAACAAATGTAAAGTACTTACTACTTAGCTGAACAGTCTAAATGCTTTTAAGAAATGTGTAAATCGTTACCTACATACTTCAGGATTTCTATTCTCCTTACACCCAGACTAAATATGCTCAGATCACTTTCTTCTACCTAAAGATCTCCTGGGCTAGTTTGTGAATCATCCAGCTATTGAGATTACCCATCTTAGAAGCCTTATCTTTACTGGGGTGAGTTATGTGTAGAGATATAGACAGACAGACATATATTATATTACATATATGTGTGTATATCTATATATAGGTATACATGTATATATCTATACATAAGGATATATACATACACACATATATATCCTATATAAAAGTGAATTTATGAATAGATTTGAGTTTCAAAGTTAAGCTTATTCTTTCCATTAATGCAGGTAGTTGGGTTTCTGAAGCCATGTCCCCAGCGGAGTATATAGAAGTCTTATTGTGCAATACAATTTTTGCCTTTGATTATTAAAATATATCTAACATTAAATGTATTAGTAAGTCATATGCTACCAATTTTTTTTGACAGTTATTACCATGTGTAAACACAGAAAACAGGCATTCCAAAGCCTGTATCTAAGCATGTGATTCCAGTTTAAAAATCTCAAGGAGTAATTAGCAAGTAGAAAAGCATACTACCTACAAATAACTAGGTAAAACTTTAATATGTAAAAATAGAAAAAAAAAATCCAGAGGACAGTATGGAACAAGTAATTATAGCAATTAAAACAGAAATGCTTATGATAAAAAATGAGAAAACAACAGCAAATTATACGCATTTCTTAGTATTTATATCTGTACAAACACTAAGAATGTAATTAAGGTGAAATCAACTTGCTTTGTCCAAAGAACAGTATTGATCACAATCTTTTCTTTAAGTAAAATACACTTTCATTATGTTACTCAAGCTACCACAGCCCCTAATGTTAGACTTGCCACAAACCACTTACAGGAATGTTTATATACATGCAGGTTAAGACACACGTCTTGTAATGGAAACAATTATCTAAAAACTACGGTTTATTAAATAGCACACCTTGGATTGACAATTTATAAACAGATAATTATTAACATGTAACTTTTAATCTGAAGGACTTTCTACACTGAGAGTGTCAGAAATGGCCATTTAAAATGGTGTGCAGTCACCAGATGCAGTATTTCCCTATCCAAAGACCTAACTGTGGGGAAGCATAGGTAAATCATACACATCCTCTTCCCACTTCATCTACTTAAGTATTACGGTATAAAAGCACAAAACCAAAGAGCAAAGAAGTGTTACAATCATGGCCTTGCCAGTGTAACTACTCAGGCAACATATTTTGATATAGCAAGATTTTAATAAAAGGTGAAAACGTAACTGCAAAATACTATTATACAGTACATATATACATCTATCAACCTTGATATACTTCAATGAAATTTTTTCCTAAATTTCCTCGGATCTATAATAAAATCTAATGTTTGACGATTCAGTAACACAAGTAAAATTATTCTTAAGAACAGCATTTGTAACTCTAGAATTATGATCTCAACATCAAAAGGAGGTACTGGAGACAAAACTAGCATATAAACAGGAATGGGAATGTGAAGGGTATATCCTAAAGGAAATAACTATAGGGCTAGCACAAATATAAGAGAAACACACACATTAGCGTAAGAACATTTCCTTTGAAGCATAAGAAAGAAGAGCACAAAAATGAGCTAAGAATCAAAAAGAAGCTGCATTACTTGCTTGAGAAAGTAAATATATTCCTGTTGACTACTTTTGTAATTTTAACAAATTAATTAAACACATTTATTTTATGAAATAAAATAGCAACTGACTTTATTTTAAGGGTTCCAGCATCCCAGAGCCAAAAACAAATAGTGCCATCTGCCCCAGTAGAAGATAGATATCTCTTTGAGCCACTGCACAATGGTGAGAACTGAAAAACAATGACAGGAAAAAAATCTTTACAAGAAGAGTGATACAGTACAAATAATAAAGCCCACTTTTTACTATCCTAGTAATAACTACCAACAGAAAACACCCAAAAGAGACTCTGAGTATCATGATATTCAAAGCTCATGTAATTTTTAAAGAAAGCAGAAATGTTTCTTCATTGCTTTAGTGAACCTATAATGTAATTACTAAAGTGACTTAATACTTACTTTAAATTATAACCAGAAGGTTTTTGGTAATGATTAAAGCAATTACCTGTAGAGATGTAATAGATGCACTGTGGCCCTGAAGAACAGCCAAAGGTGCACAGGTTCGAAGACACCAAACTCGAATCATTTTATCACAACTTCCAGCTGCAATCATGGTATTCTCGTAGTTTACAGCCATGTCTGATATTTCAGCAGCATGTCCTCTTAAAGTAGCTAATAATCTCCCATCATCTGTTGCCCAGATCTTCACGAGACAGTCATCAGAACCCTTGAAGCAAGAATGAATACGAATAGAAATAGCTTTGTAACTTTTAGTTCAAATTTTAACACTAATTTTAAAGAAATCATGCTATACCCACTTCCCAATAATTATTTTTAAGCAATGAAAAGTGGTAGCTATGCAGGATTCTATTCGCATAAAGCTCTTGATTTTAATTATTAAGTCATTCACTTATAAAGAAGACCTGCGTACCAACCAGCAAACAAAGGTAAAGCAAACTCTTAATGCAAGCACTATTTAAACAAGCACTAAAAACAAAAAGGCAATGTATATTCTCTCTTGAGTATGTATTATCACAATTAACCTTTTTCCATCAAACTGCAGCGAATTTTTCACCATCATTTCAGGGAATGATGGTGCTGGCAGTAATTAACACTTAACAGTGGTCCTCTACCTACCATCCAAAGGAAGCTCTACCTGAAATCTTGTAGAATTTAAACCTCTGTAAATAACAAAAAATAAATGCAAAACAAATGTAACACACACTGATTAATAATATGTTACTTTATTATACAGAACTAAAAGTATGTTAATTTGGGGCCGCTTTTCCTAGGAAACTAAACACATAATACCATGTAAGTTTCCAATCATTGATCTCTGGCTTAAAACCTGAGGAACCAGGATAGTGCCTGGCACACAGTCAAAGCTATACATGAACTATCTACTAGTGTCAATTTTACTGGTGGTAGCTTTTCTTTATTTTAATATTACTCGTTTTAAAAAGAATAATCTCTTTAGCAACTAGAGAAAAAAGTATGATCAAGGACATGAAAATGTGAAACAATGTGTGTAGTTCAAGAAACTATAAGTATTTTGAAAACAAATTCAGAGTATGAGATTAAGGCAAGAAGATGAAGAACTATAATATACAATTAGGGTCAATGAAGGATATCAACTACACAAGTACCAGGATCAGATCTGAAAGAGCACCCTATCATCAGTGTAAATTAGGCTACAAAGGAGGACACCACTTCAGAGTTGTTAAAATTGTCTAGGCAGCAGAGAATACTGTAGCAGAAGAAAAATCAAGAGATGGTTAGAAACAATACAACAAACAAGGCCTCCAACACTGACTATTCACAGGAAGTGAAGGAGAAACTGTAGCAGACTACAACTTCCATCCAGAAAGACAGGCCAGAACACCACTTGGTATGTGGGAAGAACACTAGGTATTAGTTGAATAACAGAATCGGTTTTAGAGCATTTGTTCAACAAATTCTCTGAACTCCATAAACTGAGTCCATTTATTTACTTGTTTATTTTCTAAAACTTAAGGCAATACAGTCAGTGATCCGTATCTGTGGTTCAGTAACCAAGTGCGGATTGAAAATATTTTGGGGAAAAAATGCATCTGTGCTAAATGTGTACATGTTCTTCTTGTCATTATTTTCTCGACAGTAAACATAAAAACCACTTACATTCTACTACGTATTATAATCTACATATGATGTAAAGTATATAGAAGATACACACAAATCAAGTACAAATGATATGCCATTTTACATAAGAGACACGAACACCTAAATATCCTATCATCAGGGGTCAAATACTAACTACATTTGGTTCTGACTTGTATTCAGCACAAAAAGAAAATTTTGAGTACGCTAACATTAGCAAACTATATGACAAAAGTAAAATCATGACATCTGATTATGCATCACAATACTGATAGAATTAATTTTCTTCTTATGAAACTGGGTAAGAGTTTGTTTTACATCCCTACTAGAGTGGTTTCACATATCTTACACATTAAACACAAAACTCTCCAGCTTTTTACCAAAATATCAGTTAACGCAAGGGCCAATAGCAACCTGTGATACTCCAGAACTTTTCACCAATTAAAATCTAACAAGTCTCACTGTATTTCTACTGAGTTTATTATTTAGTAATCTTAGAAATTTAATACTTTGTAATTCTGCTCTATTTAAACAAGCATTAAAAAAAAGGCAAGGTATATTCTCCCTTGAGTTTGTATTATCACAACCTTTTTTCCATCAAATTTTTATTTATTTATTTAGTTAGTTTTTTTTCCGGTACCGGGAACCAAACTCACGACCTTGAGCTTGCCAGGCAGGCGCTATGCCACTGAGCTAAATCCCCAGCCCCTTTTTCCATCACATTGCAGCAAATTTTTCATCGTCCTTTCAGGGAAATGTCCTTGTATTAACCTCTTCCAGAATTTACAGAGTAGTTTGCTGTCCTCATCCTCATCTCCACCTTCAGGAATTTCTGGTAGAATTTCAAACAGAACCCCTAAGCATCCCTAAGCAACTTCTGTCTAATGGATTATTACCTATGATCACTTATTTATTTTTAAGAAAATTTGAATCTACTATATAAATAATCTGACCACAAATTCACCTAAATTCTTTCAAAATGAGCATAAAAATACAAACACACAAAAATAACTAAAACGGACTATAAAAGGCAAAATAAAAATATTGGTAAAACATTTTAAAAAGTATAAATGGGTCTTAAAATGAGTATGAAAGGATGAATTAAAAATTGGTAAACTATTTTTTTAGAAGAGTGAAATGTGGAGAATTTCAACAAAATTTTCATCAACTTAATTAAAAGTCCACAAATGTTACTAACGTCAATAATCAGTCAAAGAATAAAACATTATAATCTTTTAGTCAAAGGCAATTAAAATGTTAAAACAGTAGTAGGGAAATAAAACCAGTGTAATGCAAATGGTGAAAGGTATGACAACATAGGCTAAAGCCAATCAAAAAATTGTAACCTTAGCAAAAACAAACTAAAATATCTGATTATTTCCTGAAAGAAGACTGGGGCATGGGAAGGAAAGAAAGAAGAAACCCAGTAAGTGAAGAATATGTGGAAACACTGAAATAAAAACAGTAAGGAAGGAGAAAAAACCCTGAAAACCACAGTGGAAAAGCTGCTACAGCTGAGAAACCATGACTTTAGAAACACCTCAAGTGGCACTGTTTTCTTCAGCAAAGCCACAAAGTTCAGTTTTGTTTTTTTTTTAATTCCTTTTCAAGAATATCTGGTAAAGAGACAAAACTCAGGAGTATAACGTACAAGCAAAAGTAACAACGAAGTTGGGATGGTTTTACTTGAGGAAGACAACAGAGGGTTTTAAATGCCTGTTGAACGGCATGGATTTAATCTAGTGAGGTAACTACTACAGGACTCTAAGTAGGCAAGACAAGATCACAGTAATATTTAGTCAGATTCTTCTATTATCTGAGTATAGAACAGATCTTGAGCTACAAGAGAACGTATAGCACAGAGATAGAGAGCGGGATGTTGTAGCTGAAATGGTAATAGATGAGACTGCCAAGAGACAGCATGAAGAGTAGACTTTCATCTGGAAAACCATGACGGGTTTTAAAATCCGGCTGGGTACAGTACTGGAGAAGAAAATCATGGAGATTTTGTTCTTAAATAAAAATGTAGTATTAAGCTAGTGTTTAATTCCAAGCAAACATAAGAAAGAGGTTTCAATAGTTTCATCTTTCAGTAATGTAAAATTACTACAAAAGAGTAGTCATTAACAGGTTTATCATTTGTCTATTGATATCAAACCTAACATAGGTTTTTTTTTAAAAAAAAAAAAAGGTTGTATAGCTTTTAGCTTACTTAATGTACCCCCAAAGAGAGATTTTATCCTCTAAGGATAAAGCTAAAGAAGTTGAAAGAATACACCTTTGTCCTGAAAACACAACAGTGCAGATGTTAGTGACAAGGAAAGTTGAGAAAGGGTGGTACTTAAAACACTCAAACACAAAATTTTGAAGTATTCTATATATTTTACTAATTTTGCTGCTACACCTGAAGAAGCCACACACATTATGATAAAGAAATGTGCTTCTAACACAATCAAGAGTATGCAGTGTAGGACAGCGGTTTCAGCCGATGGTCATTTGGCCTCACCACTTATGGGCCTATGGCAAGGAAGGGAACTGTGAAGCACAGCTGCTCAACTCATTGAGACTAGGAGTAGAGAAACAGGCAGGTGCCCAAGACAAGACACATATATACTTCAAGGACCCACTCTCAGGGACCTACTTCCTCCAACTAGGCCCCGTCTCTTATATTTTCTATCATTTCCCAATGCCCCATTAAGTTATTAGCCCATCAATGGATTAACCCACTGATGAGATCAGAGCCATCATGATCCAACCACTTCCCAAAGGCTGCACCTCTGAATGTTGCTGCACTGAGGATCAAGCCTTCAACACAAGAGTCTCTGGGGGACATTCCAGAGCCAAACCACACATGCCTTTCCCCAGGCCTACAATACCCAGCTCAAGTCAGCTGAGACAGCAGCTATCTAGGCAAGTACCCTTACCATCTCTTGCCACAAGGCTGGATTAGATATCTTCCTCCTATACCTCAGTTCTTTGGGTACCCTCTATCATGGTTCTTGTGACATGGGACCAAGGTTGTCTTTACCATTTGTGAACCTGATTCCATGTCTTTCAGTTCTATACCCCAATAATTAAGAAGCCCTGGCTCATAAAAGAGCCTGAAGTTCATTAAATGAATACATTTGTATTTCTTACTGTAACTTACACTGATGAAAATAACTTATATTCTGTCACCTTGATCTAAATGGAAAAGAAAAGAGACTTTATGGTTCTAGAAAGGGGGAACCTGGGCCACTCCCTGAATGCAAAGGTGACCACTGGAGATCGGTCTGCCCTCTGAAGCGGAGGCCCCAGAGCTCAGACCCATCCTACCAGTTAGCTCAACAGAAATGAGGGGCCCAGGGCATACTCTGCCTTCTCCCTCTGACCAGACTGTCATCTCCATGGAGGAGCCCCGGGTAATCATGACTATGGAGGAACAAGAAAACAGCCTGTTGCTAAACACAGGTGCAAGTCTCTCTGGCCTTCTTTTCAATCCTGGCCTTCCTTCCAGCCATCACACCTCAGTGAAAGGAGTCACTGGTGAGGAGGTAATATGCTATTTTTTCAGAACCCTTAGTCTATAACTACTTGTTAGATCCTTCTTGCATATCTCTGTCTTCCTGAGAAACCACTATGAAGATACCACCATGTATTACAGTAGCCATTGATATTTTCCTGCTAATCTATCCATAACTTTGTAATGTTTGTATTGTTCCTATCCTATTTCGTAAATGGATATATGTTTATTATTATGTGTTTCCTACAACAACCACTGAGAGTAATTAATGATCATTCAATTGGTCACTCATGTATAGCTCTATTTATTTTCTTTAGAAGCCTTTGAAGATAACAAAGTATAGTACAACTATTGATAATCTCCTATCCCTTTTGTCTGTAACTCACTGCTATTTGTCTATTTGTTTTCCTGAGAAACTATCTTGTAGATAACAGTATGTAAAACAGTAACCATTGATAATTTCCTACCATTCTGTCTGTAATTTGGTAAGCCCCCCAAAATTGTTATCCTTCTTTTACTCTTTAAAATAAAAAATTTTTTAAAAAAAAGGGGGGAAGTAGAAACTCCTGCCTGTTGCATGGTATTCAACAGATTTCGGTATTATTCCTTACCCCTATCTTTAACTCCACCTTTCTTTGGTATATATAACTTAAGGCAATGGTTCTGTAACAAGTAAAAACTTTAAAAGGCTAGAGAGAAATAGGGATTCAAATGTGATTTGGTAATTATGCTATCTTCTGTGCTGTTCTCATTATTCAATGAGAAAATGTTCACCTTTTAATCTGGTATTTATAAGTGTTGCTTGAAACATGAAACAGATAAAAATTATCTATAAAATTTATAGCAGCATCAGGTAAAACTTAATGACTACTTTTTATATTCCTTGAATCAGTACCAATTATATGTGCTGATTTCATGTAGTCCCATAAACATTCTGTTAGGCTGACACTATACAATCTACTTCTCTATTAAGACAGGAAAATTAGAGATTAAAGAGGTAATCTATCAAGATGGTGAAGCTGTAAGAGGCTCACTGATGCTCTCAACCACTGTATATACTATACTGCCTCTAGCTGTACCTATTTAGACAACTCAAGAGAAATAAACCATTGGAAAGTGTCTAAATGTATCTATAAGTATCTCAGAAATAAGTTTCAAAATACAAAATTAAAAAAGGATATACTGTATATTGGTTAATCCGTATCAAATGGTATTCCAATAAACAATAGTTCAGTCCTTACATGAAATTTTTACTGGTCAAACATAATCTATTATCCTAAAGCTTCATACTATCAATTTTCAAGATTAATTTTGAAAGTAGTACTCAGTATCTAGTGTTTCTACTTGAATGAGAAACACCCAGAATCCATTCCACTTTAAGAGGTAACACAAAATTGAGCACAAGTACTCTGTCACTTGAAGTGATAATCATAAAAACAGAAGGAAATTTTAAGAAACAGTGCTCCTATCTTTGCATTTTTGTTCACTGTAAGGTAGTTTAGAATATGTAACTGTAAATCACCAGCAGGAAATTAAAATTCGGCCCAATTAGTAAAATCCTATCACATACTTGAAAGTATCTTTCAGACTATTGTTAAGAAAATACAGTTTTTATAACTTTTCTTCCTTATATTTATATGCCTTCAACTAAAGGAAACAACTAGAGAGCAGCTTCCTCTTTATACATCATTCCTGTTTCCCAAATCAGACTCCCTTAAGGAGCAGACATTAAATACTTAGAAAAGAATAGCAAATGTACGGCCCAGTAGGCCGTAAGGTCTCCACTGTAACTACTCAACTCTGGCACTGTAATGCAAAAGCAACCACACGTAATACATCAGGAATGGAGCGTGCCCATGTCTCAATAACATTTCAGAAATAAGAACAGGTAACGGATTGGACCGACCCACAGGCAGCAGAAGTGTGCTAACCTCTGGTTCCAAGTGCTCATTCAACTCTGTACCTACCATACAATTAAACTCATAAGATGGGGCTGGGGATTTAGCTCAGCAGGCAAAAGCACCTGCCTGGCAAGCGCAAGGTCGTGAGTTCGGTTCCCGGTACCGGAGAAAAACCAAAAAACCAAAAAAATAAAAAAAATAAAAAAAAATAAACTCATAAGATAACTTAAATGCATCACTCGCTACTATTTTGCTTCAAAAAACTCTAGCTTATGAATACAATTCATACCAAAATGTACACAATGCTTTACAAAGTATGATAATAAATACTTACAATCAGTATCTTTTTAGAGAAAGTATTCCTACATGAACTTTTATTAACATAAAAAATGACATGTATTTTTTGTAATCTCAGTGAAATGTGCAAAGAGCTGTAGTCACGTAAATAAAGTACAAATACAGTAGAATGCTCCTTTCTCACTTTGGTTTATTACAGCTTTTTAAAGAATTATTTCAAACATTAAATATGCCAAATTTGCTTTAGGTTTTACAGAGCTGGATTTGAACATAACTGTATTAAATTAAAATGGCTAAATTAATTTTCAATTGCTAGTTTATAGTAAATTACTACTGTAGGTCTTTGAAGCACTTTAACAGATACAAATTGCCTACTTTCCACTACGAAAATTAGAATCTGAAGAAAGTTTATGAAATTTCACTTTTGTTTTATAGAGAACAAAGGAAAAAAAAGAAAACACAAAAGGAGAAAACACTGAAGAAATGATCTGCAAATGCCTGATGGATTAAAGAAAATAATAAGTATATACAAATTTTCTCCTACATTCTGCTCCTTAGCTAGTTTAACAGATGATCTGGTGCACGGGTAGAGGAGGACAAGGTACAAATAGATCTCAGTTTGTAAGTACATTTACTTAAATAGAGAATCTAGAATTATGACCCAAATTTTCAACTTTTCTCTTCAAAGACAAAATGAGAATTTCTATTTCCCTTAAAAAAATAAAAATAAAAAATTCTAAGGCAATAAAGAATTTTGTGAATGAATCTGTACCTTCACCTGGTATAATATTGAGAACTATACTTATTCATGCTATAGATCCACAATGTAGCGTGACTGTGCTACAAATCCTTTAAAATTTTCCAAACTTGGATAAAGTCCAAACTTGTCTTTCATTTATAAAATGTTAAATTACCTTTATTTCCATTAATAAAAACAAAATTTTTTAGTTCACCTATAAACAATATTTAATTCCACAGAACACTTTAAAAATTACTTACAGTAAATATCCGTCTGCCAGTTCGATCAAAAGTTACACAGTACACAGATGACAAGTGTCCAAGAATTCGTTTATGCATCTTCATGTGCTGATACACTGCAGTTGGAACAAGTCGTTCAAGTCTGTACTTCCCATTCAGCTTCCTTGAAAACAGAGTATCCGCTACCAAGAAAATAGGAGAAAATAACCTGAAATAAATTTTCTTAATCATTAGATTTTTAAAATTCATAGTTTGTTTTTTTCTTTTTAAAATATAAAAAAAAAAGAATGTACATATTTCAGTTTGTCTTAAAATGGCAAAAATAAAATGCTTCCAGTTAAATGTCATCAAAGTAGTAAATGGAAACTTTATTTCACCAGAAGTTAGGTCAATCTGTATTCTAATAAGCAAGGGCAGTTAACTGACCTGTCCAAAGTCAGAGTAAGGCACAAAGCTAGGATGAAACCTAGTCTTAATTTTTGCTAGAGCCCTTTAAACAAAGAAAAGCATTTTATATATTATTTCTTAATGAGCCTAGTGACTAGGTGACACTTTTTCTTACAAACACAGTGAAAACAAGAATCCACTAGTGATTTTTATTTTTCTTTAACCAGTAATATTTGAATACTCTAAATATGACACACAGAATGATTAAGAACTCTTTGCAACAAATGAATACCCAACAGTCACTTGCATTACTAAAAAGGAATAACTAAACTGGGAGTCTAACCAATACCTATACAATGAATCCTTCTCCAGAATCCATCAAGCTTGCATTTTTCAATTCATTCAACCCATCCATTGAGATCTGACCAAAGCTTCTGATTCAAATCCTGATATACATGACTCCAGCCACAAAGCTCTTTCATCTCCACTACTACTGTACTTTTTTCCTATAGTGGTAACTTATGGACAAAGAAGGTGCTTAATAAATGTATGCTGACTAATCCGCAGGCACAGTAACCTATAGATTATCTTATTTTTCCCCAAACACGATGCTATCTACACTGAATAGTTAGCACTATAATTTTTACTTGAATTTTGTACCAAAGAAAGTCAAACATATATATAGAAAATATTATTTAACTCAGGTTTAGTAACTGTGCCCTGAAGTCAATAAAACTAAATATCTCAGTTGTATTAAGAATCTCAGTATTTTTCTCCCACATCTAGTAAGTGTTTGGCTTATGCTGTGTGTGCAAAAAAGGGGGGAGTCCTCATGAGGAGATATTAAAATAGATGCTTTGTAGGTGTAGAACAATATGTCAAAGAAAAATTATACTGTGCTTATACGTCCTTTTACCACAGCAATCATTTTATATTGACAAGACTACTTCTTTTGTTATTAGCATAAATTCTATAAGCAACAATCTAGTCTAATACAGTACCTAAGAATGTGTAAGACAAAGTTTGACAGCTGCAATATTGCATATTTAGGTTTAAGCTGGTTGTACAATCATTTACAGAGATTCAGTATGTTCCCATCACTGCTTAGCCCCTGACATTTTTCTTATACACAGCAACTGTACAGTAGAAGATATCCTCCAATGTTTTGCTCCAAATTGATTTTATTCAAAAATCACACAAAACCAGAGACATAACTCTCCTGCTAAAAAAAATCATCTTACCCAAATTCCAAGGACCACTGATACCTTAGACTCACCTGTCTAGTCTGTAAGAAAGTAACTGAAGACATACTAGGTAAACCTTGACAATGTTACCAAGATGTATTGTAATTTCTTTGATCCAAATTTTATAAAATTCTCAGAATGCTGAATTTTATGAAAATATTTAATACCAATCAGGCATAAAAATATGATTGCTGGAGATAAAAATCAAAACTATTCTTCACAGTGATGATCAAGCATTAGTTTATGTGTGTGAGTACATGTATCTCAAAACAATTTAGATGAATTTAAAAAAATCTTTGAAGTATCAGAGCTGATAAAAATATTGCCTCAGTAAAAATATACTTCCTTTACAGATAAGTAAATGTTACTGCTGTCTTAAGCCTCATTTTTATTTACTCTTTAAGCTAAGCTAGAATTAAATCTTAATTTTCATTTTGGGAGTCCATAGAAAACAATTTCTTTCAAAGACCACCTTACAGTCAACTTTTCAAGTAAAACTTTCAGTAACATATTAAAACTGAAATACAGTAAAACTGTACCTCACATTACTCTCAAACACTCAGCTGCCAACTAACGAGCTAACTCCACACCTACACTGCGACTGTCTCGATGGGGAGAGGCCTTAGAGTGCCCTGGCCTTTCCCCACCTACAAGCTCACGCGACAGCACTGAGAGGTAGGACACACTGGGAGAACTATGTCTGGAGTTCCCAAGTAACAAGCTTGTGGCTCTAACCTTAAAACCACAAGAGTTAAAAAAGAAAATGTTATACATGCTTTAGCAGTTGAAGTACCAGTGAGGCTGAATTTGAGGAAGACATGACCAGACCAAATAGTTAAGTAATTTTTACAAAGGCAGAAAGCAGAATTATTAATCTAGGGCTCGCACTTAATGGACCTGTATTTTCTTTTATTATATCATTGCCATAACATGTACCTCCCCCTATAGGATTTTAACTAACATTAATAAGGAACAGAAATTCTTTTACACTATTTCTTGCTACTTAAGTGCAAAGCTTTTTAAATAAAAAGGTGTATCAATACATCTTGGTTAAAAAGATACACAGTTTATAATTCTGTCAGAAATGCAAATGGCAAGTATTCTTTCTATTAATAAAAGAATTATACTTGTAAATAAAAAAGAAATGTCTGATTATAGTCCTTAAATTTTATTAAACTACATCAATTTTTAAAATGAGCACGCAAAAGGATGCAAAAAGAAAGTTCATGACATTATTTAATTTTAACCTTAAATGCATATATAACTGGTTTAAAAGTATATTAATTTTTCTAAGTATGATGACAAAAAAAATCCTTAAATAAAGCCTACCAAAGTAACTAAATCTTTTGCACTTGGCAATTTTTCTTATCCTGCAGATCTAGAAAGTTACCTATTCCAGGAAGACTGATGAATTTCAAATACATTCCCCCTCGCTGCCCTCTAACATGCTTCCTCTGTTTGAAACTTCAGTGTTCCTCATTTCATGCAAAATAAATCCCAGCACTTCCTTAGACATCAACCTGCCATGGCTCTACATAAGCTTGTCTCCCAGTCCCTCTGATGCTGCTACTTCTCCCCTTGGTCTATTCCAGCCAGTCTTAAATTCCCCATTTTTAACACGTCAGACAAGCTGTAACTTTGGGTCTTTGCATTAACTGTTTCCAAATGCCTAGAATGCTGTTTCTCAGGGATACCTTCCCAAAGAAGCAGTTCATTATTCCACTGGAAAGTGTAATCCACTTCCTATTATCAACTCCTGATTTTCTCTATGTAACTCTATATGTGCCTTTTTAAAACTTGCAAATTTTTTATTAGTACATGTTTGTACTGCGTAATGATTACAGTCATTATGAGTGGGAACATGTACACAACACATATTAATTCTTTTTATGTCCCTCCCTCCTCCCCTTCACTTCATTTCTTGGCCCATTTCCCATTTCCCGAAGATCTATGTCCTTGTTTCCTATTGGCTATTCTTTTGCTCTTTATTTTTAGTTCAGATTTCTCATATAAATCATGTGATATTTAAGCTCATGTGCCTGATTTCATTATGGTCTCCATTTTCCCACAACTAATTCAAATTTATCTCTCTTTACAGAAGAGTACTACTCCACTGTATACAAATACACTTTCTTTACTCATTCATGTGTTGATGCACCTGCTCTTTATCACTCACACCTGATACCACACAATTTATTATGTACTCCTTTGCTTATTTACTGCCTCTTTTCACCATAATAAACTTCATCTGAGCGGGATTGTTCATGTTTGTACTTAGATTAGCCAAATATTGAGAACTGTAGCTACTGCTTAGTGGATAACCAATACATACTTAAGGGTGTTACTAATAAATCACAGTCTGGATCACAACTCCCCCACAAGGCTCACGTGTTCAGGCGTGGGGCTTTGGGAAAGTCCTTAGACGAGCGAGGTGCTAACCTCATCAATGGGTTAACCTAAGGATGAGTTTACAGCTGAATGTACTGCTGGAGGGTAGGTGGGGTCTCTGTGCAGAAAATAGGTTACTGCGGGCATAGCTGTTTCCAGCTCCTTCTTGTCAGCTCCTCCCGCTTCTCTGACTCCTGGCTGCCAGGAGGCAAGCATATCCTCAGCATACCCTTCCCCTGTCATGTCCTTCTGACATGAAGTTTGTGCCTTGGAACCAGCTGACCATGGCCTGGTACCTCTTAAACTGTATGTCAAAATAAATCTTTCCTCCTATAAGTTGTTTCTCTCAGGTATTTTGTCACAGTGACAGAAACTCGACTAACGCATAGTAATAAATCAATTAGGCTTAGGAATAAAAATGAAAATGGAATATTTTAAAAATCTGGGTTTAATTTTCAGGGAACAGAAGTGAACACAGCTAATCATTTTGGAAACAGATCAGCAAATGAAATAGAAATTCCAGAAACCACTGTTAGCCATTTGAAGTATCAGTCTCTTATCACCTGAAGTTTAAAAAAAGTATGAAAATTGCCATTGATAGTAAATTATTCAGAAACGAAATATTTTGAAAGAACGTCTATATACATAAGTCTATAAAATTAATTGCTAGAAAAGGCCCACATTTTCTCAAATCATCTCTCAAATGTTAGCTGTAACTACTTACATATTTAGGCAGTTGATTTTTATCCATTATTTATGTAGGTATTAGGATGATAAATCCAATTCTCCAACAACTCACTTCTTACTAGTTTACATGTAGTACTTTTCAAAAATTGTTTTATTACACTAATCAAATACTAATACATACTGAATTTAGAAAATAAGACCACAAATGAAACAATTCATAATTCTACCACTCAAAACAATCACCTTATAATTTTGCAAGATTTCCTCATGAACAATGTTTTAATAACTAGGATTTTGTTTTGTTAAGAAAGGCTTTAAGTCTGACAGATTTGTGTTCAAATATACTAGAGACTTTAAGCAAGTTATTCTTTGTGAACTTTCAATTTCCCCAGTCAAATTACTGAAGAATCTTTCCATCTTCCACAATCTACTTACTTCCCAATCATGTCACTTCTTTGACATCTCACAATTTCACACTCATAACATTTCTCTTCATTTTGTGACTACTTCTGCTTCAATATGAAGGTTCCTCCGACTCAACAGTGTAATAATAAATGTCCAGTTGAAATTTTCTTTATACTTTTTTTTTGTGGGGGGGGGTACAGAATTTCACAACATAGTTCTGGCTAGCCTTGAACTCACTAGGTAGCACACACTGGTCTCAAACTCACAGTGATCCACCTATGTCAGCCTTCCAGTTACTGAGATTACAGGGGTATGCCACCATACCCAGCCCACTTAAACTTCCTTTTACTTCTTTGTGTTCTGTATTTCTAAACTTTTTACTGTATCCACAATTTTAAAACACACTGTTTAAGTCTCTAAAGATTTCTTTTCCTCTCCCACATAATGATTTATTCCAGCCTTTCCATTTACTAATCTTTCCTCTGTTAAAGTGTGATTGCGTTACCTTATATACATTCATGTACTACTATTCATGCCAATGGCCAATGACATGTTTTCCAGTTTATTTATATGCCATTACCAAAATTCTTAATTTTATAATTAATGCTTTAATATTTATCTAGGCACTGCTCTTCATTATGAGTGGTTCTCAAATGTCTTATTTTTGATTAATAACTATCCCTAAAGATAACTGAAAAGTTAAATTGTCAGAAATGCTAGTATCATTTGCTGACACGTAACTGATAACATTTTATTCAGTAGGGCTGGGGGTGTAGCTCAGCTGCATAGCTCCTGCCTGGCAAGCATGAGGTCGTGAGTATGATTTCCGGCACACACACAAAAAATTTATACAGGAATATGGTATTTTCTTCATATACCTGGATCCATGTTTCAATACAGAGAATTTTAGAAAAAGATGGACACAATAAACATTATCCCAGTTTCTCTCATCATACAAATACTGTTATGTACCATGAAAACTAGAGCATAAAAACCCAAGCTTACCCATCATAAACTGTAACCTTCAATAAACTTAGTAACTACATTTTTGAAGACAGTACTTTAAAATCCCAAATAAAGAGTAAACAGGTACTAGAGCAGCAATAGAAAGAGTAAACAGGTACTAGAGCAGCAATAGCATCATCTCCTTCCAAAATGTTTAAACTTTTTCTCCTTTTACCGAATACTCTGTATGGATAAATACACAGATAAAACTCAACAAATTATCCAAGATCAAAAATCAACTAAAATTTTAAAAAGGTTTTTAGGGAAATAATAAAATTACTTTGAATTTAAAAAAAGCAGAGGTTAGTGCTTTATTTATTGGTGTTTTTTTAACTGTCAGGACCAATGTAACAGGCTAAGTATTTACTCCAATGAAGGAAAGCTGTTCCTCCTAAGCAATCAATCAGGACTAATGCCTACAACTTCTACGAACTCAAAAAGTATAGAGTCCTGCTGGCAACCTAAGGAATGCAAGAAGAAGCATGTGCCTACAGATTCTAAAACCTGGATAAACAATTTTTGTGATAGAATAATTTGGTGAGTAGATAACAAGACAATAGAAATACATAACTAATAAGGCATCACAGTATAACTTTGGTCCTTTTCTGATCAGACAAGATGATACTCAGATAAGAAACAACCTCAGAAGGTTTAAAATAATTTCTATTGAACTCTTTAGGGGGATTGGTGGGATACTGGAAATTGAACTCTGGGCCAAGCAATATTCCTATCCTTTTATTTTTAGGCAGGATCTGGTAAGTTGCATAGGCTGAGGCTGGTCCAAAGCTTGTGATCCTCTTGCCTCAGCATCCCCATAACTGGTATTACAAGTGTGCACCACCATATCCAGTTTAAATTCTTTTTTTTTTTAACTCTCTGACCGATTTTAAAACTGTGCTTGTGGTTGAAAAAAATACTTAGAAGGAGGGCATCCAAATTTCATGTGAGTAAAATGCAAAAGTAATTATAAATAAATAGCTAATAATAAACACAGAAAAGGTTCCTAAATCCGCAGTCCACATTACTGTTTCTAAATATGAAACTAGTAAGTACCAGGAATCTAGCTCAGTGGCACAGCATCTGCCTGGCAAGTGTGAGGTCCTCAGTTCAATTCCTAGTACTAAATAAATAAATAAATAAATAAATAAAACTAATAATCTGTTACTGTAAAGAAAAGAGTAAAAATGTATGAAACCAGTGAACTACAAAAGCAGTGATTAATAGGGTACACAAAGAGAACACATGAACTGATTTACTTCTCAAATATGCCATATCAAATTTCAGACAGCAATTTGATTTCCCCAATGTAATAATGATACATTCATGACCAGATATTCAAGAGAACAATTTCTATAGAAATGATCTTCCAAGTGCACTAACAGTATAGCTGTCTGTAAGATGGTGGTAAAATCAGAATTTCTACCAGATAAAGGTACTGTGTGACATAAAATGCTGGAAGCATAAAATTACATAAAATACTGTCCATTTTACTGAAACAAAAGTTCTAACTTAAAAGAGGTATGATTGTGAGAGTTAACAACAAAAAGAAACAAACAGAAAAACCCAACCCAAGCCACAAAAAACTACAATAAAACAGCTAATTACAATTCCGTAACAGAGATATTATCCTAAACCCTGGAGAAAATGGATGTGAATAAAGAGGAAAGCTACTATGACTTCAGCTACAAGAGGTTCTTGTTAGAATAGCTTCAAGGATGTGATGACAGAAAAAAAATCTTATCTAGTGCACTTCATAATGTTGATAATGTCAAAATACAATGTGGGGGGGGGAGGCTACACAGGGCAATACTATTATAATATACAGCAAGTATGGAAAACAATGGCTAATATTTACTGAATGCTTTACTAATGCTAGAGACTATTCAAAGCACTTTATTATCATTTAATTCTATCTTTTGAGAGGAGTACTACTATTATCCCCAATGGAGACTATTTTTCTCAATAAGAAAACGAAGGATGTATCTAAATTTCCCAGAGGTGAAGCTGAGGTTTGATATAAGTAGTATGGTGCCAGTAGTGTACTCTTAACTACTACATAGCAGGAAATGTATGCAGGAAAATGGAGCAGGAAAACTGTAGCAGGAAAATGTAGCAGGAAAACTGAAAGAAAACATCAAAGTTTAAATGGCAGACAACCAGTAAGGATTGACTTTTGAGTTCTTCTGTTTTCCAAGCTTTCTCCATAAGGCATGTATTCATAGCTCAATATACCTTAAGGAACTTAAAGTAGTATGAAAAAATCTAAAATGTCTAAAAGAGATGAACTTAAATTCAAAGACTGATAAAAACAGACTGAAGGAAAAAGAATTATGTTTTTTGGTAGCAGGACTCAAACTCTGGAACTCACTTGCCAGGCAGGCTATGTGCTACGGAGCTAAATCCCCAGCAAAACTTAATTTATTAAACCATACAGAAGAGGGGCCAGGGATGTAGCTCAGCAGCACAGCACCTGCCTGGCAAGTGGGAGGTCCTGAGTTCAATTCCCAGTACCAAAAAGTAAAAAAAAATTTTAATAAATAAACCATTTATAAAAGAAACACTAAAACCTAACTATGTTAAGGTATGAGAGTATGTATTATGCTACAGAATGACCACTGCCAATTTGACAAAGAATTAAAAAGTGATATGCTACAAAAAAATCATTTGCATCTATATTGATTTGAAAGCCATAATAAAGAGGCCACCTATTTCGCGTAAGTTTTGCTTATAAAATCTCTCCCGCTGAGTTGTTAAAGTAAAAGAAAAACAAGTCAAAGATAGTTTAGGTTCAACTTTGGTTAGTACAAAATCATGTAAGGAAAAACATAATTTAGAGCCACAATGGAAAGGATTGCCACAACAGCTAGGTAACTACCAGGAAGCCAAATAATCATACTTCAAGGGCCGTCTGGAAAATAACTGAACATACTGTGTACTATAGTTGATTTCTGCAGCACTATCTAGTCTCCAATAACTAGTAACTGATCAACAAAAGAGCAAAACAAATACAGCTCCAAAATAGCAATGCTAATGAAAATCATTCCTGAGCCGGGCGTGGCGGCGCATGCCCATAATCCCAGCACTTGGGAGGCTGAGGCAGTAGGATTGTCAAATTTGAGACCAACCTGGGCTACCAAGTGAGTTCAAGGCCGGCCTGAACTGCATAGTGAGATCCTGTCTCAAAAAGACAAAAAACAAAAACCAAACGAAAATCATTCCCAACTTCAGATAAGGGGTTGCAACCTTAGAAGGATAATTCTGCAATCAGCTTGCTGTCTGTTAAAAAAAAAAAAAAGAACAAAAAGCAATAGGTAATAGGTAACAGAAAAGTAAAGGGAATACTCACCCAGGCATACAGTTGCCAAAACAGCTTCTCTGTTTTACTACTGTAACTCATTAGTGTGTTCAGTAGCTACTCTCCAAATCTGCCCAGCCTTGGTTTAGGTGTACCTCCTAACACCTTACTTGGAAAACACCTTACTTTTAAGACTTAGCATGCACCATAACAGGAAAGTATCTCTGACAGGAGAACCCAAATAATAACTAAAACAAAACGAAGAAAGTAAACAACTAATGATCGATCCCACGAGCTAAGCAAAAAATTTCATGAACCCAGTACAGTATACAGCAAACATCAAAAACAGGAACAGACACTGTAATTACTAGTAGATTTATTTATCCCCCCTTTTCTTCCCTAGAAACTAGTATGGTCCTAGTCAACTAGAAAACTGTACAACAGTATATTTTCAATTTTGTAGTTTTTGTAGTTATCTTAATGAAAAATTATTTTTAAAAAATCTAGGGAGTGGTACTAGGGATCAAACCCAGGGTCCCATGCACATGCTAAACATGTGTTCTACTCCCTCAGGCTCCACTTTTCTATTTTATAACAAACATTTTAGTCATTCAATTTTGAGTTCACAAACATTTATAGAGCACCTAGAGCCAAGTATGGGATAGGGGATATAATGGGAAAAGAAGAGATATTGGTACTTATCCTCTTCAAGCTTGCAGTCTAGTGGGGAAGAGAGACAAACAAGGACTTATAATAATACTTATTATTATCAAATAAAAGGTATAGGAAAATCCTGAAATAGAGCAAAGGGCTCTAAACATATATGGGGGGATGTTCATCCACAAGTCTGAGCCTACTCTGAAAAACTGACATTTAAACTAAGACCTGAAAAATAATCAGCCTGTCTTGGTTACTTTTTTCTCATTGCTGGGACAAAATACCTGACGCCCAAAATTAAGGAAGGAAAGGTTTACTTCGCTTACAGTTTGTGGAGGTTTCAGTC